>NC_054378.1:46965849-47310849 GCF_017654675.1 Xenopus laevis
TGCATGAGGGAAAGTGTTTAGCCAATCAGTAAGTGTCCTTAAGACATCATGGTGGATGGAGCTTCACAGTCAATACCAGGACAGTAGGAAGAGAGCTTAAACCAGTAAGGAAGTTGGGCTAAACCACTATCTAAAATAAGAAGGGGCAGTTAAGCTGTGAGTGCAGAAGTGTCAGAATCATTGCGAACAATAATCATGTTGTTGATTTGGTCATTTGGGCTTGGGCCCTTTGGGGATAAGGTTAGTTGTTGATGCATGTGCTGATAGCTAATCCACTCTATGAGACCCATATATGAACTGCTTGGTAAAAATGTTGAGAGATTGACAGCTGTAGTTACATGTCATAGGAGTTGCTTTCATGACACAGATTTAACTATGACGGCCATTTTGGATCTGATTATGGAAATCAGGAATTCCCCAGTTTTCAGGTGCCTGTGTATTTTTGATAGATATGTTTATGAGCAGATTTTGTCCTTTGTATAAGTATGGAATGGCCCAGTGTCATTGTTGATGTGATTGTGGATCAAATAAAAACCAATCTGATAAGCTCATTCATTTTATGTGTTTAATTTGTTCTTTTATAGAAACCAAAAAATTAGATAAAACCCAATAAAACGTCTTGCCACCAACATGGATTTATGTAGCTTAGTTGCTATCAAATACAAGTACTGTTTTATTATCATTTTTGAAAAATTCAAACTGAATGGCTTAGGAATGACTCTATAGCTGATGGGCTTCCCATTTGAAACTGGAACCCATTACCTGAACTATGAATTGGTGTAATTGCTCCATCCCAATGGGAGGCTTGTTGGGTACAAAAGAAAGGGACTGGAGATCAAGTAAATAATATATAAACTTCAAATGCACCATTTATAATCATATACTGTAGAAGCCGAAGGAAAAAAAAGAATAAACAACTTCAACATATTTTGTATGTGTACTGTTTTATTTAGTAATATTGCATTAGTGCATTAGATAAATTATCTTTGAGATTCGACCCTTCTCACTTATATTCATTTATTCACAGTACTTCACACTTTAGCTTAATATAAGGGTTCATATTTTGTCATAGTTTAAGTTTCCTTATCTTATCTAAAATGAGCACAAGCTTTCTCTTTTTTTTTCTGCATAATCTCCTCCACAGATCTTAAATTCTCACTCACATTATCATCTACATTTAAGAAAATCTTTTGCTTTTGACCATATTTCGGCTGAATGCAGCATTTAGTCAGTGGATCTGAGATTTCTCTTGAGGTATGTTGTCCCATATAATATAAATATACTGATAGTATTGTTCACCTGTGAAAACACCTCCAAGCATAACTGTGGTGCCATATAATACCATCTTGAGATCATTTTTTACCTGCATTCATTAATCTTATAACAGAAAAAGCAGGAAGTAGGTTCTGGCTATATGTTAGGCATCAGTCACTTCCAGCCTTGATACATTACATTTAGGCTAACTAAACTATATAGAAAATTGTTTTATTTTGGCACAGAAAAAACTATTAGAAACTTGTTTTTTATTTTGCCACAGGCCATCTATTTACTTAGATTTTATTTTTACACAGAATTTTCCTTAGTATGCTTTAGTTCTCCTTTAAGCAAACCCTTTGGTAGCGATGGGATATTCACCAGCAAATGATTTTACACCATTCACAAAAACACCATGTTAAACATCTGTTTACATCCCCCTTTTTGTGTTTTTTTCTGTCAGTGGACCCTTTTGGGTTGTAGACTGGAAACAGACAGGCTAAAACTGAAAACGATACACACATTAAATGATGAACTTCCTCTTTTATTCATATTATACTGTATATCTTCCTAGTTTGAGTGCGGGACCCAGCAACCAAATAACATTTTAAATTCCAGGGCTAAAGACCTGTAGGACATTTTTACTCCAAGTCACCCGTAAACCAATCACAAATAGGGCATGGAGCATAAAATGTGTCAGTTTGAAGTTACAGGAGTGAAATCGGGTTAAAAAAGAAAGTCCATCATGTTCAACCCTCAAATGAAACCCAGCATCCCATACACATACACACACACCACTAAACCCTTCATACACTCAATAAAATTCTATATACCCATATCTATAAAACTAAACTATAGAGTTAGTATTCACAATAGCCTTTGATGTTATGTCTGTTCCAAGAAAATCATCCAAAAGCCATTCTTAAAGGCATTAACAGAAAACAGCCATCACAATCACCCGGCAGTGCATTCACAACCTCGCGTCTGACTGTGAAGACCCCTACGTTGCTTCAATGAAAGTTCTTTTCTTCTAGTCTAAAGGGGCCTGTACAGTGATTCCACTTTATGTGTAAAAAGGTGCCCTGCCATTTGGTCTATAATGTTCCTCTAATGCTACTTGTAAAGTGTAATCATGTCCCCTCGCAAGCACCTTTTTGTTCCAAGAAACAAAATCTTCCTCCCTCTAACCAGTTTAGTTGCATGTCTCTGCACTCTCCCAGCCTCATTTATATCCCTCTTAAGGACTGGAGTTCCAAAACTGAACTGCAACTCCAGATGAGCCTTACCAGGGGGGACCTAAAAGAGGCATAATTGTTTTCATCCCTTGAGTTGATGCCCTTTTATTGCAATTACTTTATTTGCTTTAGTGCCACAGAATGAAGTAAATCTATATTAGCAAAAAGAACTGTATATTGTTGTGTGTGTTGGTGTGTGTGTTATATTATATATATATAATATAGGATCTTTTCAAGTCCCTGTGTGCAACAGCAACTTCCTATTTTTCTATAAATATTTCTGTTGGCACCCAGGGCCCAATACACCCATCTAATGTGTGCATATGGCTCCATCAAAATATATATATTTATGTATAATATATCTTTCCAGCAGGAAAGGAGTGCAGCACTGGGCAAACCCTTGGATAGGTTATTGGAAAACCAATTGTATTTGTAAGTTAATTTTTTGACGTCTTTATTAACATTATTTTTAAAACTTTTGTTTATACATTCTGTGCGCGCCGGGCTTTTTTCACAGGACTTTTTTCTATGCTCTTTTCTAATCACGATGGGCAACAATGCATATGGCTGGTGATTTGGTCTCTTCTCTAATTCACATGACTTTGCCATGTGCACGTGATAGGGTGACGTGCTTCCTTCCTTCTTTTTATGTCTATTTAAAGTGTTGATTTAAACATTCATGGTCTTGAAAAAGGTCCTAGAGGTGACCAAAACTTCGGGCCTGTTTTTAATTTAACTTAAATAAAATTATGGTTTTAAAAATAAGCCTTAAGCTATTGATAATACATATTTATATATATATATATATATATATTATAATATATATATTACCAAATGAAAAGGAACGCACTAACCATAAAGAAAGATCCAAGGCTGGGTGCCATCTTTTTAAATATATAAAAAATCCCTTCGGGACGGCACTCCATATTCAATTAACGATGGCAGACAACTAAATCAGTTCATTTAGGTTTTTAGGTGGACCAACATTTGATTCATACAGGAATGTTCGTCAGGGTGTGAGTGCCGAAACACAGACAGGCCAATTTAAACAAACAAAATGGCGCCAAAGTTCTGTTGCTAGGGACCTTAAGCAACACGAGTCTGAGAAAAACGGTTAGGATTAAAGTGCAAAGGAGAGAGAAAGTCACGCAAGTACCATCCAGGACCCCCTTTACCTGAAATCGAACACTAGTGGACAGCCTGTACAGCAGTGATCCCACAGTAGCTCGTGAGAACATTGTTGCTCTCCAAACCCCTGGGAGTTGCTCTCTGTGTCCTCAGAGCAGATGCTTATTTTTTGAATTCAGTCTGGAAGTAAGTTTAATTGCATAAAAAATAAGTATGTACAAGTAGAGCCTCTTGTAGGCTTGCCAGTTCCACATAGGAGCAACCAAATAGCCAATCACAGCCCTTATTTGGCACCCGCAAGGACTATTATGCTTGTGTTGCTCTCCAAAACCTTTTTACATTGAATGGTGGCTCCCAGGTAAAAAAGGTTGGGGACCCTGCTGTACAGTATACTGCAAGAACCTGTGGATACTCTGCCGACGTCCCTATGGAGTGAGCGACAAATTCCGGAAGTTCAGGCAGGTGCGTGATGAGGCGCTTCCCCCGTTGCTAGGCAAACCCACAGCAGCTTTTCTTCAATCTCTATTGCCCACCAGAGCCGGAACAGCGTCCCAGCCGCAAAGCGAGGAAGCTAGAGCCGGTGACTGGCTGTAACTCTTGCGTGACCTTAGTGCAGAGCGGAGATCTTATAGGGTTATGGGTTCCAATACGTCACTGGTACCGTTCAGCCGGTATCAAGCCGAATCAGTTCTCCATGATCTTTTGGCCGGTGTCCATGAGGGGGTATAAAGTGAGTATATCTCACGTGCAATCTGCAATATCACATAAAGGGACTAGGGTAACATCCAGCGCAATGAACTATTATGTCAAAGGAGCATACTGCTTGGCATATATATCCCCATTTTAGCCAAGGGTGACATCACCATATGGCATGCTAAGGGGTACTCCTACTACCCACTAAGCTAAGGGGGCATTGAGGCGGTACAATCAGGCGTGCAAGAATGTAAGAGTAATAAAGCAATATCTGTGATCAAGAGCATGGTGCTCAGTGTCGGACTGGGACACCAGGGGCCCACCCAAAAACCTTAGACCAGGGGCCCCTCTCAGTACTATTATTCTTCCTCTCCTCAATCAACTTCTTATTCTCCTAGTCTGTTTTCTTACCATACTATAATCAATTATTCCATCTATTTAGCCTCTTTGTTTCTCATAGAAAAAGGTAATGGCCATGAAATAGACCAAAAGTTTAGCAGCATGCAGGGCCCACTGACACCTTGGCCCACCGGGAGTTTTCCTGGTATCCCTGTGGGCCAGTCCGACACTGATGGTGCTGTATAGGACGTAGCAAGACAGTAAGGAACTGGTATGTCTATGCATATTGTTATATATCAAACAAAAAAGAAAACAAAAAATAAATGTTAGAGGCAAAGAGGAGCAGAGATGTAACACAATTCTATATCCTGGAAGGGGTAAATAGTCAGGGTATATGGCAACCTAAGGTTTCTCTTCTGTATCCAAACATGGGTTTAGGAGTGCGATGGAGGGAAAGTGATTCATCCATGTTTAACATTGGCCAATGTTTATTGACACTTGTGGTCAGATGTTGAGAAGCTTTGGAATATGTTGTTGAGAAAACCAGTGAGGTATTTGATATATCTTTGGGTTGTTTTGCCATAAGTAGGTCGGACTGTGTGTATTTTAGTGCCCCTTTCAAAGCTGTTGACATAGCAGGTTCTCTGAGTAGCCTCTCTGCAGGAATCTCTCAAACATTTCTTGTAGTTGGTTTGTAGCTGAGTCCCGTGAGCTGTTATTCCTTATCACCCGGAGGAACTGAGAATAGGGAATACCCCTAATTGTAGCAGGCGGGTGATTACTACTTGCTTGAAAAATAGAGTTACGGTCTGTTACTTTTCTGAACAGTCTTGTGCTGATATTGGATTCCTCCAGGAATATGTTTAAATTGAGGAAATCGATGTTGTTGTTGAAATTCATGGTCAGCTTGATCGGATTATCCAGGCTGTTAAGATGTTGGTGAAAGGAATGTAGTGCCTCTTCTGTGTCAGTCCAGATCAGGAAGAGATCGTCTATGTACCGAAAGTAGGTCAATATCGACTTTCCCAAAAGTGGGGTAGATGTGTGTGCCTTCGAATGCCAGCATAAACAGGTTGGCATATGATGGCTGCCAAAGGACTTCCCATAGCCGTCCCTGCCACGTGTAGGTAGTACAGTTTTCAAAGCGAAAGAAGTTCCTTGATAGGGTTAATTCTAATAGTTGGAGTAAAATTCAATGGGGGGGTGTCCGTGGGGGAGAAGTAAGGAGAGCCTTCCTACATGCCCAAATCCCTTGTGCATGCGGTATCACAGTGTAGAGGCTCTTGACGTCCATGGTCACCAATAAGCAGTTATGAGGTAGGTCATGTAGTTCAGAGAGTTGCCTGATCACATGGCTTGAGTCCTGTGTATATGAATCCATACTTTGTACAAAAGGCTGTAGATAGTGGTCCAATGTAGGCTTGCAACAGATTGATATAAAGACCCTATGGCTGATATAATGGGTCTTCCTGGTGGAGAGGAGAGAGACTTGTGTACCTTCGTAAGGTATATAATGGGGGTATGGGGATATTCTGTGTGAGGAATCGATGTGTGTTCTGGTCAAGCGACCCAGAGTCCTTTGCCAGGCCTAGTATGGAGTCCAATTCTTTTTGAATTTTAACAGTAGGGTCGTCTGGCAGCAATTTGTAGGTGTTTTCATCTGACAGTTGCTCCAGCAGTTCATTTCTATAGAACGTATAGTCTAATAGTACAATCGCTCCCCCCTTGTCTGCAGGGTGTATAACCAGATCAGTATCATCTTTCAGGCCCCAATGGGGGCTGAAACGTCAGATTTATGTACACAATAAAAGAACTTTGAATTTTGCACAAACAAGGAAAAGTTGTGCTCACCACTAATTTTTAAAACCATAAGGCGGGGGTGCAATGAGGCTGTGACCACAAAATACATATAGACAAATACAAGAGTCCTCTGCACTCAACCCATTATCAATATATTTAAGACAGAGACATTTTGTGCATACTGCTACTGAAAAATGCCTTACCCTTTAAACAAAACAGGGATTGTTTGTCCATATATTGCAATATATTTAAGCTGGCCAACTACGTCAAAGTCATCCCATATCTGGCCAGTCCTTCGCTCAATTTTCATCTGATTCATTAAGAATTCTATTGCTTCATTATACATTTTACAAAGGGACTAAGTTTTACCTGCAACTTACTAGCTGCTTTCAAAGTAAAACTCCCAAACCTGGCTGTCCTTTTATTAGACACCAGTACGATCACCTGACTATAGCTGGGAAGGGTGGGGGCAGGTATATTTTGGGACTATATATATATATATATATATATATATATATATATATATATATATATATATATATATATATGTATGTATGTATATATTTATTAACATAAGGTGTAGAAAATTCTAATTTGCATCTGTTGGATTGATAAAAGATTATTGCTGATTGGTTGTTATAGGTTACTGTACAAGATACTTGTAAGTGTTCACTTAATGTGCAAGTGTTGGTTTTCGAGGAGTATAATTAAACCTTGTTAAAAATGTATGTTTTCTTCACTTGACTGAAACTTGATGTCCCTGGGTTCAGAAGCTCATACTGTATATGTTAGGACTCAGTCCCTTGAAACTGAGACATGTCCTTCATCTGCCAGTTAATGCTCAGAGAACTAGTCAGCCTTTGGGCTCCAGAGTTACAATAATTTGTAAATATGTAAACTGAGAAATGTTTCTTAGTATTAGTATTACTATAGTGAAAGGTATCGTGAAAAATCTACCTTTTTGTCAATAGGTGTCACTGAAGTTCCTCACTGCCCAAGAAATGAGCAGCCATAGTGTTTTATACAGATAAAATCTTGGCCCGTCAAACTGTACATGCTTGAATGAGGATGTGTAACAACATGGTGTCCATCACCATCTTTGACATAATTTTTTACACAGAGGATTATGCTACAGTTTTTTTCTACCTGATGTTTTCCTGTTAACTTGAATGTGTCAAGGCAGGTCTATGGTGCTGTAAAAAAGGCATCAAAATTAGCAAAGGCAATTTGTATGCTGGAGTTTCACATTGGGCTTTACATACACCTACAATAAAATACACAGATTCATAAATGTGCCAGATTTTATGCAGTGATGTTCCACAAGTATGGGAAGCATATTAATACACCATGTTCATTGGCCGATTTGATGTAATTCTTTCTACTGGATAAATTCAGGGTCTGAGATATACACAGCTATATAAATGTGCCATTTGTTATACACCATATTTTACACCCTTTTGCGGCATAACTGATTATAAATAGTGTAATGTGTAATAGTTTCATCTCTTACACAAGGGAAGGTTCCCTGGATGAAGATATATTGTATATAATACACAAAAGCCATGAATATCTTGTAAATGATATCCTTATAAACGGTGAGTTCTGATGTCATCCGTTATAAACGGTGAGTTCTGATGTAATTTCTATCACATGACTCACTGAAACTTGTGTATTATAATAAATAGTACCCCCAGTTGCAAAATATGAGGCTATTAGAAGTTACCTCGGAGTAACACGGCTTTGTGTTTTATATGGTCATGATACTCCTCGGCAACTTATAATATCCTTATATTTTACAAGAGGGGGTACTTTATTCACTATATATAGACAGGCACACCTAAGCAGATCACATGTAGATAACCTATGTAATGTTTTGTGAGATGCAAGTCACTGATCCCAATAGGCCTGACTACACTAGGCAGTCATACCAATCATACTATGGTTCAACCGTCAGTCTGAATCAGTGTTTCTTTCTCAGGTTACTCAAATTAAGTTGTAGAATCACCCTCAGGACCCAAGACTTAATTTAAAACCAGTTAAAATCACCTTGATCAATGGCTATTTTCTATTAAAATGAAGTCATAGGATCATGGAGGCCCACTGTAAACACAATGGGGCCTAATTTTGGCTCCTAGCCCACAAGTAAGAATCTCCGGGCCAGATGGAAAGGGTTAATAAACAAATAACCTTTTTATAGAAAACATTAGTAGGATATTTAAGGAATTAACTTCGCCACCTGTGTGGCAGTTCAGCATGGTACTACGGGTATGGCTGCATAAGGGCTGTGGAACATGGAGCCACCAGAAACGTATTAATAAGCATCCCTGTGTCATGCACTAATCAGTCCACTGAAAAGCCCTCTGTATAATGCGCTACTTTTTCTTTGAAAGGCTAAACGGCTTTATACAGTACCCTATATTAGTAACTGTACACTGCTTAATTATATAACGATATCAATAAAAATAATATACATTCATTTAATATTTAATAAATGTGTCTCTAATAGTTCAGCAGTTTTACTTTTTGGAATAAAATTCCGAACTGAACGTAAATACATTTAATTTAAATTCATTCTTGATAGGTAATTCTGTTGAAGTCAGGTCCCCCTCTTACAATTTTACATCCATGTAGCGAGAGAGAAAAAAGACTCCTTTTCAAAACTGGTCATTTTAATATCAGAAATGACTAAATCAAAATTCGCTTTAAAAATAAATTACACAGAGTGTTATACAGAGACATAAGTGCTGTGAACATCCGCAAATTTAAAAAATAATTTTCAGAATTGCTCTTTTATTATTCCTTCACTGTGCAAAGTAAATGCAATACAGAAACTCACTCTTTGATATTACAGATGGGCTACTATTTTTAAATTGCTGCAGAACTGTGTACATAGCTCAGGTGCATACTGTATTGTCTAGTACACATAAACTAGACACTGAATAAGAAATCAAAGCAGCATCCAGTAATTGAAAAGTACTAATAAGAGTAAGAAAAGCAGCCACAGCTGATGAAACACTACCTTCATATCTGATACACAGTCGATGACTATTCATGTGTACCCAACAAAATACGTATCAGCTCTTCACTAAGCTCAGGTTCCAAGAGTTATATTGGCCTATTAAGAATTATGAAAAATGCCTCATCGGTGTAGAGCAGTGGTTCCTAAACTGTGAGGCGGTGCCTTAGCAGCAGCCAGGGGAGGCCCGGGTTAAGGGTCAGTTAGTGAAAGAGAGAATGCCTATTTCTACAGATATGGGACCTGTTATCCAGAATGCTTGAGACCTGGGGGTTTTCCGGATGACAGACGACTTCCGTAATTTGGATCTTCATCCCTAAGTCTAAATGAAAATCATGTAAACATTAAATAAACCCAATAGGCTGGTTTTGCTTCCAATTAGAATGTATTATATCTTAGTTTGGATCAAGACCAAGGGATTGATTTATTATTACATAGGAAAAGGAAATCATTTTAAATATTTTGGATAAAATGAAGTCTATGGGAGATGGACTTTCCATAATTTGGAGCTTTCTGGATAATGGATCCCATACTTGTATTCGAAAAGGCTCCTGGATTTGAGGCTGAAGGTCAGTTTAAAGGAGAACTAAACCATAAAAATGAATATGGCTAAAACTGCCATGTTTTATTTATATAATTTATTGCACCAGCCTAAAGTTTCAAAGAGGGCTTGAACTGAGAAAATGTATTTCTAACACTGAGTGAAACAGAGCCAGAAATATTGTGTCCCTTTAGGAGAACTAAACTGTAAATATTAATATTGCTAAAAATGCTATATTTTATATTCTGAACTTATTGCACCAGCCTAAAGTTTCAGCTTCTCAATAGCAGCAATGATCCAGGACTTCAAACTTGCCACAGGGGGGTCACCATCTTGGAAAGTGTCTGCGACACTCACATGCTCAGTGGGCTCTGAGCAGCTGTTGAGAAGCTAAGCTTAGGGGTCGTCGCAAGTTATCCAGCAGAAAATGTGGTTGCCCTGTTATAAAAGCAGATGCTACAGGGCTGTTTATTAAAATCTGATGCAATTGCACTGGTCTCTGTGCTGCAATGTAGTAATTATCTGTATTAATTACTAATCAGCCTTATATTGGGGCATGTCTATTCTATGTGTACTGTATATTGTGAGTGGGTCCCTAAGTTCAGTAAGTGACAGCAGCACAGAGCATGTGCAGTGAATCAGCACAAAAGAAGATGGGAAGCTACTGGGGCATCTTTGGAGACACAGATCTTTACTGCGTAAGGGCTGTGGTTGCCTTGGGCTGGTTCAGAAGCCCAAAACATAATGTACAACGTTTCTAGCTTATTTCTTTAGTTAAACTTTCCTTGTCCTTTAAGGACTGAAACATGTTCTAGATATGGAACAATAGCTGAATTATTGATGCTGGGATCTTTTTATCTGTCTTATTATGAAATAAAGGGGGTTGAAAGAAAATGTTGAACTTCAAAGGGAGGTTAGAACCAAAAACACTCTGAAAACCTCTGGTGTGGAGTATGTATATTTGGGGGAATTGCCTAGTTCATGTCTAAGGTGAAATTTCCAGATGTGCTATCTAGGGATGCACTGAATCCACGATTCAATTAGGGATTTTGCCTGTTTCAGCAGAATTCAGACTGGGTTGAATCCAAATGCCTGTTTATACTGTATTGAATTCTACAAAATTATGTGAATGTTTTCTTTTGCTGCATGTATGGTTTTTTTCAACCCCCTTTGCCTGGTCTTCCTCGCATTTGGTTCATGATCCTGCCAAATCCTTCATAAATGATTGGGATTCAACCAAAATAGTGGATTCAGTGCATTCCTAATTATAATGCATTTTTTTTGGTCCACCTGAGACCCTGATATGCAGGACCCACCTGTCCTGCATAAAAAAAAGCTTCTGCACCATATTTGGTAATCTTAATTTTCCACCAGGATTGGACCCATGCCCTTATATCAATTGGCCATTAAGGAGACATTAAGGGATTTACTCTCTGCTTTCTAACACCACTGTCCCCTCTTGGGAAATGTTCTTATCGTATGTTATTGAACAGGTGAGACATTTTATAATGGCACGTCACCTACATCGTACGACCAAAGAGACACCTACGCAGGTAGAAATTCTTTGGGAATCGATGGACCCTCCACAGAGAACTATCTCTTATCTATACAAGTGTATTCTAAACTATCAAAATCTCGCCAAGCGATGCATTCAAACTTAAATGGGAGGAAGAATTAGGACTTACAATAGAGGAAGAAGATTGGGAAAAAATTGTCCTTTTGGTGCATTCAACCTCGGTCTGTTGCAAAATTCAGGAGCTCAATTATAAATTGTTAAGCAGTTGGTATAGAACCCCGGTTAAATTGGCCAAGATATACAAAACACTTCCACCACATGCTGGAGGTGCAACGAAGGGATGGGGAATCTGTGTCATATCTTCTGGGAATGCCTGGGATTAATGGACTACTGGTCTCAGATAAGGGAAACCATTAAAGAAATCACAGATGTAGAAATTCCAAATGCTCCTTTGGATCTACCACACGTCTAGATCAATTCGGACATATCGCAAATCTGTTGTACCAATTTTGCTAGATACAGCTAAATTGCTTATTTCCTTAAACTGGAAACAGCACACATCTCCTAAAATGGTGGATCATCCTCACAAGAGAGAGAGAAATATAATCAGAAATGGTTTTATTGGACACAGTTTAAGGAAACAGGGTAGGTGTTCTAGGATTATCATGCACATAGAGCTGTTTGTAATTCCTAGGGAATGTAGAGGTTAGTAGACTATTTAAGCATTTTTTACGCCTTTGTATAGTAAAGCTAGACTGGCTGATCTGAGACGCCTGCTCATAGGATATTCCACGTGGGAGATATTTGTAATAGCTAAAAGATCTTCTCTTTTCTTTCTTTCTTCTATCGGATTCATCTTATCCATGTCACCTGCTTTCTTTACATTCAGAGTGGAAATGGTGCCCTGATTGCAGCTTTGTAATACAGACTGTAAAGAGTTAAAAGGGATAATGTGTATTAACTGAATTTCTTTTTCTGTTTCTTTATGCTCTGTTTAAAACTTTCAAATAAGTCAGAATTTAAAAAAAAGAAAAGCTTTTGCAAAAAACACTGTACCCCACCCCACGTAGACCCCCTCTCCTCCTCCCTGGCTAACTACCCCCGGGGAAATGCCCCATATTCCATACTTACCCTTCGGCGCAGATTCTTCCAGCGGAGTCCCATGCATCCATCTTCCGTGTCCTCTGTAAGCTGACTGGGAGATTGGTATTTCTGCACATGCGCAGTTGGAGCAGTTTGCCGGTTTGCAACAACTGCGCGTGCGTGGAATTACATGGAAATTGCCGATCTCCCTCTCAGTTTACCGAGGATGCGGAAGATGGATGTGCGGAACTCCGCTGAAAGAATCTGCGGCGAAGGGTAAGTATGGCATATGGGGCATTAAAGTAGTTCATTGTTCAGCAGCACTTCGCATATTTCCATCAGGGCCTTTTTATTTCACATTATACCAACTCAATGATAAAGTAATGGAGACAATGATGCATCTCCCAGGCTTGGCCTTTGCAGCTGTACCAATCTCACTTATTTCTTTTTCCATTTACTTTTTGCATATCTAGCTGTAATCCTTAGTTTATACGTATGGAAAGTATGCATAATGTTATTTCCTTGGTTGCTATCACATAACTGTACATTCTGTTGTTCAGTACGCATGAAAATACTGATTTCTCGCAATATAATACATTATTTTCTTTGAATTGTATTTGCAAATAACTTTTTAATACATGCATAAAAAATGTGTTATTTGGCTGGATATTTCCTGTAAATGTATGTGAAGCAAATAGATGGCATTGTGGCAGGGCTGGAACTAGGGGTAGCCGTACATTATTCTATAACTTTCTATATGCTGGCCCTTTGTTGGGAAGGACTTGTTGATCTTTGCACCTGTATTTAAGCTTTAACTCTTATATAGACAACCCTCCATTCTCTTTGATTTCCAGGCGGAACTTTACCAGAAGTGTTTGCTTCCTATATAGTTAAAGGGGTGGTTCACCAACTTTTACTATGTTATAGAATGGCCAATTCTAAGCAACTCTTCATTATTATTTTTTTTATATAGTTTTTGAATTATTTGCCTTCTTCTGCTGACTCTTTCCAGCTTTCAAATGGGGGTCACCGACCCCGTCTAAAAACAAATGCTCTGTAAGGCTACAAATTTATTGTTATTGCTACTTTTTATTACTCCTCTTTCTAGTCAGACCCTTCCCCTATTAATATTCCATATTCTCATTCAAATCAATGCATGATTACTAGGGTAATTTTGACCGTAGCAACCAGTTTGCTGACACTGGAAACTGGAGAGCTGCTGAATAAAAAGCTAAATAACTCAAGAACCACAAATAATAAAAAAGGAAAACCAAATACAAATTGTCTCAGAATATCATTCTCTACATCATCCTAAAAGTTAACTCAAAGGTGAACATATATGATATATATTTTATACATAAGATGGAGTATGCAAACAAATCAGAAACATTTTTACAAGAAGCAACATTTGTGCTAATGAATTGAGTTGTTTATGTGAAAAAATGCTCTTTATGCATTTTATTCAGTCATGAAAAACTGGCTCCAGGATACTCCAGTGCACAGGTGTGGAAATTTTCATTCTCCAGAAGAGTTTGACATGTAAATATTTGGCTTGGCAGCTGTATCAGAAACTAAATTTTCATGCCCTCTGTAAACAATATCCACCTGTGCATGAAAGCCATATCAGTCAATAATATGAAAGGCGTACATGTAATAAAATATGCATTTGTCCCAATAGATTGGTGTCAGATCTTTGATGGACAAATAGCCAGTGCTCATTATACTGAAGAAGTCCTATTTATAATAGTCGCCGCATCCTCTTCAAAGCTGTGACTGCTCAGAGCGTTTCTTTTTTGCATGGCACTTCCTCATCCCCAAAGCAAACTGAAATGAAAAAACAAAAACAAATTAACAGTGAGTTAAATGTACACAAACACTTATATTAGAGGCAGTGGTATAGCTATCAGATTTATTATCTGCAAACCTTATTCAACAATGCAATAGACCAGTGCCGTCCAACTTCTGTAGTACAGAGGGCCAGAATTTTTATAGCCTTGGTGGTGGAGGGTCGATAATCGAAGCCAGTGTTGACCATGCCCTGTTTTTAAACCACACCCACTTTAAACCATACCATAGTTACCACAAGAACTTTTAAGACCATGTCCACATTAATGGTGGTAGCCAGGGATGCACCGAATCCAGGATTCGGTTCAGGATTCGGCCTTTTTTAAGCAGGATTTGGATTCGGCCGAATCCTTCTGCCTGGCCGAACCCGAATCCTATTTTGCATATGTAAATTAGGGGCGGGGAGGGAAATCATGTGACTTTTTGTCACAAAACAAGGAAGTAAAAAATGTTTTCCCCTTCCCACCCCTAATTTGCATATGCAAAATAGGAATCGGATTCGGTTCGGTATTCGGCCGAATCTTTCACAAAGGATTCGAGGGTTCGGCCGAATCCAAAAAAGTGGATTCGGTGCATCCCTAGTGGTAGCACACCAAAAAACAAACAAATGATTGGTGCTCATTGTAAGGATATCACTCATCTCCCATATGTGAAACAAGTTTATTAAGTCATATTAAGACATTCTCTTAAATCCATATGCCTCATCCTCCCCTGTGGATTACACAGCAACCCCCAGCAGATGATTACACACCTTGGGGACCCCTAACAAGTATTTCCAAATGTTAAACCCCAACATGTTTGCCTACCACAGGCACAATATGACACACACTGGGAGCATAGGGCAGGCAGAGTATGGCACACACAGGGAACATAGGACAGGCAGAGTATGACACACACAGGGAACATAGGACAGGCAGAGTATGACACACACAGGGAACATAGGACAGGCAGAGTATGACACACACAAGGAGCATAGAACAGACAGAGTATGACACACAGGGAGCATAAGGCAAGCAGAGTATGATACACACAGGGAGCATAGGGCAGAAAGAGTATGGCACACACAGGGAGCATAGGGCAGGCAGAGTATGACACACACATGGAGCATAGGGCAGACAGAGTATGACACACAGGGAGCATAAGGCAGGCAGAGTATGATACACACAGGGAGCATAGGGCAGAAAGAGTATGGCACACACAGGGAGCATAGGGCAGACAGAGTATGACACACAGGGAGCATAAGGCAGGCAGAGTATGGCACACAGAGGGAGCATAGGGCAGGCGGAGTATGGCACACACATGGAGCATAGGGCAGGCAGAGTATGACACACACAGGGCAGGCAGAACAGTGCAGGAGAAAGGGAAACCTATCAGGACTCTAAAGGTGGTCATACAAGATAAGATCCGCTCGTTTTGTACTGACTTTTAAAGCTTACACAAGGTAAGGAATCACAGCAGGCAGGCTTTCATGTGGAGCCATAAAGGGGGGGGGGGTGAGGGTCGTCAGTTGGACAGCCCTGCTATATACCATAGCACCAAATACAGAATTCTTAATTTTTAAACAATTTGCTATTTCTCTATATCAATAAGATGTTAACTAAAATGAGTATAAATTTGTTTTAATGGCAAAGCTATCCTGTTGGGTTGTTTTCATGTCATTAAGCATAATAAGAGAAAATCTACCTTTTACAATATAAAAACAATTGCTCGGTGACATCGCTTCTGGTTTAAATGGCGTCACTTCCGGCCGGTGAAACGCTTAATGTGTGAAGGGATCGGATAGGCTTCCTGGGTGGGTACGGGTTGGGTTTAGGGTAAGCGGATGAAGAATGGGCACGGGTGTGAAAAAACACAGACCTGCACAGGACTCTACTCTGCACTTGAAACTGGTGTGTTTCCTTCAGAAACACTACTATAGTTTATATAAACAAGCTGCTGAGTAGCCATGGGGGCAGCCATTCAAGATGGAAAAAAGGCACAGGTTACATAGCAGATAGATAAAATACCATTGTATTGGACAGGGATTATCTGTTATGTGCTATGTAACCTGTGCCTTTTCTTCTTTCTCCTAGCATCTTGAATGACTGACTCCATGGCTACAAGCCGGCTTGATTATAAAAACTACAGTAGTCTTTCTGAAGCAAACACACAGCTTTTACCAGCGCATACGAACAGTGAATTATATGTTAATTACTTCAAAACGCTTTAATTGTTGGCATTAGTGAATAAAGTACCCCCTCTTGTAAAATATAAGGATATTATAAGTTACCGAGGAGTTTCATGACCCTATAAAAACACGAGGCCGAAGGCCGAGTGTTTTTATACAGGTCATGGAACTCCGAGGTCCATCACTACTCACCGTTTATAACTGATGACATCACTACTCACCGTTTATAAGGATATAATTTACAAGATATTCATGGCTTTTGTGTATTATATATATATATATATATATATATATATATATATATATATATATATATATATATAAAGCTGCAAAAAGAACCGCACTCACAGGACTTGTTCCAAGTGTATAAAATAGAATATCTTTATTTCGACGTTTCGGCTCTAAACTCAAGCCGTCTTCAGGAAGTGAATATATATATATATATATATATATATATATATATATAAAAATCTGTTTGCTCTTTTGAACAATGGATTTCAGTGCAGAATTCTGCTGGAGCCGCACTCTTAACTGATGCATTTTGAAAATTGCATGTTTTCCTGTGACAGTATCCCTTTAATACACACAGCATCAGAACCTGTGAAGAAAGGGCTTGTATGACATTAGCCTAAAGCTGGCTATACCATAATAAAAACTGCTGACTCTGCTTACTGGTCCCTATACTGGACCCTTGGCACTAAACATAGTCCATATTACATGCTTTCTGACCATGCTAACCAACACAGTCAGACTTCCCTCAGAAAATCAGAGGTGTGTCCAAAGCCCATTCATTTGCATAAAGCAAATGCATGACTCACACTTCTGCAGACAATACGTAACGCAGTTTGCAGAAAGTTTTTCTTAAACCAATAAAATCAACAATGCTGTGGAAAAGTTCAATGTGTTCCACAGAGTTCCCTTCCTCTTCTTTTGCATTGTGACATACGAGGGAATCCTTTGGTTCATAACTTCATGTCTATGTCGGAAATTTCTCTACAGAAGTTTTCTCTTATAATCTTATAACCTTTAAAATGTGCTCCCTTTGCACTTTAAGATGTTGTAGTCATTATACATGAATTTCTGTCAGGCACACTATAACTGCTTTACTCTCCCTAGCTTTACAGCAGAAAATAAGCTGGGGAGCTACTGGAGTGTAGGTGCCTAACGCAGGTTGAGACGCAACATGCTGCATTTTTCCTGCGTTCGGCGCCTACACGCGCCTGTGTGAGTACAGCCCCATTGGAAAAAATGCATCTATTCCTGCGCTCCCCTGCGGCTGAATGCATAAAAACGGAACGCAGGGGAGCGCAGCTACAACCGCTCGTCAGTAAAACCCCTAAAACAGCTTGTGGATAGCATCAAGGCTTGTTGTAAAGAGAATTGTGCTGTATGCATGCAATGTCCCTGTGTAAAAATGGAGTTGGATACCTCGTAACTAACTTTTAGAATGGTGTAGGCCAAGTTTTCCAGACTGCTGAGTTGACTCAAGGTAAAGCCCGAATGAAATTTGAGTGGGAATGATCATTCACAGTCTTGGTTATCCTTTAAATTTAACAGAAAAATCTATTAGGGGTATGTTATTAAAAGTATGTGACCTTGTTATGAGCTTAGGGGACCTGAGCCAATGTCTCATTGAAATGGGGGGGGAGAACAAAAATATGTTTTGAAGATTTCTGGTAGAGACAGTTTTCATATGTTTCAAAGTTTGACTAAAGCTGGCCATATATGTAAAGATCTGATTGGCTGAGGTCACCCTAGTAACGGGCCATTGCTTTATTGTGGCCACCTGGGGGAGGGTCAAACTGGACTGATAGTCTTTTCATCCCCAGGTCAATGATTGGTTTCTGACAGAAAACCATGCACACCCATCAGGAGAGAACAGCATCCTCTTTCAGATGTCGTCCTCACTGAAGGGATTTCAATAGGAATTCAATAGCTATCTGGCCAACTATCAGTCTGGAAGGCTGTCATTTTGGCTTTGTACACAGGCTAGTAAGCGGTCTACTTTGTAGTTAGCAAACACTATTAGCATCTGTATTGCCTGGAAGCAAATGCCCTAAAAAACTCTGCTCTGTAAATATGTATACACCTTCAGCTTGCTCATGTAAAATGGCTGTTTGTATTACTAACATGTTTTTAAGTATGGAGAGGCTTTTAGACATGTGATGAGAAGGTCCTTTGGAGACGGCATTGACAGTGATCATGAAGAGCCGGAATACGAAAAACAGATTCACATTTTCTTGTCCAAAGTATGTAGCACCACCTTGTGGCTAACTGTACCTATAGCTAGCTGGCGTATACTGTATTTCACTTTGAGCCACCTCTGCTTTACATCTAGTGAATAGTGTTGCCCTGCAAATTGCTGAAGTGTGCTTACATGTCATTGCTCCATTAAATTATCAGATTTAAATTATTCCTACATTAAAAGGGATGTTATCACCACGAGTGCAGTGGGCAAAGTGCAATTTTCGTGTATCCACCATGTTTTTTTTTTGGCCACGCAATAGTTTTCCCCCCATGATTCCAGCATAACTGCGACTGTCTGGAGGGGATGTACCTAACCCAATTGCACCAATGAATCAGAACTGACATAGTTATGCTTGTATCTCACCCACTGTGGGAACCACTGTGTATTTTTAACTTGCTTGCAGCCTTTCATTACCCTCCTTGAATTCAACCCAACAAAGCAGAATTCAACAGCCTCACCTGTAGCAGTAAGTAACATCTCTGTCATATGCATCATTTAATAGCACAGTCACCCACTCAGGGACTTAATAATACAGTGAAAAAAAACACATTTATCATCAATGTTTCACTCCCACTGGGACCTCTCGCTCAAGACTCAGTGGGACTGAAAAGTTGAATTTTTGATAACATTTTTAAAGTTTGGTTACTGCACTATGAAGTCCCTGAGTGCATCACAATATATACAGGAAAACTCTGATTTTACATTCCCAGATTTTACCGTTTTTTGGAAATTAATGCCATTTTGTTGCGGCTCATTCAAACAAGCTGTGTTTTTTCTTTCCCGGGGGCATTTAGTTGATTTTTACCCTTATTTGCACCACCTCTTAGAATACTGACTATATATAATATGTGGCTCCCAATCCTGCTTAGTCTCAAGTGTTTTTGTCACAAGTAGTGCTGCATGTGCCAAAGTCATTTCTGCAACATACCAAATTACATAAAATACGAAACAAAACTTCCACCTGATCAGACTTCTATTACAGCAGTTTATGATCCAATTTTGTAGGATGCCACTTGTGCTGTTGCATGACAAGATTTAGTGGGTCAGATAATCCTACAGCCTTTATTAAGAAATAACTTTCCGAAACTCCGATTGCACTCCTTTTCAGAAAAGACGATAGGGCAACTGTCCATTGTGTGGTGCTCGATTTCTCTTCCGTGGCCATCTCCTATAAGGAAGGCAGGGAGGAGAAATTGAGTGCCACACGATGGATCGGATTGCCTTTTCTGAAGAGGAGCGCAAGTGGAGTATCGGTAAGTTATTTCTTTCTTCTCGTGGATGCGCGTGCGGAGTAGAGCGATAAGCCGTACTTTAACTAAAAAGTTGCCTATTTTGTTATACTGCGCATGTGTCTGCCCCGGGAAATTTGAAGAAAGAAGAAGCCGGAAGAGGATCGCTCCGTGGTGCTCGCTGGAAGAAACCTGGGGGCCATTGCAGTTTTCTGCTGATAGGAGCACTGGCCCAGAGTTTCAGGTAAGTCAATACAATCACTTGGGGGTGCCTAACATTTGGCAACCCAAGTGTCAAACGACTTTCCTTCTCCTTTAAAGTAAGCAGAATGTGGAGGAAAATTTCCTGACTGACTTTTTTTTTATGTCCAAGAGACTGATGAAGTGCTCCGCAGTTATCCTCATTACATGAAATTACCTTGCCATCTATTATGGATTAATTACCTCTTTTATATTCGTTTCACGGCACAGAAATTACACATAATAAGGCAGGTAGTTAACATTATATGAACTATGAAGGAAAATAATTAGCGCCAATGTTGCTCAATTGCTGGGTATCACAGAGGCCAGACAGGAGAGCTGAATGAGCTAAATACTGGGCACCCTTCCTTTGCTCATGTTTAGTCTTAATTCTTCAGTGCTCCTCCTTCATGATCGTGCCTTCCGCATGCAAGGTCTTTAGTACATCCCCGCCCTATTACCCCGGAACACTTCTGTTTGGATTCCTAGCATCCCATTCAAATGCAAACGAAGCACATTTGTTCCTTCATAAGATATTCATGACGTTTGGTGTGACTGGATCTCCCTTGGGACAGTGCTGCCAGGCAGAATTCCTGTTAAAGGCTTATTATTCCCATATGAAATGCTGCACATTGTCAGTACAGAGGACTAGGTGTATATTTATACTTTGTATTACTAATTCTAAGCAGCCACAAAGTAGCCCATTTCTGTGGAAGAACCATGAAATCGGTGGGTGTTTCCGCTGCCTAATTTGCACAAAAATACCCTGTTCCTTCAATAATTGCTGCCAGGGTTAATTAGCATTGTTTCAAAAGAAAGCCATTAAACCCCTCTGCAATTTATTTCTTTAATATAAATGGATGGGGGACGTTGATATGTAATTACCAACACTGTCTCCTTACATCTTCCCCCCCCGCCTCCACCCTTTCCAGCAAGTCTTTGTACCCTAATGTCCCCACCACTTTCTGTAAGCAGCCTTTATTTTCTTCAATTGTTAACAGTTAAAGGGATTCTGTCATGATTTTTATAGTGTCATTTTTATTCCTAAATTACACTGCAAATTATTCACTCTACCATGTAAAATTTCATTCCTTACATGAGAAGTGTATTTGTTTTAGTGGTAATATTGGTGTGTAGGCAGCCATCTCGGGTCATTTTGCCTGGTCATGGGCTTTCAGAAAGAGCCAGCACTTTAGCATTGAACTGCTTTCTGCTATTGTTTCTCCTACTCAATGTAACTGAAGGAGTTGCAGTGGGACATGGATTTTTACTATTGAGTGCTGTTCTTATATATCTACCAGGGAGCTGTTATCTTGTTACCTTCCCATTGTTCTGCTGATGGACTGCTGGGGGGGGAGGGTTGGATATCACTCCAACTTGCAGTGCAGCAGTAAAGAGTGACTGAAGTTTATCAGAGCACAAGTCACATGACTAGGGGCCAGAGCTGGGCCAACCCAGCCAGGCGCCCTAGGCAACCTGGCTGGGCACGGCGCCGGCTGAGTGCATGCTCGAGCGTCCATGTGCCAAAGTGCGCTCAAGAGCACATGCGCCAAAGTACGCTTGAGCGCGCACGCACCAGAGTGCGCTCGAGTGCACATGCGCAGAAGCGCATTATTACCAAAAAATATTCATGGCAGTCGGGGAGAGACGGGACCGGACAATGGGGTAGGCGTCAGATCAGGTACGTGCTTGGCGCCCCCCCAGCTTTGCGCCCTGCTAGGTGCACCTGGAAACCGACAATATGTTTGCTCTTTTGAAAAATGGACTTCAGCGCAGAAGTCTGCTCTAGCAGCACTATTAACTGATGCATTTTGAAAAAAACATGTTTTCCCATGATAGTATTCCTTTAAAATAACAGTATGGCTGCAGGATTTGCATACAAGATACAGTGCAAGGATTTTCTTTAATGGGAAGCTAAAACTGCCCTTTAAAACTGTTCCTATGGGTTTCTATGATGCATGTAATGCTGGGATATCTAAATGCTGCATCTTGTCTCAGATTCTGTCACTGTTTAAGTTTTGACTGTGACAGGAGACTGACCAAAGGTGCTGCACAATAGACTGTTGCAGCCATTTCTGCTACTGAGAGGCCATCATTTTTCAGTTGCCCCAAAAATTGGATTAGATGGGCGATTTTGACTCTTTCACAAAGGCAAATGTCAACCATTTTGATTGAAAATATAAAATGGTTTAATTTTGTGTGTTTACGTAAAGGTACTCTCACTCACATTTTTAAAGGGAACACAAACCCTCCCTTAGGATTCTATATGGTGCAACCAGCCCATAGACATACAAGGATCCTCCAGTAAGAATAAGTTATCTGGCTAAGAAAGAGAACATACACTAATAATTTCATTAATTCACTGTTTGTGAACTGACTGAAAAATAAGTAGGGACAGTCTCCATCTATCCACAACCACAAAGATACAGGCAATAGTACACAGATTTTTTTTAGTAGTACACCAGTAACCCCAAGAGCATTCGTCTTAGATAGACTTGAGTAAACAAGTGAAGATATTGGGGCATGTTCACTAACATTGGAGATAAATATCTGGAGAGATATCTGGAGATGTTGCCCATGGTAACCATCAGTCATATATAACTTAGAAAACAAAAGCAAAGATCTGATCTGGTTGCTATGGGCAAGAACTCCAGAAATCTCTCCAGATATGTATCTCCAATTTAAACATGCCCCACTATTGTTTGCAGCCAGTTGCAAACTGAACAAGAGAATGTTCTAGAAGATATCGGGGGTCATTTACAGTGCAGGGTGCAAACAAAGGCCTCATTCCACCATTTTACATTTTGCAAAATGACGCCGGCCTCTGCTCTCCATTTTGAAGCCTTGTTGCTTTAAGTTACCTGCCTTAATTTAGCTGCAGTACAAGTACAGCTCCCTGTGTTCTTCAGTACGTTGCATGGCAGCTCATTGCGTGCATTTCTGATGTGTAAGCAAACAGCTACTCCTCCCACGTGCACCTCAGGAGTCTCATGCTATATAACACACCACCAGAATAAAGGTGAAATGGAGCAGCAGACAGATATCATTTATGTCCATGTAATTCCTACATCTAAGTTAACGTATGCCCCAGCTCATAGAGCATAAAAACAAACTTACTATTTTGGTCATGAAAACAAGAGAGTAAAGTAGGAAAGGCAAAACTTTTGTTGGACCTAGTAGTATAAATACAATGAGTGACCTCTGGAAGTGGTGTTTTTTGCGGAATGTTGAGGGAGTTGGCACTGTAAGGCCCGGCATACAGAACTCATTTTAGGACATCCTCCTGCAAAATACCTGTCCTCTATGTGTTGTCCTATGGCTTAGGAATGCTGCATCGGGTGCTTTTACCGTCACTCATCCTCCAAATCTGCAGTCATTCCTCAGTCCTCTACCCTATCTTCTCAGCTGTCGAACTCCGCCTTAAGGTGGCCATACACGGGCCGATAAAAGCTGCCGACAGACCGAGTCGGCAGCTTATTGGCCCGTGTATGGGGGCCCCCGACGGGCTTCCCCGATCGAGATCTGGCCGAAAGTCGGCCAGATCTCGATCGGATGGGATTAAAAATCCCGTCGGATCGCGGCCGCATCTGTTCGTTGATGCGGTCCCGCGATCCGACCGCCCGTTTGGCGAACGCTAGGATCCGATCGTTGGGCCCTAGGGCCCACGATCGGATCAGCCCGATATTGCTCACCTCAAGGTGGGCATATCGGAGGGAGATCCGCTCGTTTGGCGACATCGCCAAACGAGCGGATCTATCCGTGTATGGCCACCTTTAGTCCTCTTCATTCCACCCTCAGTCCTCCGCTCTCTTCCCTCAGTTCTCCACCTCCCGCCCTCCCTGCTCAGCCCTCAACACTCATCCCTCCGCACTTCGCCCTCCCCCATCAGAACTCTATTTTTTTTTTTAACTTCCGCTTTTGTATTTGGCGCCATTTTTCACAGCCAATAGGTGTCTTTGGTTTTGTGAGTGGACCTCTTTGAGAGAGGAGAGCGGAGGGCTGAAGAGGTAAAGAGAAAGGCTGAGTGCTGAGGAAAGAGGGTAGAGGGCTGAATGAAGAGGGTGGAAGGCGGAGGTAAGAGGGCTGAAGGTGTAGGACTGAGGGAGGAGGGCGGAATGCTGAGGGCAGAGTTTGTATGGCTGAAAAGAGAGGGTAGAGGACGGAGGTATGACTGCAGATTTGGAGGATGAGTGACGGTAAAAGCACCCGATGCAGCATTCCTAAGCCATAGGACATCGCAGGAAGGACAGGTATTTCCCTGGAGGATGTCCTACAATGCGTTCTGTACCGGTACCTAGGTTGCCACTTGACATAAATACAGCCCTGGGTCTTGGTTAAGCAATCAACTCCTAGCATACTGTAACATTCGAGTTATAGATAAGCAACATCAGTGCTGGACACAAAACATCATTGCTAATAAAAAAAAGAACTTTATGTACACCCAACTGCATATTATTTTTTGTGCAGTCTTACTTAAAAGCATTAAACCCATTTCCTCTAGCTCCACACACCTAGCAGCACTGAATCTGTCATTTTGATGTGTGATATGAATATGATACTAGACAGCAAAGCTTTAGTGCTAATTACATATGATAAATAATGGTTATTGGTGGTGATTATTCACCTTGTAGAATTCTCTTGAATCCCCAATAAAGTGTGGGAAGCCGTTGCAATTGAACAGCATCTGGCCAGGCACAAGGTTCAGATTTGTGAGTGACAAAGAAACCAACAAAGATTTGAAAGAATAGGGTGATACATCTCAATTAAAGCATCCTTCACTGAGAAACCTGCCTTCTCTATGCACACTTATCTCACTGGACCTTCAGCATTCATCTCTATAAACCGGAGAAGCTTCTGACATTTTGGCCCCCACCGCTAACCTTGTACTTACCTCCTGCTGGGCACAGACCAGGGAAGGGTTACAATTGTTCACTTTAACAGCAGAATGTCTCCATTTAAATACAAAAAGGAATCAGCTTTTAGAAATGTCCTGCTTTCCCTTTGTTTTCTATTGCAACCCATTGGTGATCCAGAGCAGTATTAAAGGAATTGTTCAGTGTAAAAATAAAAACTGGGTAAATAGATAGGCTGTGCACAATAAAAAATGTTTCTAATATTGTTAGTTAGCTAAAAATGTAATGTATAAAGGCTGGAGTGATTTTATGTATAACAAGTCAGTCAGAAACTACTTCCTGCTTTTCAGCTCTCTTGGTTTACACTGACTGGTTACCCTGGCTACCAGGCAGTAACCAATCAGAGACTTGAGGGGGGCCACATGGGTCATTTCTGTTGCTTTTGAATCTGAGCTGAATGCTGAGGATCAATTACAAACTCACTGAACAGAAATGTACCATGTGGCCCCCCTTCAAGTCGCTGACTAACTCAGAGTTATAGAGCTGAAAAGCAGGAAGTTGGATTCTGGCTGTTTTATTAGTCATCTGTTCACTCCAGCCTTTATATATTACATTTATGGCTAACTAACTATATTAGAAACATTTTTTATTTTGCACAGCCTATCTATTTACACAGTTTTTATTTTCACACTGAACTATTCCTTTAAGGGTGGTCAAGCCCCACCACAAAGGACTGCTTTTACTTGTGTTTCAATAAGTTGTAAAGTAGCAAATATCCTATATTATTAATTACTGCCTGAAATATTTTGTGAATGGTACATAAGACTGTAATTCTTGTCTGCACAGATAAAGGCAGGTAATGTTAAACTGGGTTTCCTCTACAGATAAAGTCACCTCATCAGAACTCTGGATGCCTGTGTGTAGGAAGCATATGGCAGATTGGTGGCTCAGGCAAGTATAATTCATCTGTAAAACACAAGGGAGTAAATAGCCAGGCAGCCCAGTCCTACAGATTCAGTAAAATACATACACTCCACCGATAAGTCTTCATTGATCTTGAAAACATTGCACAATGGTGGGCAACAGTGGGTAGCATTGCTGCCCTGACGTGCTGGGCTCATATGTTTCAGGGCAGTATCTGCAAGGAATTTTATATTCTCCCTGTGCTTGTGTGGGTTTCATTCAGACACTCTGGTTTACTCCCACACTCCAAAAACATGGAGGAAGTTCCTTAGAGCATCACTTCACTAAACTGATGTCAGTGATGTGTATCTGTAAAATACTGCAGAAAATTAAAGTGTGAGTGTGTGCCAAGTACAAGTGCAGTTTTGTGGCCAAAAAACATGGCTGCTGACCAATAAATAAATGAAAAAAAGTACAGTATATCATTAAAATCAATGAGTGTGGGGTACTCATATAAAATGAATTCTCTCTTTAAAAAGCTGATCATGTTATAAGCCCATTATGCATCGTAATTTGGGCAATTTCTAGTGTTCTTATCACCATGTTTTTTATCCTGTGAGCAAATTCAGCTTCAAAACTGCTACTGTGCTATGGCTAAAAAGTCCATCAATTCTTGGAAAACCAAACATTTCTAATTACCAAAACATAATGGGGCTCATTTATTAACAGCACAGCAATAAAAAGTGTGCAGTGGTCTGACATTTGCCCAGCGCATGCGCAGCGCACCTTGTAGAATTCTCTTAACAGTGCGATTTGTGCGCTAATGTCGACGCAGACAGGTGCAACATGTGAAACTTCGTTTCAGCTGTCGCAATGCTTATAATAAATTATGCGCACAGGAAGATACCGCAAAGGTAAGGCTTAGTTGTGCTCATGTATGAATGCGCTGCTTTAATTAGTTGCGTCACATATTGCGCATATTGCGTTCACTTAGATGCATCTGCGTTTGTTTCTGTGCTAATATTTGTTTGGTTGCAAAGGTGTTTAGCCTACCTGATACGCTTAAAGGAACCTTGGTCAATATAAACATGTTGGGGGGAAGGCGTGGTTAATCTGCACTTTACAGGGGTTGTTCACCTTTAAGTTAACTTTGAGTTAAACATCCCCACCAACAGCAGCCCCATTGTATTTGCCAGAACCCAGTTTAGCAGTGTGGCTCTGCACACAGGGGCGTAACTATAGAGGAAGCAGACCCTGCGGCTGCAGGGGGGCCCAGGAGGTATAGGGGCCCCATGAGGCCCTAATTCATATAAAATTTCAATAAATATTGGAGAAACAAGTCAACCACAAAACATTTTGGGGGCCTGAAAAATAATTTGCTGTGGGGCCCAGTAATATCTAGTTACGCCACTGTCTGCACACATATATAAAATTCTCTTTCAAGCAACATGAAACGCAAAAATGTGAATGCGCATTTTGGGCAGGAATGCGCATTTTGAAGAGCGTTACTATTACGCCACGAAGAGGCAGTTGTAAAAATTGTGGTGCTGTTGCCCAGGTGCAGTTTTGCACATATACAGGTGCAAATCTGCGACGGCCGCAGTGCAAGCACAATTTAGCCACGCCCCTCACAACCACGGCATAGTTTGCAACATAAATGCCCAATCTTTTGCGCAAAGCGCATAAACAAAACCATCGCAAAAGCTCTGTGTTATGCGCAATATCACGCAAAGATATTGTGATCCCGCTCGTGATGGCGCAGACAATCTTTTGCGTCCACTTATGCGCTGCTTTGATAAATGAGCCCCAGCGTGGCTGGTAAAACATAGCAGACCAGCGATCATTCTAGAGCAGTTAGAAAGATGGAAGCAAAAAGGATGATCGGATAACGGTTCCCTACATTTTTAGGAGGAAAAGTATATTGAACCAACCCATATCTTGGCAGACTGCACAATTTTAAGAACAGATGAGGTTACAAGTCACCTACCATTATATCTAGGGAATGTCCTTGCTACTTTGTTAGGAGCATGAACTTGTGCATTACAGGAATGCAGATATTTCCAATGTTATTTCAGAATCGTAATTTAGAAACTGTTCTTTTGCTATTGGAATCAGTATTTTTAAAGGGGTTGTTCACCTTTAATGTTTTGTATGCTGTAGACAGTGCTATTCTGAGACAATTTGCAGTTGGTTTAATTTTTTATTATGTGTGTTTTTTGGGTTATTTAGCTTTTTATTCAGCAGCTCTCCTGTTTGCAGTGTCAGCAATCTGATTGCTAGGGTCCAAATTACTCTAGCAACCCTGCTTTGATTTGAATAAGAGACTGGAATATAAACAGGAGAGGCCTGAATAGAAAGAGGAGTAATAAAAAGCAGCAATGACAATCTGTAGCCTAACAGAGCATTTTTTTTTAGATGGGGCCCATTTGAAAGCTGGAAAGAATTATAAGAAGAAGGCAAATAATTCAAAAACTATAAAAAAAAGAAAAAGTGAAGGCAAATTGAAAAGGTGCTTAGAAATGGCCATTCTATAACATACTAAAAGTTATCTTAAAAGGTGAACCACCCATTTAACCGCAGAAAACCATCAAATGCTAAAACTGGGCTGGTTGTTGCACAGTGCAAAACTTCTTATCTACTACACTTGTTCTCATATTATTATTGCCCATTGGATTGATTGCTGCAATACAATTACGTGGCATCAGTGACTTACCTACACGATACAAAAAAATGCATTTAGCCCCTCCAGTGTCAGAATGGCCAACTGGGGTAAAGTAGATTATTTTTGTGGCCACTGACTCCCTCTGGGAAAGTCAATATACATTATTTTCTTCTTACCGATGTCCTGTGTTCTGCCTGGGGACCCTAAGCCAATGTGAATTTGCTACTCATCAATTAGAGCACAGCAGTATGATTTAAAGGGGTTGGTCACCTTTGAGTTAACTGTTAGTATGATGTAGCGAGTGATATTCCAAGACAAATTGCAATTGATTTTTATTATTTATGATTTTTGCGTTATTTAGCTTTTTATTCAGCAGCTCTTCAGTTTGTAGTTTCAACAATCTGGTTGCTAGGGTCCAATGTACCCTAGCAACCATGCATTGATTTGAATAAGAGTTTGGAGTATGAACAGGAGAGGG
Organism: Xenopus laevis; assembly: GCF_017654675.1. Taxonomy (NCBI): domain Eukaryota; kingdom Metazoa; phylum Chordata; class Amphibia; order Anura; family Pipidae; genus Xenopus; species Xenopus laevis. The sequence continues at coordinate 46,995,080 of NC_054378.1, forward strand.
CCTGCATGGAAAGACAATTAATAAAAAGTAGTAATCACAACACACTTGTAGTCTTACAGCGTATTTGCTTTTAAAGGGGAACTATCGTGAAAATGAAAATATAATATTGGCTTCATCATACTGAAATAAGAAACTTTCTGTACCATTTCTGAAATAATCAAGTTTATCTTCACTATTCCTCACTCAGCATCTGTTTCTCCTCATTCTGTCTCCATTCAGGGGTTGGGTGTCAGATTGACAGTTAGATCCAATATATGTTATAGGGGGCTCCTTTTGCCTAGAAGATGTATTAGAGCTCACTTTATTAAAATCACCAGAAATCAGGTCTCTCTACATGCAGAATTTGTGCAAAAGGCAGTTATTTTGTTAGATTTTATTTGTACTGGAAACAGTTATTTGAGTGAGCTCTAATACATCTGCTAGGAAAGGGAACCCCCCCTATAAGATATATTGGATCTAACTGTCAATGAATATCTGACACCCAACTCCTGCATGAAGACAGAATGAAGAGAAACAGATGCTGAGAGAGGGATAAACTTGATTATTTCAGAAACAATGCAGAATATTTAATTGTATTGTATTAAAAAAGTTTCTTACTTCAGTATGAGGAAGCTTATATTAAATTTCCATTTTTGCAATAGTTCCCCTTTAAATGGAGTCAGTAACCCCAGTTTGAAAGCTGGAATGAGTCAGTAGAAGAAGGCAAATAATTCAGAAACTATAAAAAAAATAAAATAAAATAATGAAGGCCAATTGAAAAGTTGCTTAGAACTGACCATTCAATAACATACTAAAAGTGAACTTAAAGGTGAACCACCCCTTTAAGGAATGAATATGAATGAAAAACGATTTTTTGTTATTTCATGAGTGAGGTAGATCATTAGATTATCAGTGCACAGATAAAGAGAAGCCAGTATGCAAGCAAGTTGAATGATTAGCCAATATTAGGCGGGTACTGGTATCAGGCTCTCTGGTGAGCCCCAAGTGCACCAGCCTAAGAGCAGAGACACACGGTCACATTCCGGGAAATTAGTCGACTAAACTCCCTGAACTGCCTTCCCGCTGGCTAGAATGTAAATCACCGGCGCGATTAGCACTCTGGTCGCTACGGTTTCCGAAGTCGCCTCACGAGGAAACTTCAGGCATTTTCGGAAAATGAAGCGCTCCCAGTGCCATCCCGCCAGCGATTTACATTCTAGCCAGCGGGAAGGCAGTTCTTGGAGATTAGTCGCCCCGAAGAAGAGGAGATTTGTCACCGAGTGACTAATCTCCCAGAATCTGACCATGTGTCTCTGCCCCAAACACTGCCCCATTCCTGATTCCACTGGAAAGAGGACATATTTAAACTGTGGACCCCTGCTCGTCCGCGGTCAGTATTTTATTTTTGACCCTGTGTGGTATCAAGTGTAGAACATGAAAGAAAAGCCTTATTTAGCTGAGCATTTCCCACCCACACACAGGCTGCCACATAATGTTCTCTGCCTAAAGCTGGCCAAACATATACCAATAACATTTTTAATCACATATGCTGGCTGGATGATCCTGGCTGGTATCTCTTTATCAATTCCCCACGTTGCAGTGGTGCAGTGCATTGTAGGTGAGGAAAACACCAAGTGAAAGTCAGGCACACTGTGTATGGCAACTTGTATAGTATCTGTCCCTTCTGCCCAGGGGTCAGTGGGTAGGATACCACGTGGCATGAACCCATCTATGGCTGATTTAGTCTCCGATTTCAGGGGGTTGAACATGAAGGAGAATGCAACAGGCCAGAGTGAGAATAGAACAGTTATAATACACAAAAACCATGAACATCTTGTAAGTTATATCCTTATAACTGTGACTAGTGATGTCATCAGTTATAAACGGTGAGTTCTGATGTCATTTGTCACATGACTCACTAAAACATGTGTATTGTAATAAATAAAGTACCCCTTGTTGGAAAATATGAGGATATTGGAAGTAACCTCAGAGTTCCATGACCTGTATAAAAGCACTCGGCCTTCAGCCTCATACTTTTATATGGTCATGAAACTCCTCGGTGACTTATAATATCCTTATGTTTTACAACAGGGGGTACTTTATTCACTATATATGCCACAGATTAAAGACCTTCGAGTCAATTCTTACTGTCAATTCTGATGTAACACATGTAACATCCCCAAACACTCAAGTGACAGGCAAAAAACAGCTTTGATTTTTTATTTTCTCTTTCCAACTTTTAATTTTCTCAAAAAGACTTTTGATAGGATAAATTCCTGACCAGCAGCAGAATACAAACACTAAATAGCAACTTTAAAAGTGACGTGTATTTTCCTCTGGCTGAAAAAAAAAAATGCTGAAGCGCTGAAAATGGCAGTTTTTTTTCCTTTATAACAATAATTAAAGCAATTAAAACTTACAAAAAAAAAACCTTTTATAATATATACAGTCTGAGACTGAAGCACCTGATCAGTATATGTCTAGATTTTCAATCGATTTCCTTTCGCCTGCTTATGGGAGGTGTGTAGCAGCTTTGCAGTGAACCTCGACCATGTGACAGGTATTTAATAAAAGGTACCATCAGCCAATCGGAGATCCAGGTTTAAGTGCATTCCCATTGCAAGCTGCAAAGCTCCGCGTGGACAAATTGCCTTTAATGTTACAGAAATATATCCTTAACTTCCAACTTCAGCATAGTAAAAGAAGTTATACCATAATAGTCATAGATTTTCTTTCCTTTTTGTGGCAAGGACACGAGGAATCAGTGATAAATAAAGCAGTCCAAGGTGGTTTCAGGTTGAAGGACAATGGCAATGAAGGGTGGATTCAGAAAGGTAAGCCCCCACTTTGGTACAGTCCAGACAGCACACTAGGTTGCTTGTAGTGTCAGATGCAGCCAAAAGTCTGTCAACGAAGGACCCTGGTATGGGATGTGGTGCCGACAGGGAAATCATATGGTAAAGAAAACGCCCACGGCTTTGCCTTGACTGAGGTCTGTTCTTTGCCAATCTCTCGTAATCATGCGTGGCACATTCATATATTTATATTGTATGTATTTGTTTTTTTTTATTTGATTTGTTTTTCTCCCAGGGTGGTGCAGAATGTGACAGAAATGGGGTGGCGTTTGTCAATCCTCCCAGTGAAAAATATTAAATATCAAGATAATAAAATAGATATTTCTATACTGTACAAGGAAACCTAGTGCAAGACAAGATGTCACCTGTGGTGGCCTTTGAAGTATCCTCTAGACCACGGCATTGTGGGCAAAACAAGGCACTTCCTAAAGTGTTCTAGTTCAGCTTGTAATCGCTCTCTCTCCGACGCCACTTTTTGCTTCTGGCTCATCAAGTCCTGTGGGGGGAGATGCACACAGTGTAAATAGACTGAAAAGCTTGGTGTGCCAATGAATCAAATTGACTGTTTACGGATATAGAGCTGGAAATTAAATACACTCATGAAGCCAAAGACATGTTGTCAAGCAGAATAAAGGAATCCATTTTGCCTGCACTTCTCATTGCTCTTTCACATGCTATTAGAACACTGCTTACTAGGGATGCACCGAATCCAGGATTCAGTTCAGGATTCAGCCTTTTTCAACAGGATTCAGATTCGGCGGTATCCTTCTACCCGGCCGAACCTGCATATGCAAATTAGGGGCGGGGAGGGAAATTGTGTGACTTTTTGTCACAAAAGAAATGTTTTCCCCGTCCCTAATTTGCATATGCAAATGAAGATTCGGTTCGGTATTTGGCTGAATCTTTCTCAAAGGATTCGGGGGTTCGGCTGAATCCAAAATAGTGGATTCGGTGCATCCCTACTGCTGACTGATCTAATAATCTACTTTAGCAATGGTCCATGCACCTTTCCAGCATAGTGGAACTTTCCACACAAAAGCACTACACTTTGTTGTTTTTGCAAACTATAACTAGAAGAGACTGCACACTCACGTATGCTCTTAGTCTCTGAGGGAGCGCTGTAAAGAAAGAGTTTAATATACAGGCCCATCACTTACTGTCATGCGGTGCGACAACTGTTCAGCTGTCAGACTCAGGTTATAGTGCTGGGTTTCTAGTCTTTTACACTGCTTCTCCAGAACCTGTCGTTCCAGGTTTTGTTCTGCAAAGAAATAAAGAAACACTATTTAGTGTCAAATCATATACGCCACAGATATATAGCAACCATTAAAGTCAAACTAGGCACATAGGCCTATCAGGGCCTAGAAAGAAAGCTACTTATCATCAATAGGCCTACACACTACATCACAATTGCCTTGTTATACAGAAAGGAAAAAGGTTGGACAGGCAAAGCGGTAATGGGTGTTCGCCCTCTAGAAATGTGTTCACCAAAGCTAACATTTTTAATTCTAGACGACAGGTGTGAAAAAAAGTACATGTGTCAATTTGTACATGTGAATGCTTGTGTGTACAATAAGGCACAATAATCAAATACACAAAAGCACAGTTGCTTCTGTTGGTTGATGCCTAGTGGGAGGGAAACCATTTTAGAGTTTTAGACACAGCATCAGTGCCAGGCAATGCCGGCCGGGCGCCCCAGGCAACCCCCGCTGTCAACATTGTGTCCCCCCACGTGGCCGTGCAGAAACGGGCCTGTGTCAGCACACTTTGACGTCAAGAGAGCGGCACCCACTTAAACTTTTTTCAGTGGAGGACTAGGGGTAGGATCCTAATGAGGTACATGGCGCCCCAAGCTTTGCCCCCTAGGCACGTGCATCTTCTGCCTACCCCTAGTTCTGGCCCTGCTTAGCATGTTGTATATAAAACGTGCACAAAATGTGTACAAAAGCAGTAATAACATTTTGGAATCCTAAACTAAAGTGAAAGCATAGAATTGGCTTTGAAACAGTTGGTAGGCGCATATATATATATATATATATATATATATATATATATATATATAGATATATAGATATAGATATATATAGATAGATATATATAGATAGATATATATAGATAGATATATATATATATATAGATAGATATAGATAGATATATATATATATATAGATAGATATATATATATATATATATATATAGATAGATATATAGATATATATATATATATAGATATATAGATATATATATATATATAGATAGATATATAGATATATATATATAGATATATATAGATAGATATATATATATATATATATAGATAGATATATAGATATATATATATAGATATATATATAGATAGATATATATAGATATATATAGATATATATATATATATAGATATATATATAGATATATATAGATATATAGCAACTAGAAGGCATTTTAAAGTAGCCAATATATAGAAAATGGTTAGTGCACAAAACCTATATTTGTTTGCATAAATTGCTCAACAATCTATTCATGTATGGCAACCCTACCTACCTAAGTTAATCTACCTAGCTTCTCTGGAAGCACAAGGGGCCATAGTTTGGGGCTGCAAGCGTTCATTCTATCAAGTTTGAGCTATCGGCTAGGCAGTGATGTGATTGCAAACAGCATTTTTACAGCATCCCGATGCGCTAAAGATAAAAAAAAATTAAAATTCTGGGGCTTTAGTTTGTTTTGCTCCATAACCTGCATATTTGGAGCTTTTAGAAATAAGGAGAAAAACACTGCTGTTTTAGGCAGCTACCCACTGGCTGTTTTATATAGAATGTAATTTTATATACACATACATGTGGCATTCACCCCCATCACTCCAGAAAAAGTTATTCTCCACAAACAAAACAGCAGTTTAGCATGGATAGGATCTCAACAATGAATTGATCACACTGCTAATGAACAGTAAATATTAAGTCCTACCAGGCCCAGACTGGCAATCTGTGGGTTCTGGCAAATGCCAGAGGGGCTGCTGTACGGCTCCATAGAAAGTTACCATATAGTGGGCTGTTTGGGCCTGTGTACTTGGAATGACAGGGCCTATTTTGACTCCCAGTCCAGGCCGGAGTCCTACCACCTTTTTTAAATTTAGCGCAGCAAACCCCAGGCAGGCTTTTGTCACATAACATAACGAAGCAGAATAAATCTCTTGATATGCAAGTCTCTCCTCCCTGAAATCTTTAACTGGATTTTACGGAATTCAACCCAGCGTCACCACCTACTGAAAGAGCAAAGTTGTAGTAACAGGTTCTACTGATTGTGAGGCAATTTTTTTAGGGGTATATTTGTAGTTCTACGATAAATTAATTTTTTTTTTTTTTTTTAAAGAAATGCACACTTACCTTCCACATGTTCATGATAGGCTTGGAATATTGCCTCAATCCCCTGCCACTTAGGTCTGGGTGGCTCTTCTTCTTCCTCCTCTTCTTCATCAGTTGTTTCTTCCTCAGTACTGGTCTCTTGTTGTGCTTGCAGGTGCCCTACTACTGCCTGTCCCGGCACTTGCTGCCCGTTCTGACGTGGTGCGGTTGGCCGGCTGGAGTGTTGCAGTTCAGGAATGTTATAATGAACAGAGGCATCTGGTTTGTGGTTCTGTTCTGCACAGTGAATAGCTGAAACTCCTGCAAACACACGTTTACAATAAGGTTTACACCACTGCATGAATATCACTCAAGAAGACAGTACTTAATATCTGATTAAAATTATATACTTGTACAAAATAATCACAGTTACTAATACTTTATCCATTCACTAATAGATTCAGTCAAACTGTATTAAATTAGTATTAACATCTGCTCTTACCTTTGTGCTTCTGTAGGGCTTTCTGTGTGGACTGTAACACAGACTCATGAAACTGGTGTGCAAACTCCTCAGCTATAAATGGCCCCCAAGACTTGCTTCTTCCATTCACACTCTGAGGTGGTGATACAGTGCTCTCCTTTGGTGGCTTCCCCCGTACAAAGTTCAAGATACTTAGACTCCTTTTTGCAGGTATAACCTCACTTTGCTTTGGCTTCTCTGTGGCTGGTGCACCTGAAGCAGCTGATGGGGCAGCAAAAGGCAGAGGAGGGACCTTAATGGGATCCAAAGGCTTTTTCTGATCTGATGGACAGGCTTCTGGAGGATTTACTGGCTCTGGTAGTGGCACTGTGCCTGATGTGGAAGGAAGGGACGGTGGTCTGTCACACTCTACAGAAGCCTGTGATGCCACCTGTTCTTCAGAGACTGCCACTGAAAGAATATGACAAAATATTAATAAAATGTCTGGATATAATTAATGAGCTTGGTGGAAACAGTACAAAGCTAAAACATTATGCTACATTAGTTTCTGTATAAGTCAAGCAATGCAAAGTGTTCAAGCTTTACCTCCCATCTCTGGCAACGGACAAATATATGCAAACAGTATGGCAGCTTGAACATGTGACAAGTAATCTACTACATACACAACACAAGAGTAGTTCACTTATTGGTTGATATAGATCATAGAAAATGCATGCACTACCCATAATATTTGTTTATGCTCAGTGTGTCTGGATTAGACCTTGCAAAGTTTTCAGAATTACTGGGATAAGACTGCACTTACGCAAAGATGCCTATTATGCAAAAGATAATGCCCATTACAATTTGGTGAGTATACCAATGAATATCTATTTAAAAGTGCAGTGTGATATGGTTGGCTCTTAGATTATTGCCCTTGCTGGACAGTGTCCACTGCTTTGACATGCCTTACCTGTGGGGGGGGCAGGAGGAGTGTGACATTGGGGTGCAGTCTTGGATGCCTCAGCCTCTGATTTCTTCTGTTTAATAGCTTCTAGCATTTCAACCAACTTTTCTTTGTCTGCAAATAGACAAAAAAAAATATATTCCACTTAACTGGTGAATATGTACAAGCTTGAACTGCATTGCAGAGGGCAACGAGGCACTAGTACGTAATCCTTTACATGTCCACACAGGAGTACAGTCAGCAAAATAAGTATAAATCCTATTCTCAGAGAAACTAAATTAAAGGGATACTGTCATGGGAACATTTTTTCAAAATGAATCAGTTCGTGCTGATCCAGCAGAATTCTGCACTGCAATCCATTTCTCAAAAGAGCAAACAGATGTTTTTATATTCAATTTTAAAATCTGACATGGGGCTAGACATATTGTCAATTTCCCAGCTGCCCCAAGTCATGTGACTTGTGCTCTGATAAACTTCAATCACTCTTTACTGCTGTACTGCAAGTTGGAGTGATATCACCCCTTCCTTTTTCCCCCCCAACAGCCAAACAAAAGAACAATGGGAAGGTAACCAGATAGCAGCTCCCTAACACAAGATAACAGCTGCCTGGTAGATCTAAGAACAACACTCAATAGTAAAAACCCATGTCCCACTGAGACTCCTTCAGTTACATTGAGAAGGAAAAACAGCAGCCTGCCAGAAAGCATTTCTCTCCTAAAGTGCAGGCACAAGTCACATGACCAGGGGCAGCTGGGAAATTGACAAAATGTCTAGCCCCATGTCAGATTTCAAAATTGAATATAAAAAAATCTGTTTGCTCTTTTGAGAAATGGATTTCAGTGCAGAATTCTGCTGGAGTAGCACTATTAACTGGTGCGTTTTGAAAAAAAACACGTTTTCCGATGACAGGATCCCTTTAAGGGAATCTGCTTTACTTCCCCAAAAATATATTTAGAATCAGTTAGTTACCTAATTTCAAATAACATTTTCTACTGTTTTTATATTACAGATCATCCTTTTTGTCCCACCTATAGGTTAAGGAATCCCTGGCAAAAAAAGGCAGAAAGACTAATTTCCTAGATAAGACTTCAAGAACACTGCCAAGGATCGGGATGCTTTACTAACAAGGTCTAAGTAAAATCTTTATACCTTATAGCAAATATATAGACAGCAGGCAAACTTTGAGGTATAGCATGTTTCATCTGGTTATGAACGTTTTGTCTCACCTCTCCGTCGTTCAGCACTGATATGTGCAAGGTCAAAGAATGTAAGAAATTTTTTCTTCTCCTCTAGATTTGGGCTCTTGTTGAGATCATCAGGGCTAAACCTTGTTGAAAGAGGGGAGTGCGGTGGTGGAGTCTGCCTCTTATTCTGCACAGTTGGTGGCGACTGACTCCTCTCTCGGAGCATTCTCCTCCTCTTTCTTCTTTTCTCCTGCAGAAGTCGTTCTCTATCTTGCTGAGTTGTAAGGCCAAAGATCTGAAGGAACTCCACCTTCTGTTAGAATAGATACAGAGTTATGCTGCTCATCAGCTCAAGAGTCACATGGTAGACATGAAGGCGGTTGCAAATGCTATTCTATGACTAGAGCAAACATCATTATGCAGGTATAGGATCCGTTATCTGAAAACCAGTTATCTAGAAAGCCTGTACCATAGACTCCATTTTATCCAAATAATTAAAAATTATTATTTTTTCTCTGTAATAATTAAACAGTACATTGTACTTGATCAAAACTAAGATATAATTAATCCTCATTGAAAGCAAAATCAGCCTACTGGGTTTATTTAATGTTACATAACTTTCTAGTAGACAAGGTATGAAGAGCTAAATTAGGGAAAAGACCCATTATCCGGAAAACCCCAGGTTCCGAGCCTTCTAGATAACAGGTCCCATACCTGTAGTTTCTTAAGATGAGCCCATAACAATGTCATGTCCTGCTCAAGGGCAACTCTTACCTCAGAAGAAGTATCCAGTTTAAGTGGAGGTTGTTCTGCCACACGGCGGAGATGCGCTCTCACTTCCTCCTCGTCACTTTCATCATAGGAGTCATCAAGATCATAGTAATAACCTTTAGAAACAGAAAGGCCACATTAGCCAGTATAACTGTAATTTTAAGCATAAACTCAGCTAAATTCACCAAATGACTGCCTAGCTCTGACATCCGCAACATATCCCTTTACTGCTGAAAACAATATGGCAACACCTGCTGAATAGTGTATAAATAAAAACCATCAGAAGAAACAATATTTTGAGCAAACAAAAAGATTTTTTTACCTTTCTCCCTGGCTTCCTTCCGCCTTCGCTCCTCTAGATCTAACTTGCTGACCAGCCTTCGGTGTTGTTGCAGGAATTCATCATACACAAACATTGGATCACGAGTCCTTGATGGGGCTTGACGATATGACGTGCTGGGCTTGTGATGCAGGTTCACCTCAGCTGCTTGTCCAGATTGTTGGAGGGAGGTCCTCTGCTGATTCAGAAATGTTTGAGTTGACTTTTCTAGCTCAGCTAAGAATGGAGTATGCGTGTAACCTGCATGTTCCATGGCTGAAGACTCTCTTTGTGATTGATACTTCTCTGCCAACTCCCTTCTCCTTGACAACTCTTCGTCTTCCTGTTGGTGCTTCTCAAAACAAAAGGAACGCTCTACCTTAACTGGAGGCAACGTGTGTCGGTTAGGTTCATAGACAGTAGCAGTATGATTATGATTTGGCAGGGATTCTTGGCCACGGCGGTGCTCTGTAGAGCTTTCCATGAGTGAGACAGGGTTCCACAGTGAAGTTGGAGGAGTGTGCTGCAGAGGTTTAGGGGAGATAAGTGGTGGAGGACCTCCAAAATGCTGTAACTGCTCTCGGACAGTGACCTCACTGCGGCCAGGTATGAGTCTAAAAATGAAACATTGCAGTATATTTTATAACCTAAACTATTTAAAAATGAAGTCAGAGTTTATTAAATAAAGAGTTTTATGCACAGTGATCTTATGCCCCCAAAAGTGCCTCTTCTCCTGAATAAATGTCAATAACCTGACCAGCATTTCTTCAAAACTTAGACCTTCCATAAAGACCTTCTCTATTTTAGCAACACTTCTGCTGACTGCCATTGCTTGCTACAGCGAAAGGTGTCCATATACGTATAAACGTTGTCATCAGCTACAAATGTTTTATAGGACTTTTCACTTGCCCCTTAGGAATTACAAACAAATTCAATCACAAGTTCAAATCATTTTACTATGATTACCTGATATTTTCTGGCCTACTTTCAGTCTCCAATTCGCTAAGAGGTCGCCCTCCAATGTCCAACTGCTGATCCAGCACTTGCTGACGAAATTCTGAGACCTGGTACTGGCGGTCTTCCTTCTCCTGTCTGAGACAGCGCTGCCTAGATAACCATTTTTCCTCTTCCTGTGTCCTCTGGGCCAGAATGGAGGCTGCTGCACTGTTGTTGGGTGGAGTGAAGGGAGCATGATTGGAAATGAGGCTGGGTATAGAATGCTGCGTGCCCTGGGGTTGCTGTATAGGGTGCTGGACAAGCTTAGAAGATGGGATAGCGGATTCCTTCAGCTTCTCTGCAAGATAAAAAAAAAATAAAGTTTTGGCCTCTAAGCTATTCAGAAGACCATCTTAGGACATAAGGGACTACTAAATTGCTCCATCTGAATGTAACCATTTTGCCATCAGAAAAGTGCAATGCGATTTTACCTGCAAGTGAAAATAAAGCTTCACCACAGTTATGCAGAAGTATATTTCACATCTCTCTATTCTCTTACGTAGGATTTTTAGGGGTGTGTGCATGTGTAAATAGAGTAAACATTGTTTTTCACCCTTTCATAAATATGCAATATAATGTGAAAGCTGTCATATACCCCAAAATATACCTATGACAGTCAGGGTCATTTTATGTGTCACAATATAAAAATACGGATATAGACACGCAAGAACATGGATCAGGTCACCATGTCAGCTGCAGAAAGAATGTTCTGCATAAGTCCACTGTACAAATATTGGTTAAAAAGTTGAAGCACGGCAAGTTATTAAAATATACCTTTGTAATGGAATTAAAAGCAAAAAGGCTCAGCATTCAATGTACCCATTTGGAGCAGACAACCTACCATGTCTGTTTGAGGTGGCCTGTTCAGCAGGTTTTGTGCGCTCGTCTTGATGACCCCTGAGTGGATGGACCTCTGATTCAGGCAGAAATTGGTTCTCTATACTTTTCATGAGGCTGGCCTCCTTCTCTTTCAATCTTACGCGTTGTCTCTCCATTTCCCTCTCCCTTTCACGTTCCTTCTCTCTCTCCATTTCTTTTTTCTCCCGCTCCCTTTCCCTCTCACGTTCCCGTTCTCTCTCACGGTCAGCTTCTCTCTCTTTTTCTCTCTCCCGCTCCCTCTCTCTTTCTCGCTGCCTTAGTTCTTCATCCATTTGAAGCCTACAGGATCAAGCATAAAAATAATGTCAATGTATATTTTTTTTATTTCCCCAAAATGCAGGTGCACCTCAGCAACCTTTTAACTTAAAGCCACATCTCTTTACATGGATTAAATGTATATAGTAAAATGTGGCTGCAAGGACTTGGGTTAACATCTGTGAAAATGGTGATGGTGAATTTAACACAGAACAAGCCAGTAAGACTATTTATCTTATCAAAAGCAAAAAGAGTTCCATCTTTATTTGGGGTATAGTGACATTTTTTTTTCTTACCTCTCTGCTGTAAGGCTCTGGATGCGTTCTGACTGCAGTGCAGACAATGATGAATGTGTGAGCTCTGTGGGATAACGGAGGTGAAGGTGCATAGATGGGTGCAAGGGAGGGAGAGATCCAGGGCTGTGAAGAGGATAAAACGGGGACCTCAGGGCAGACAAGCAGTAGGAATCATCCATTCTGGAATGACAAGAGTAAGAATATTGGAACATTTCATTATGACTGGACACCTACAATAACTAATTTAAAAACAAAAAGACTTATTTACCTAAATGCTGGGTGAGGAAAAGCGTGGTGGGCCAGATAACTGGGATGATAATATGCTGCCGCAGTTGCAGGATCCAGGCCAATATGGGGCATACGGAGATCTTCAGCTGTGTGGTATGGGCGGAAACTGCGCAGATATTCCTCAGTGACTGCACTCTGAGGGATCACATGAGGCAATGGCCGCTGCAAGCTGGAATCAGAAGAAAACCGTTGATCCTGCTTTTTCATAATGCCTACAATCCCTAGTAATAGGGAAAGTATCCACAGAAATGCCATTTATTCAACTTATTACAGCAATGTCACAGAGTTGTTACACCCAGCTTCCACTAAATCCACCAAGTAATTTTTGATGGTTCACTTGCACAACCTGTGCTAAGAGCAGTTTAAGGGAATAAATAAGTCGCCTACTATTATGTTCTTCTCCATATGGTTCCAGTACCACTTTCACCTAGTTAATTAATATTAATTAAGCCAAATCCCTTGATAATAGTAACCCATCAGACAACCCCCCACGGAGCACCCAATGGGTACTGTAAAAACACGGCACATGATCAGCATGGGGAAGAATGTCTGTATAACATATGCATACGCTTACAAACCAAGCTGGTGTAATGCTGAATAGTTATGAACAAATACCTAGTGAAAGGTGGCTTGAATGGCATTTCTGCATTTCTATATTAACCTAGCAGTTTGTATTTACAAAATAGTGAAATCAGCTCTATATATTCACTTGTACCTGTATAAGATTTTAGGGACATATTTATCTCAGTGTGATAAATAAACTAGTAAAAAAAAACAAAAAAACACACAACAGACAAAGAGATCTTTGATATTTTCCTCTGATAGACTTTAGCCCTCTGTTCACCCTTTGATAAATATACCCGTTTTGTGTATTAAAATCATCACATGTTACCTACCCCATATCAATTGGGAAGGGGAAGTTTAATTCGTAGATAACAGCACTGGTCTTTGTAAGTGGCATTCAACCTCATATGATCCTGGTCATTGGTCAAAGTACAACTGAATTTTTCCCGTCTTAACTACTATCCTACTTGTCAAATAACTAGAGTACAATATACAGGTGCATCGCTGAATATTATTCTGTGCTGCAGGGACTAGTAAAATGACTGCTCACTTTAAGGGCTGAAAGCGTGCATCTTGTACAACAGCGCTGGGTGGAATGGCAAAGGCATAAGCATTTCCAAGTAGGTGGGAGGGGACAGAGGTTGCGCCACTCTTCTCAGGAGGCAGTTGCGGTTCAGATAGAAGTCGTTCTCTGCTGAGGCTGCTGGCTCGGGAGGAAGCATCTGGCTGAGGGTAAAAGAAACAAACATTACAATCCGTTAACATTAACTGCAATATGCTGAGACTCTAGCAACCCAACTGATTACACAAATATACGTTATGCAGAAGTAGATCTATCAAGATAGTGGACTTTATACATGGCTCCCACCTCCACAGTCTGATTAAAACTACGACAGGAATAATCCACATTTCTATGTTGCGTTGAGATGCATCTACACTCCAATATTCCATTCTATCAGCTGCTCCAGGTCTACTGGCCAGTTTAATGCTTCATTTAATGTGTATATTCACACAATGTAACACTGCCACGCTTCTGTGTCTACAAAAGCTGTTGACACCTGTATTATAATGAAGACCAGATATAACACAGATACAGTATGTCCTTTCAGATTGTAAACTCCAACAAGCAGAGGCCTGAACCTTTTGTATCCATCAGCATATATATGTTTGGTGAATACTACCTTGTATTGGACAGTGCTGCAGAATAGGTTTATTAAAGTGATACGGACACTAAATTTCCTTTACAGAATATTACTCTACATCAAAAGTGATCTATAGGTCCCGTTGATCATTTTTCACCGATAGTTTTTGTAAGTAATTGTCACTTGAAGTTCCTAAACCTGACTGTTTTGCCTACCGACTGTGTCAGTTATAGTTCCCGCTGCACAAATATGGCAGCTCCCTCATAGAGGAACAGGGTAGTAAGAAAGGTAATGTAAAAGCATCAGGCAAATACTTTCATGGCAAAATTATAAATAACATTCAAAGACAATTTTAATAGATAATAAAAAAAAATGTTATTTTCTGCTGTCAGTATCTCTTTAATAGAAATAAAGCAAATTGGGTTGGCTGAATTTGGCCCCATTGCCCTAAATCAGGCTCATCAATTTCAGACCTATATATGGGCAGCTATCAAATAATGTAATTTACACATTTATATATTAAATGACTTTCCAGTTCTGATGTTTTATGGTCCTTCACCAATATTTGTTATGTACCCAAACACGTCTTACAGTCTAGCTGTAAACGTTTTGGTTATTTGCAGAAATAACCCCCATCCTCAGTGAAGGAGATGGGACGCAACAAGCTGCCATTCTCTAGGGTGAACAAGTGTAGACAAGTGTGTACACAGTCTTTGTGCGTGGTGCATTTATACATGCTTGGACAGTAGTAGATTCACAACCCCACATAGGATGCTGGCAGATATACCCTCATCAAAATGTATTTACTAAGATAGAACAAGCAGGGCTCATTGAGCTGCTGAGACTCACTGGGAATCTATTCTCTCATCCACCAGACACATCAGCCATAATTAATTGAAAGAGATGGGGCCCGTTGATTGGAATTCTTAATGAGAACCAACATCTGTTCATGTCCCAGGCCTGTGTGTGTGTGCAAGCCCTCCCTCTGTTGAGCATCCCTGCCCCCAACCCAAACACCCTGCTGGGCTGTGCATTCAACCTTCCCTGAACTGTGACCTGCCTGCCAATATTAGGACTAGGGAAGAGGTCAAGAAGACCGTAATAGGATAGAAAAATAACAATAACGGAGGATGCCAAGCCACTGAATACTGACTCAATGTGTATAGAGAACACCAACAGTATTTCTAAGGGAATTATTATTAATGTTGAATCTGCACAGTGAACTAAACAACAGGAAAACTATAACATGGATACAAATTATCAAAGATTTTCCTTCATCCGGGTTATGAAATACAGTGTCTAGTAGTACAGGTATGGGACCTGTTATTCAGAATGTTTGGGACCTTGGGTTTTCTGGATAACCGCTCTTTCCGTAATTTGGATCTTCATACCTTACTTCTACTAGAAAATGATGTAAACATTAAATAAACCCAATAGGACTGGTTTTGCTTTCAGTAAGGATTAATTATATCTTAGTTTGGAGCAAGTAAAAAAAGGTACTGTTTTATTATTACAGGAAAAACAGGAAATCATTTGTAAAAATTTGGATTATTTTGATAAAATGGATTCCTTAAGGCCTTTTCATAATTTCTGGAGCTTTCTGGGTAACGGGGTTTCTGGATAACGAATCCCATACAATTGTTCAGAAATCCAGTTGCTTTAGACCTATCATTATTAGATACTGTATATGGTTAAAAATTCCTATAGTTCATCATCATAGGTAATAACACAGACCAATCAAATCATTATCATTAGCAGAAGTCTAGCTGACCCTGGCCTTGAGAGATGGAGCATGATCTTCAAGCATGATGGCAGCACCAGCCTTATAGCTACCAATAATACAATTTGTTTGGATAACCAAAAAAAACAAGCAAACAAAAATATCGGTTTTCAGCCACTCCACATTAAATCTTACTGGCCTGTGTATGGGGCCTCTCAAATGTACCGTGAATATAGTTGAAGCAAGATATTGATATGCTAAGAATTCAAAAATAAATGAATTCATGCTAACTTAAGGTGGCCATACATGGAGAGATCCGCTCGTTTGGCGATGTCGCCAAATGAGCGGATCTCTCCCCGATATGCCCACCTTGAGGTGGGCAATATTGGGCTGATACGATCTAGGGCCCCATAGTAACGGGTGGTCGGATCGCGGGACCGCATCAACGAATAGATGCGGCCGCAATCCGACGGGATTTCTAGTTCCATCCGATCGAGATCTGGCCGACTTTCGGCCAGATCTCGATCGGGGAAGCCCGTCGGGGGGGCCCCATACACGGGCCAATAAGGTGTCGGCTCAGTCTTTTTGGCAGCTTTTATCGGCCCGTGTATGGCCACCTTAATTCAGAGTGCTTTTCTGCGGTTTTGCAATTTAGATTCATTTTCTATTTTAATGGCTTGTGAGATATTATCAGTTTTAAACTGCTAGGCAGGCTTCAGCTCAGCAGCTCTCTTTGAAGGATAAGATTGTGACCCTAACTGTATAGGCAGGATTCAGTTAACTCTAACTCTGTTAAGCCAAAAGTCTGATTTTAGCAAATATCTCAAAAACCACTAAAACAGAAAACAAATGTAAATTGCAAAAAGAGCTGGTTTAGATCCCCTAAAAGTTCCACTGGTTTCCTTTACTTGTAGTCATAGTATATTGTAAATTACCTGCCGGGCTTCGCTCCTCCATACTCCATTTACTGTTTTCGTGGGTGCAATTGTTACTACAGGTGGTGTGTTTGGCACACTGTGACCAGTTGGTGGTACAATGATGGGACCCATGGGACCTCTTTTCGGAGTGCTGGCAGGTGAACTGTGGTTAGTAGCCGGCGATGAGACTGGGGAAGACTCACTGCTTATTGAAGATCCTGGAAAAAATAGAAAGAGAAAACCCTTAAATGCCACACAAGAGATTACAACTGGAGATGCCACCCATATTCAAGCTCAAGTTATTATTAACATGTATTTTTAGAGCACCAACATATTTTGCAGTGCTGAAAAGTTTCTTCATTGACAAACTGTACCTCTGCTATGAAAAAACTTTGCCACCAGCAAAAACAGATTTACACCAAATAAAGACCTGGACAAAGTAAAGGTGGCCCTTTCTTCCACCGCAGAGCAAGGGCCGTCTCATACACAAAAGCTACAACTGCACTGGTGGTAATCCCATGCACTCCTGAGAGCCTAGGCAGAAACCTTGTTCATAATCTGACACTCTTTGCGAGTACAGATGCAAATAGAGACAAAGGGTTCAACAAAGCTAGTTATACAATGGCATTTTTCTGCCTCCTGGCCTGTTCATAAGTCGCTTCTTAGAGGAGAAATGCTAAGGGGTGTTACATCTATTGCAACCAAAGTATGATTGTAGTGCAATTCTCTGGGCTTACAACTGAAAGATCCAGAAAAAAAAGTTAGAAACATTTACTGTAAATCTAAATCTAGGCCAAAATAGTTACAAAAACCACTGAAATGCAGAGGGAGAAGGTCTGGCTATATATACACAGCCATTCAGTAGCAAAAAGGGTCTTCCATAGAGCAACCAGAATCCTTCCCACAAAGGAAAACTAGAAACACTAGAAAACTAGAACAAAACTTGTAAACGGGGCAAGTTTTTAAAGGAAAACTATACCCCCAAAATGAATACTCGGAGCAACAGATCAAATTATATCAAATTAAGCGTTAGTTAATTTGTTTTCCTTTAATTGTGCTGGCACTGATCCCTGAGCTCTCAATCTGGCAATGGTGTTTTAGAAAAGATGTAGCTGTTCTAACACTACGCTGAAATAAGAAGGAAATGCTAGCAACACATACACATTTATTTATGTCATGAGGAGAATGTCCAGACTAAACACTGGGAAAGTTTTGCATGATTTGAGCAATCTCTGTGGCCATTTCTTGTATACATCGCTATAGCTGGAGGCAGAGATTTTTATATCATGCTATAAATCAATTGCCACGCTGGCCTGCCCTGAGGAGCTAGCAATCTTACCATCTATTAGCGAGGCCATCTTTAATTAATTACATCACTTTTTGTGAAATAACCATTTTGAGCAGGATAAGGAGGATAAGGCTAGTAAATAGTCACATCTACACATTGTAGAAAGCAATAAACAGTATAAGCAGAAGAGCGTTTTCAATTGTACACTCTGTGGCAGACATAAGTTCCCATCATTGCAGCGAGAGACAAACCTATTAGCTTCCGGATGTGAGGAAGGGTCTGTTTATTAGAGCACCCAGGAGCTGATAAGGTTCAGAGCACCAATTGAAGGGTATCTTGTTAACGGAAGGCCAGGAACAATTAGAACTGTAATCCTTTCTAAGCTGGGGAGATGTCCCTGACCAATCAAAATCAATAGCTTCCCAGCAAGTCAGGCAATTAACGACACTGCGGCTCAGAGTATTAAAGCTTCCAGCTTCTCAGCGCAGCATTAAACAGCCGAGTGTGTGATCAGCGTAATTAACTGCTGGCATATAGGATGACTTGCTCAATAAAATTAATTAGGATTAGAACTGACGAGTCCCAGTGTAGTGGTGTCACCTTTGTTGTCTATGTCTTGCCTTCTCCTTCATAATGGCATCTTATCTGTCAGGCCTGGCAAAGGTGTGCAGCCCAGTCTCATCCAGTGTACAAGTACAAAACTAACCCCTCGTTATCAGACAACTGAGCTACAATGGGAACCAAAGTAAACCAAAGTAATATACTGTACATGCCACAGAAATAGTATCTGTGCCAGTCAATGGACACATTTACATGTACTGAAATGATAATGGAGAATCTCGGGCTGTATTGCTACACCCACACCATTTGTAAAGCCATAGTTTAGTGTACATGCCTTGAGGTACTTGCTCAGCTCCATGCACTACAGTATAAATAAAGTTTGCAGCATTTTGGTCTGTTTTGCATGCTTCATATATTTATTTTTATTCCTCTTCAAGTTCAAATATCTTTGTATACAAAACCCAACAAAGGAAAATTGAAAGCAAAGCAGTATGATAGCCACAATAAGAATTAATTGATATGGCTTTGAGGGTAATTGCACGGGGGTTTCAACCGCAATTTGTCATGTGTAAAAAACACCTCTATATGCTTGTCTCCACACAGCTTGATTACAGCCAATGACAGTATACCCAATGTACCCTTGTGATGGGCAGCTAGCAGTTAATATAATATCACTCAGACACAATTCAAGAGAAAATCTGATTAGTGCCACACAACCACTTGACAGAAGTAGTAATGGGAAATATATACCTTTTGTCCCTTAAATACATAGCTATGTACAGAAGCATAATATTCATTCTGTGTGTATAAACATTACTTGAAAATTCAACTCCAGTAGGGAGCAGGTGTATGCTACCATGGACAGCAAGCTGCCAGAACTATTGAACTATACAGCAATTATGTGTGCCCATTCTATCTCATGCACCTCTACGTTACAGATTTGCCCAATCATATTACAGAATTCAAGGCACAGCACCAAATCAGAGCAATGGTAGTAGTTAGTGTAAAATTATGGTATCATAAGCATCCTATTTGAAGCTAGTTATACAAATATTTTATTAATCACATACAGTGATGTTCAGACTAATAGCAGTCCGACACCACTAACCTGATCAATTACTGTTTTTGGTAGAAATTATATTTCTACATGGCAAATCATTTACTAGTAGGTGTAGTAGAGTAATAGAAAGCCAACAGTCATGACATGCATGCTGCTGATTCTGTGTAATTGAATCATTAACGGAGGCTTGTTCCAAATAATAGCAGTGTTCAAAATAATAACTTGTTCTATAGAATAGCAGTGTGGAGTTCAATTAGTGAGGTCATTCATTCTGTTAAAAAACAGGTGTCAATTATGGCTCTTATTTAAGTAAGGAAGGCAGCAAATGTTGTGCATGCTGGTATAGAGTAAAATGGGTTGTCCCAGACATTGTTCAGAAAAACAGCCTACTTTGATTAAAAAGTTGATTGGAGAATGGAAAACATGTAAAGAAGTGAAGAAAATGATCTCAAATGCTTTAAAAATGGCAACTAAAGTCTAAAAGACATGGAAGAAAACTAACATTGGGATGGATAGAAGAATAGCCAAAATGGCAATGTCTCAGCCTCAGGAAAGATCAAAGAAGGTCTAAAGTTACCTGTGATACAGTTATAATTAGAAGACACCTATGTGAAGCCAAACTATTGGCAAGAAGCCCCCACAAAGTCCCATTGTTTAAAGAACAAGAAGTGCTAAAGAGGTTACAATTTGCCAAAGAACAAATTGACTGGCCTAAAGAAAAATGGCTCAACATTTTGTCAAACGACCCCCAAACACTGAATTCAAGCCACAGTACACTGCGCTCATCATGATATGGGAATGTTTCTCTATATACTATGGTGTTGGGCCTATTTATCACATACCAGGGATCATGGATCAGGTTCAATGCATCAAAATACTTGGTCATGTTGCCTTATGCTGAAGAGGAAATGCACTTGAAATGTGTGTTTCAAGAAACGACCCCAAACACACCAGTAAACAAGCAACATCTTGGTTCCAGACCAACAAGATTGATGGAGTGACCAGTCCAATCACTGGACCTTAAGCCAATAGACATCAAAAATGCTGTTTCTGAGGCAAACCCAAGAAATGCATTAGAATTGTGGAATGTGACAGGTGCCAGAAGTTGGTGGACTCCATGTAACACAGATGTGCAGCAATTCTCAGAAACACTGATTATACAACTAAATATTAGTTCACTGATTCAAAAGAAAGAAAAATCTTGAAACAGTTTATACAGTGAATGAGTTTGTAAAGAAGAATGCAGACACTGCTATTTTTTTTTTATTTTTTTTTAACAATCCAGTATTCCCTTTTCTTCACTTTCTGTAAAGAAATAACACACATTTGATAAATTTTTCTTCATGTTTTGATTTGGAATAAAATGTGTAGAGTCCCAATGTATTTGCGTGTATGGAAATAAAAGCTATTATAAGGATTTTGAGCTTTATTCACTTTTATTTATTTAAATAAATATTTATTAACACACTGCTATTTTTCTGAACACAACTGTATAACATGCTCTGCAAGAGTAGTTTGGGAAAAATAAACTATGGGAGTACATAATGATCATTGTTTAATTTGTCCAAAGAGCAAATTTGAATTAGAAAAAGCTTGATTATTAAACAGCATACTAAGTACCCACATATTGTGAAGATCTGTACCAGCGTAAGCTCAGTTGTCTTGAGCAATTACCGTTTTAGCGGTTTCCTAGTTCAAGGCAAAACAGGTCAAAAACGGTAGCATTATATGAGTTTGGATTTGATTTTGGAAACAATGCTTAGTATTTCTTCTAGTTATAATCTTGCAGAGATAAGCCTTGTTAGCTGGCAAACATCTGTATGCCCTGATTAGCTTAAGGGTCCAGACACTGGCAGATTTAATCTTCTGATTTGGGCCCGCCAGGCCAGGTTTGATTTTCCTATTGGATTAGGAAACGTTTAGTTAATGTGGTCCTCCGATGTTGTCCAATTTAGGTCGATGTTGCCAAACAAGTGGATTTTAAAGTGTATGGCAAACTTTAGATTTGTGAGTGAGGCTTTATGTAGGCACAGATCTGTAAACGACCACTAAGGCCCATTTATTTATATATCTGTAACCTCCTACTCAGATCAGGCTCCATGTAATAATCCCCAGGGTCAGAAAAATCCCAAGTGAGGTGAGGCGATGGCACTGGGGCCCATTTGTTGGAAAAAGGCAGAATGATACAGAAAGGCCTACAAAAAGAGGCAGCTTTTGCTTCTCGGATGTACACCACAGTAGGTAGAAGACAAACTGTCTTAGGGCCCTGAAAAAGATTAAATGTATCACCGCCAGATGCAACAGCAAATTGTGCTAGGTACTTAATACACACTTACAGTGTAAATAAAATAAAATGAAAATGACTCTACCTGCACAGCCCTTAGCAATCCCTCTGTTTTTAGAATAGAACGGGAAAGACAGAGCTTATAAAACAGAGGCTGGAGCCCATCATTATCAGGGATGGGGAGTTGTAGGAAGGATATCAATGCTAGGCATACATATACCAGCTGCAGGATTACAAAAGGCTTCTGCTCCCACACCCCAACCCCCCATCCCTCCTCCTTCTGTGTATTTCAGCTTCATTCAGTCTAGCACTGCTCACATCACACTAAATGGGGCACTTATGAGATTAATGTACTCTGTAAACGACCAGTAATTTCTACCTTAATTATGAAATTAATTTGCGGATGCTAAAATTCCCCTTCTTCGCTGAAAATAGGCTGCCAATTGAAATAGCTGTCACTACCCACCTGACTTTCAGCTCAGAGGGACAGAGAACTAGAGAGGCAGAGGTGGGGACAGAGAGGCACAGTGCAAGGGTAAGACTTGTCACCAGAGATTCAATCAGAAGACCCTCACTACAAGCCTGACAGCTGACAAACTGTCAAACACATTGTCCACAATATATAATGGGCCAATATAAAATACCATGCCCAGAAGATGGGAATGTGGGTGGATAAAGGGATAGGATTAAAAATGGTGGATCAGGGGGCAGCAAAAGGGAAGGCAACTCAGTCTTTAGCACCTGTGTCTACACACAGACTCCACCAAAAGAGAAAAAGTAAAACAAATAAGTTCCCTAGAGAATATGTAAAAATACTAGACCAAAGTAAAATAAAGAACTAACGAACAAGGAGATATTATGAAAGGAAAACCAGTACAAATACACAAAAATAATGAGAGGAGAACAGGTGCATAGCGCATTGTCTGAAAATTGGGTTAACAGAAGGATGTTGGGAAAAAATGGAGAAGACACAGGCAGAAGCAGGTGCACAGCAACATAAAAGGGAAGGGTCTGCCTATTTAAGGGGTAAGGAAGTAGGAGATGGAATGGATAAGGAACAGAGAGCTAAGAAACAATAAGCTAAAACTTAGGGGAGGAGAAAATAAAATGCCATAAAAAC
The DNA here is from genome assembly GCF_017654675.1 of Xenopus laevis. Lineage (NCBI taxonomy): Eukaryota > Metazoa > Chordata > Amphibia > Anura > Pipidae > Xenopus > Xenopus laevis. The sequence continues at coordinate 47,018,320 of NC_054378.1, forward strand.
ACACAGACAATATGGCAAAATGAAAAAGGTACATAATGCAAAGAAAAAGCAGACCAGCTTATGACAAAAGACAGAACATATGAAAGCATAAAAGCAATTACCATGCAAATTCAGTACAGGCTATAATACAGACAAGGGAACAACAGTTGGCAGAACAGAGACAAAACAGATAAAACCACCATATTAGGGATATTAACCGCTTCCAACCCAGGCCTACTGGTTACTCTGGCAGCAACGAAGGTCTTTGTATGTTTGAGGCAAAAATTGAGTGAAGCAGCCACGAGGCTTACATTTATTTGTGCGTCAGGTATAACGATGCAGCAATTACCCTTTGTATGAAAAAAAGCACAGAAAAAAGAAAAATTGGGGTATTATTTGTATGATTTTTCTGAAAAAAAATAAAGTAAAAGCACAACAATGAACTTCCAGCAGGGAAAACTTACAATGGCAGTGTAACAATCAGTTTCAATACACGTCTGATTAGCTGGACCAGTGGCGTAACTACCGAGGAGTAATGTAGAAAGAACCTCACGGCACACAGGTCTGCATGAAGTTTTCAGTGATTTATTGAAGCAGAGTGCACTGACCTCGAAACATTGCAGTGCACTCCGCTTCAATAAATCACTGAAAACTTCATGCAGACCTGTGTGCCGTGAGGTTCTTTCTACATTACTGCTTTGGGGGGTTGCCGAGCCTCCACCCACGTGCACCAGGCATATCTTTACTTATCTATAAGGTGGGTGTGCTAATCCACACTACATTGCCTGTAACTACCGAGGAAGCAGACCCCGCAGCCGTGGGGGGGGGGCCCGGAGTACAGGGGGCTCGGACGGGGCCTGCTTCCTCAGTAGTATGGGGATACCCGCATACCTCTCAACCGTTCCAGCGGGACAGTTCCATTTTTTACAGCTCAACCCGCTGTCCCCAGGGCCGGATTACCCGCTAGGGGCCCTAGGCACCTGCCTAGGGCACGCCTAGCTCTAGGGGCCTGGGCCTGGATAACAGGAAAAATTCACATATGAATGTTCCGGGTTCTGGGGCCCCCTAACGTACTGGTGCAGTGACACTGCGGCGCGTGAACGTCGCAGCACGAACAGGGCCAGATTCAGTCTCCAGCAGAGAGAGAGAGAGAGACACACGTCACATCACGCATCTGAAAGTCTCCCTGGTTGTAACCCCTCCCACATTTCTCAATACTCTTCTGTGTGTGCTCGGAGGGTCAGAACAGTCGGTGCCCAACCGTGGCCCTGCAGTGTGCAGCTTCCAAGTGTTCAGAGCAAATTATGTGTTTCAATGGTATTTGCTTTGTGGAAAATAAGCGGCACATGAAGATTTAAAAATCATGAATTTATTTTCAGATTTTTAAAAAATCTGAAAACGCGCGTAAAAAGTGTAAAGTAACGGTTTAGTTATGTCCCATAATCAAAGATACAAAACGATGAAAGCTATTTCACCTCCCGTAATATGAAACTCTTCCACACAAACCTAGTCACAGCCTTTGAAAAGAAGGTCGTATTGCTGGTGCAGCATTAACCAATCACAAGGCAGATTACGAATGAGGCTTGGAACTCATCCAGTGTGTGTAGAAAACTTTGGTCTCCTTCTTCTGCATGTGAGCACATAAATCAGGTAGGGGTCGCCCCGATTGTATTAATATTTCTGATGCTGCTATGGAATATCATTTTTATTACGTGTTCTGTTTGTCTTGCAAAGCTTGCCAAATATATATACAGACAGTTAAAATACTGTAGACCCTATTTTGGAAAAACAGAAAGCAGCAAAGGACTTTGCACTTAGTGTAATGGCAGCTGTGACATTTTTAATTGTTTTAGTACATTTTTGAAGAGTGGGATTGGGACTGTCTGACTGGCTCGTGAGAGGGGGAGGAGGGGGCAGTCAGGCCAGGCTGGCAGGCTGTTCTGTAACCATTTGAAAGTGATCTGGGAGTAAAATTGAAAAGGGTCTGTGGGGCTGCTGGGGCAGTGTGTGGGACTGCTGAACTGTTGCAGGGAGGGGGGCAGATAGAACTGAGAAAAAAAAACCTACAAAAAAAATTATTTGGGGACAAAGTAATTTGTAAAGGGTCTCTGGGAGTGGGACTGTGCAAAACTGTAATAACTGAAAAAACAGAAATATGTTCAAACTTTCACAACCTGCCAAATTGTGTAAAATGGCCACAAAAATGGGCGTTGTCCGACACTGCTTTAACCCCTTTCCTTGCCTTAATGTTCAAAGTTGCAATTGTGCCAGCTATATATAAAATTGCCTCTATGCCATTCTTCGATAGTTCTGGGGTATTTATATGTGAAATTGCCACTATACCATCCTTCTATGAGTTCAGAGGGTATTATATATGGAATTGCCACTATACCATCCTTCTATGAGTTCAGAGGGTATTATATATGGAATTGCCACTGTACCAGCCTTCTGTGAGTTCTGGGGGTATTATACATGAAATTCTCCCACTATTATATATGTGCAGGGGGGCCCTGGCATCCGAAGTTACGCCACTGAGCTGGACACAGCGTTACACTCATTTTTGATCACCCTGATGTTCTGAAAGATACTGTAACATCAGCCACATGGACTTTTGGTTGCCCTAAGCTGTTGCACTGGAGCAAGTACCTCGATACAAGTTCCTGCATACAATACGAAGTACACCTTGTGAGTCAGTGAGCTATAGAGCACCGGTCTAAGGCATTTCTAGATTGTCTGTCTGCTTCACTTCCCATACTCTACAATAGGATCCAACATATTTCTATTGCCAGGCCTTTCCATGAGAAGATTGTGATGATTAAAACACTAAATTTGTCTCTGGGAAAGAAGGCAGAGAACATAACTATACAGTGTCACCATAGTACATTTCATTCTTTAGAAGTTAGTTTTTTGCTCTTACTTCCTGTGTGTGGTAAAAGCAACTTTAACAGTTCTTCATGTTAAAAATATCTCAAGCCAATATCTGCTGCTGTGAGCTAAACAATACCATAATGCCTGCTCTCAGCTTTCTCTGTCAGAAACTGACCAACTGTGGATACAGAGTTATACGTTTTGCAAAAGATGGAGGGAGGCCCATAGCATAAGTTTTACAGTTGTGATAAGAATACAAACTAATAAGCGTAATGAGGTAAAAGCAAAACCAAAGTTAATCAGAAACTATTAATTACCCAGACAGTTTCACCAGCATTTACAGGTATAGGACCCATTATCCATTATGCCTGGGACCCGGGGCTTTCCGGATAATAGATTTTTCTGTAATTTATACCTTTATACTACAGTACTAGAAAATCATGTAAATATTAAGGGAACCCAACAGGCTGGTTTTGCTTCCAATAAGGATTAATTATATCTTAGTTTGGATCAAGTACAAGATACGGTTTTATTATTACAGCGAAAAAAATGTTATTTTTATAAAATGGAGCCTATGGCAGTAGTTCGGAGCTTTCTGGATAACGGGTTTCCAGATAATGGATCCCATACCTGTACAAATTGTCAGGCAACACATGAAGTGAGTGCAAGCGCTCAATATCACAGAGAAGATAGGCTTAAGTGCCATATGCAACACAACATGCTATAATTTGTTTATGGAGCAGCAGACGTCTACAGAGGGCCTCACCTTTTTGGTATAACAGATGGGTTGTAAATGCAATTTAAAAAAGAATTTAACTTTTGGAGAGTTCCTGTGCTGTTGAATTCCTCAGGAGACAATAATCACAGGCACATAAACACACAAACATTTATCTAATACTTATCAAAGCTGACAAAACCCTTCAGGGAGAGATGCGGTTTCCAGACACAAGCGGAGAGAGACCAGTTTGGAAAATCAATGACTGGATTGCTCTCAGATTTCTTAAACAGCCTCCCTGGTTTTAACAGTCTAAGACATTCAATGCACTTATTTACTTGTAGCTGCAAATGGCAACAGATCAGTTTCCTCAAGCCCAGCTATGGTAGCCCCTACTTCATGCCTGAGGAGTCGAAGAAGACCCAGGAAACTTGTTGGATGCTCTTTGCTTACATCTCCACCCTCTTCAGACAATGTGTTCTTATTAACCCAGAAATGCCTTTTAAACATTTGTATTAATACCTGTGCTTCAGAATAGAAGCAATACATTATTTGTAAGAAGGCAGTATTTACATTGCCACATAAAATACCTCCCCCCCCCAGGATGGAGTAGAGTTTGCTTTAGCACGGAGACATGCACAACACAAGGTTCCAAGCATCTTCTCTTACCTCTGGGCTCCTCTGCCTGTTTTGCAAGTTTACGCAGCGCAGCAGCAAAGCTGGAGGAGGGTGCGGACTGGACAGATAGGGCGCTGTTCGCCGCTGGGCTGCCATTGGGTACCAGGGTGCCATTGAGGGGAGAGGGAGTGAGGGGACTGACAGTGGCCGTGGTCCGTGTGGCTGTAGAAAGCATTCCTATGGAAGGTGACTTTGGCTCATGGTTCATGCCTGAAACGAGGGAAAAGGAAATAAAAAGGAAAAATAAAGCCAAACAGAATGAGATGCTTCTGAAGAAAATAAAAAGACTTTTAGACACAATTTAAGAAGATGCTAAGCAAAGCTCCCAGTGGTAAAAAGATGCTTCGCTACATGAAGCAATGCATAGCAGAATACCTTGTTTCCTGAATCCAATGTATCACAAGGGGTATCTTTAGAGTAGTATTTAGCAGAACACCTAAGTTAAAGCTTCACACCAGATTCAATATCCACATTTTAGTCCCAATTTCCCCCAGCTATGCCATACATTCCAACATGACCTTCCCAAAGCACATTACATAAGCAGTTTTTGGGGAAAACCCAATACAAATTACTCCTCATCAACTGCTAACTTCAGCATCATAATGCCAAATAGGCCTTCTTAATGGCCTTCATTACAAATTATGGATTACTAGAGCAACACATCATTGTTGGACAGTGGGTTGAACTCCAGGCCTGCTCATAAAGTATAAGGGAGGCGTTGGACCCTGCTGATCAAGGACAGGATTTTCTGCCTGCAGTTACTAACCCCATTAGGTCCATTGGAATGTCTAGCATAGGGTGTTTACATGGTCCAAAGCAGAGACCAGCTAGCTGCATTTTATATTGCCTTTTGTATGTCATCTTATACATAAAACTGTAGGTTTGGATGCTGTGTGTGTAGCTAGCAGCAGAGGAGGTATTTTGTGCCAATAATACAGTCCTCGATGGACCAATAAGAGACTTACTGATACCAAATTATGAGGGAATGTGTCAACACAGACACTTGGCAAGCCACTATAGAACATTAAGGTGAGCATATTATTAACGTATTTTGTAGAAGCAGTTTTCTCCTTACACATTAAGAGAAGCTCGGCATGATCAGCATACAAAGGAATACAAATGCAGGTCAATTTACAGCAAAAAGGTCAACAAAAAAGTCAATCAGCATTCAAAAACATAGAGTTCCCCTTACACACAGGGTATGTGTTAGCGGATGTGTGACACAGTAAATCCTTTGTTGACACCAGTGTGTCGCACAGATCTCTAGAGAAGGATGGGCTAGGCAGCTGGCTGACTGAGCTGTGAAAGGAGAGAAAGGGTCTGAGATAGCTTCCTCAAGGCCTTGTTCACTCCCAGTAGTACAGCAAGCAAGGACATGTCTCTTGATACAGGGATAACATAACCCCTTCCTGCACACAGCACTGCGGGGCTCTTAAAGGTACAAAAGCACATCATGAAGCAGATTGTTAATGGACTTCAGTGCTTCTAGTCGTGAGCCAAAACTTACTACTCGAATAAAGTTCAGCGTGCAACTATAAAGAACATTTGGCACCACATCTCAGAAATAATTTCCAAATATGTAATCAGTCTGGCAGTTTACAATATGCCACAGAGATAATTTGCACTAGTTTGGACAATTCTCACAGATGGAGCTTGGCCATATGTCATTTTTCATGGAAAGCTTAAAGGCATCAAAATGCTAGAATTTGTGCTAGCTGTGGCTCCCAAAAGTAGTACGCGGGAATAACAGTTTTTCATAAAATGGAGAGGAGTGCATCTCCTGGGTGACAATACATTCGTTTTTCATTTAGTGGGGCACAAACCAAGATTACTTTCAGTCTATTGCTGGTAAACCTATCCTGGAAACATACACACTACCGCAAAGAACACTCCTGGTAAGAATTTGGTTACCAACAATAATAGCAGAGTCACATTTAGGTTTGCCACCTTTTCTGGAAAAAAATACTGGCCTTCCTATATATTTATCGTTTTTCCCTATTAATAATATTGGGATCAATCATAAATTTTTACTGGCCAGGCCGGTAAAATACCGGACAGGTGGCAACCCTAGTCACATTTCTAATGCTAGTGAATATACTCTGAGATAGGCAACATGCAATGCCATTCTGATGGGCAGGCACACAGCAGGGCAGTATAGTTTGCATGTGACTGGGAGCTAACAGCAGCATTTACTGTAGAATGTATATGCACAATCTAATCTGCACTTTTGAAGCAGGGAAAAATGAAAAGACCAGAGCTCTTCCACCTACTCAATAAAAGAGATGCAACAAAGAAGCAGGCAGGAAGAATTTCCCCCCAGGCAAAAATGCCTGCCAACTGCATGCTCTGCTAGACCTGAAGTCTGTGGATCAGAAGCCCTCTCTTGTCTGTGTCACCAAGGGATCAGGCAGTGGGAAGGGAAATGAAAATAATAGACATGCTCTTAACATACACCTTCCAAGGAAAGCAGAGAGCAGCACTGAGCTGGAGGAGAATAGAGGGGGGAGAGAGCGGCAGTTATTCAAGGAGAGAAGCAGAGAAATGGCTTATAAGAAAGAGCGCAATAGACCGTAGCATCTCCAACAGAGTTAGGGGCAAAGGGAATGGCAGGCCCAAAACCTCAAGACAACCCTTATTCCTTTCAGGTAGCAAAGCTTACATATATCAGCACAGTATTCTGGTACTATCTGGCAGAGAAAGTGTTAACATTGATAAGAAAAGCAAATAGAGGCAAAGCTAACTTCCAACAAGAAGCAAAGCTACAAGCTAGACAAAGGAAGGGTCACCAAGAATGTGTCTAACAGACAGCTAAAATGTGCAACCCCTTAAAGAAAGCAAGTCAAAAATCAGATGGTTTTTTTTTTTTGGGAGGGGGCAGAAGGAGAGAAAGTACTGAACGAAAGAGGGAAGAAGAGACTTTTGAGGCAGAAAGACAAGAGCATGTTCCCCCAACGTTCCCCCAACCACCTTTGCACAGTCACAAACCCTGAGAATATAAACAGCCCAGCTTACTATGGAAAACAGAAGAGGCTGGCTGTTATGAAGCTCCTTTCTTCCTCTTTTTTTTTTGTCTTAATTTCTGCTGAGTCGCTGGATTAAGGCACACATTTGCCAAATAAAGGTTCCAAGACACAGCATTATCCTCCTCCAGCGTCCCGGGCTTATCTAACAAAGCAACACCACACTTGCCTTGTGAAAACAAGCTGACACTCGGGCTCTAACAGCTGCCACCCGCGTCACATGGGCTGGCCCCATCTCCCCCAGCCAGATAACAGTGGCCGTTTTGTCAGGAGCCTCACAGCAGAGGAGTCTATTCAAAGCATCTGAGGCAGCATTGATCGGGGGCGTTTGACCCCACCGTGTCCTCCCATCACTAGAAAGGAGGAGATAACAGCTACAGAGCAAATAAAAAAGGCACAAGTATCTACATACAATACTCATAACCCCCAAGAATATAAAAGTGTTCCGTGCTGTTGCAAGGAATTTAGTAACTGCTGCTGGTATCCATCTATCTCATTTATCAGAAAAGTCCTGCACAGTGAAGAAAAAGGGAACTAGGACAGAAGCTGTAGCAATCGCCTGGTATGTTTTACAGAATTTTAACGTGTATTGATGGGAGTCATTTGTGCAGATGCCTCTGGAAAAATGGTCAGACATCTGAATAAAACATCCAGTGAAAAAGCCACAGCCATTTAATAGTTTAGTCCAAGGAGCCACATTCATCTTGGGAGACATTAAAACTACTCATGGCCCAGACAAGACCCTTTCATAGTTAAGAGGAGACAGTAGCCAGGGGGCAAATACAGAGCAGACATCTCAAACACAAGCCTCTGTCCCATTCTACACAAGAGACACATTCATAGGGTGATTTGCACATGACCAGCGCTATACCCCCGGGGCATAAAAGGGCCAATAAGAGGATCAGAGATGCACTGACTTACTTTATGAGCTATAGCAAAATCCATGACATCAATCCACAAAGCAGACAGAAGGCAGTATCTTAGGTCAGTCCTCACTCAGATCTAGCGAACCCACAACCTTGTCTAAATAATTAAGTGGGTTGCAAATACCTTCTCTTTGTTTTCCCAGCCAGCTTAACTCCCATGAGCCAAAAAAGCCTAATGAAAGCATCAACGAGTCCCAAAAGGTTAATAATAAGCAGGATTCTCATTCTTCTCACTCCACATTTAGGAAGCTTAATTACTGGCTGACCCTCAAGCATGTTCCCTACAGTGAGAAGCTCCGTCACCCTGCTGTGCACCTATAGAAATAGCCCCTTCTGTTCCCATTAGAAAGAATGGGGCGGGGTTAGAGAATGGGCCCCAAGCTATGGCTTATTTCAATGGCTTATAATATCTCTTTGGTTCTTAAAGTAAAAAGCAGCTTTAATAGAAACATACAGTACTAATTCACGGATTTACTTGCAGACCCACCTCTACACAGATGCAAAAAGGCAATTGAGGTTTCTCTGGCCCTAAAACCACAGTTTTGTAGCTTTGATATCCTGATGTATAAATATTTGGCCTGGAATAGAAGATTTTAGGTTGATCAGAACAGCAAAATGGGCGATGAGCTGCGACTTTTCTAACCTGTCCCACTCAAAAAACAGTGTGCGCAGGTCAAACATTGTGTTCTCGCACAAATCTCTGCGCACCATAATTTATTGAGTGCGCTGGCCTCATAATTTGTGTGCGCTTGCATGAGTGCACAGCTTAAGAGGGAACACCGCAGGTATGGCCAGTTTTACACTAGCTAAAGGCAAGGATTCCAAGAGTGGAATTTTGGCATTAGAGCACATTAAAGGTAAATACTTGCTCAGGGAGCCGTGGGTTTGAGTCATACAAGCCTGTACACCTGAGCTTTAGACCACCAAAAATAGATTCAAGGCATAAAATGAATTGTTATATTACTGCTTATACTGTTCATTTCACAGAGCACACATGAATCCTGAGAGATGCAATAAATACTGATTAATAGCAGGCAATTACAGTCCTTCACAGTGTGGTGAGATTATTCCATTGGTGGTGTGAGCTTTAAAGAATCACAGCACTGAAGAGGTTATATGTAGACTTCTCCCAGAGAGAGCAGAGCCTTTGAGAACATTAATCTTCAGATGACAGTGGTCCAGGTGCACTTGTCATGGCGAATCATCCATGCAAAATGGAACTCCTATTAATATTAACATGCAAAGCAAGTCTTTCATTCTCCCATGGAGCAACGTTAACATGGAGTGAAAAGACTTCCCCATGGCTAGGACTCCAAGGACACAATCTGAACATATCAAAATCCATATACACACACTGGAGTACATACAGCCATGTTATCTATTCGTTGATGCGGTCCCGCAATCCAACCGCCCATATTGGCTACATTATGATCCGATCTTTGGGCCCTAGGGCCCACGATCGGACCAGCCCGATATCGCCCACCTCAATGTGGGCAAATAGGTCAGAGATCCACTTGTTTTGCGAATTCTACGTGTATGGCCACTGTTATTCATTAATTTACTAGTATGGGAAAGACTTATTACCATGTAATTTACTTTATATTATACAAAAACGTGTTCAAAAACAGCTTAAATAACGTGGGTTGAAAAAATACTATCCTATTTATCAAATTTTAACCCTAGTGGATCTCCAAATATCCCCCATTAACACAACCGCATTTATTTTAACATTGTAAAAGATTAACATGCATTATAGCCTCCCGGAAGGAATTATATCAAAACCCTGACAGCAGCCGCATCCCTTAAGATTTCTAATGGCACTGCAGGATGTTGGGAGTTGTATTTCAAAAACTGCTGGAAACTCGAGGGTTAAGGTTTACGGGCTTCATTACCTGCAATGTGTCCATGAAGTCCCCTTAATGACCACAAGAGAGCACTGCAAACACATGGCAGCTTGAGAGGATTATGACCCTACAAGAACTAAATGAAGAAGCAACAGCTAAGAGGAGATTAGTGAAAGAGAGCTGGAAAGCTGGAAATCCTGAGCAGCCTCATTAGGCAGGGGGTGATGGAACAGAAGCACGCAGATAAGAATGAACAGTTTATTAAAGGGGTATCCATTTAAAAAGGTGGAAAGATGATTTGTAGGCTTAAAAATGACAATAATACTTATTACACATTACTCTTGTCTATCCTTTAAAGCATTGACAGATTTTAACCCTTTTATTAATAGGCAGCAGCCATTGTTGAGCAACAGCTCCCACAACAGAATGCCTGTGTGAAACTGTAAGGTGCAGTTCAGCAGCTGAAGGACAGACCTGGCAGATTGGAAAGTGCATATTATTCACTTGCACTGGAACATATGGTATAACATCCCAGTGTTTGAGGTCTGCGTAAGAAACTGTGTATCACTCATTCTACTCATCTTCATGAAAATAAACATCACACTTAAAGAATCCCAAGCTGGGGTCCTGGTTTCAATTCGAGCCAGGGCACTACCTGCAAGGAGTTGGTATGTTCTCCCTGTGCTTCAGTGGGGTTTCACCAGGCACTCCGATTTAAATTGCAAGCTCCACTGGGGCAGGGACTGATGTGAATGATGTATAATCTCTGTAAAGCATTGCAGAATATGTCGGCATGATGAAAGGATAATAATGATAAGACAGAAGGACAACATCCTAAATGTGCTTCCAGTCCCTGATGATCAGCACCCCTAAACTACCAGTGTCAAACCCCAATATAGCAGAGTCAAGGAAAATTGCTCTGAGCTTGTTAGCAGCTGAGAAGCCTTATGCGCACCTCTCAGACAAGCAGTTCAGTAATGCATTGCTAATTAGCAGCAGAACACTACTAAAATATATATGTACACAATCCTGTTCCGTGCCTTAGTTGCACCTCTCCGCCTGCTCTTCCAGCCATTCTCCCCTCCAAAAGCAATCACTAATCAGCACTCTGCCTGCCTCCTGCCGATTTGGTAATTACCGTCTCCTTTCATCCGCAGCTCCTCTGACACCAGGCCTCAGGCCCACTACCTCCCTTCTCTGTAATTACAAGCTAATAGTTTCAAGGGGTTTTCTGCCGGGTTCTAGTTCAAGCACCATTCCCTCCTCCGCCCCTCAACCCACCCTCTAATTCTTCTCCTCTCTTCTGGCTAATGATATCCAGCAATGTGCAACACAGCATGAGTATAGCCAAGTCTCTGGAACACCAGGACAGCTTGTAATACCTTTCATTAACACTCTGCAGACGTTTCAATGCCAGCCAAAAACTGCCATACTAAAGTCCAGGCGTGCCAGTAATGCAATTCTCAGGAACACCATGCAAGGCGAGAAAGAATACAAGAACTTAAAATCAGCAGTGATTTTTATTACAAGAAGCACCAAAGAACTAAAGATCCACAACCAACAAAACCAATACTGGAACCAAATTCCCTATCTGGGTGTGTTTAAAGCCATGTTCGCTTTCATTTAATAAATACAGGCATTTAAGAATACAGGCAAACATCTACTTGTCTCAATGAAAAGGGCTTCTGTACCAGTTTCCAAAAGGGTCTAAAGTGCCCATACCGAAACACTGATATCATACAAAAAATTTTTCGCACAATATTCGGTGCGTTTATGGTGAGAAACGAGCTGACCGATATCGGTTGGCTCGTCGATCGGGCCAGCTGGAAAATTTGGATTGGGCACCTTTGAAGGCACCTGAACATTGGCCATTGTTAGTGCTGAATTGTCAGATACAGGTAGAATTCTATTGTACCTTTATATAGGACGATTCAGCTCTACATGTACACATGTTTTGAAACAAACAATCTTTCTTGGAAAGATCTTTTCCAGGAAAGATTGTAATGTTTTTGGCCACCTTAAGCCCCACAATATTCCCTCTGATTGTGTAACCTTCACCACTGGGTGGCAGTCTGGGTAGGCTTGTTACCAGATGCAGACAGGCACATGAAAGGGCTAATTTACTATTTCTGGGCAAGCTCTTGCATCAATGCTTTTGTTACCCCTATTGCTGGGGATTAGGCACACCCACCCTCGGATTCTTCTCCTTTCTTCTGGCTAATGATTTCCAGCAATGTGCAACACAGGCACATTAGGCACACTAACCATGGCACTTCCTTTTCAATCAAAGCATCCATGACAGGTAATGGGCATCCTGACTGAGGCTACAAGCAGAGTACATCCAGTGTGTGGTTTCTCACACATATAGGGGCAAATTCACTAAGATGCGAAGCGCCGAACGCTAGCGTTAATTCGCTAGCGTTTGGCATTTTCGCTACTGCGCAAATTCACTAACGAACGCTGGCGTAGTTTCGCTAGTGTTACTTCGCAACCTTACGCCAGGCGAAGTTTCGCTAGCGACGAAACTACGCAAATTCACTAACTTGCGCAGTGTACTGAACGCTACCTTTTACGCTAGACTTCCTTCGCCACCTCAGACCTGGCGAAGCGCAATAGAGTAGATAGGGATTGTTTAAAAAGTCAATTTTTTTTCTAAGTCCCAAAAAAACGCTGGCGTGTTTTCTACATGATGGCTGATAGGCTGAAAAAGATCGAAAAAATTTTGGGGCTCCCCTTCCTCCCCCCTACATTTCCTGACTCATGGCAACTTACCTAGACTTACCTAGACAATGTGTAGGGCAAAATAAAATTTTTATTTGCAGATTTGAAGGTTTTCTAGGCATTTGTAGTGCAGATACGTGTTCCTCCATTGAAATTTGAATTTCGCGCCGTATGCAAATTAGCCTTCGCTAGCGTAACTTCGCTTTATATAGCGAATCAACGCTAGCGCAACATCGCAACCTTACGCTACCCCTGTGCGCAACTTTGGATTTTAGTGAATTTGCGGAGCCCTGGCGAAACTACGCCTGACTAAGTGCGGCGAAGTTGCGCCTGGTGCAACTTCGCATCTTAGTGAATTTGCCCCATAAAGTCTAAGGGGAAAGTTGATCAGCCACAGTGAGAATATTTGCAATTGTGCCAGTGGCAATAAGTCAGTAATGGCAAGCGTTCCCATAAACAAACATTTATCAGTGGCAGACTGACATTGGCACAATAACTTATGGGGTCCAACTGTTACCACTCCATTTGAGTCAGTCTGGGTGCTTTCCATTTGCATTCAAGGTGACAGGGCTGTAGCATCAGCTTCCAGGACAGGTGAATCTAATTTTTTGCTTAATGATTAATGACAACTCCTAAACTTAGCTTCTCAAGTTGCCCAGAGCACACTGAGCATGCGCATGCAGGCCCGGACTGGCAATCTGTGGGTTCTGGCAAATGCCAGAGGGGCTGCTGTATGGTTCCATAGAAAGTTACCATATAGTGGGCTGGTAGGAGGCTGTTTTGGGCTGGTAGGGGGCTGTTTGGGCCTCTGTGTACTTGGAATGGCAGGGCCTATTTTGACTCCCAGTCCAGGCCTGTGCGCATGTCACGGATATTCCTGACAAAATCCAAGATGCTATCCCACTTTGCACAAGCCTGGATCATTTCTGTCATAGTGATGCTGAATCCTTAGGCTGGTGCAGTAGGTTCAGTATATCAAATGGCATTTCTCACCAAATCCATTCACCACAACTATGCTGCAAAGGAATGTTTTGTGCCAAAAAAACAATATATATTGTTTTCGCTTAAAGGAACATTAACACTAAAATGAAAGTGTCCTAATGAAATTGAATATATAATGTACTATTGCCCTGCACTGGTACAACTGGTGTGTTTGCTGCTACGCAGCAAAGATACATCTTTAAGAATCCTATTGTATACCATGTGAACTTTTCTGTTATCTACTGTGTATCCTGTGCTGGAATGGCTGCCCCCATGGCTACACAGCAGCTTGTTTATATAAACTTTAGTAGTGTTTCTATAGCAATTTTACCAGTGGAGGGCAACAGTACAATATATTGTCATTCTTTAAACCACTTTATTTTTCTGGTGTTACTGTTCCTTTAAACTGAGCTATATGTCTTGACCTGTTAGAACAGGAGTGCCCATACTTGACTAATGTGAGGTCTACCCATTATGATCTACATCCATAAAAGCATTGTTAGCATTCTGTTCCATGGAAAATATTACTTCAATATTGATTTCTGATCAAATGTAGTTATAGTTAAACATCTATTTCTTATGTAACCATAACATAATAATATCTGAATGAAAAGAATGAAACAGGAGGGTGATTTAGTCAAGTTACAAGGCTCTTACACAACTTGTTCTTCCTTATCGGCCCATACTGACAAGGCGCATCCAAGTGCTGAACTCCGGTAGAACAGAACATGATGCATTTCACTTGGATGCGTCTGCGCCAAGATAATTTGCAATTGGTTTTCATTTAGTTATTTAGCTTTTTATTCAGCAGCTCTCCAGTTTGCAATATCAGCCATCTGGTTGCTAGGTTCCAAATCATTCTACCAACCATGCACTGATTTTAAAAAGAGACTAATATAAATAGGAGTGACCTGAATAGAAAAAAACAAGCAATTAAAAATAGCAATAACAATAAAATTGTAGCCTTACAGAGCATTTGTTTTTATAAGGGGTCAGTGGGAAGAGGCAAATAATTTAAAAAAAAAACCTTTAACAAATAAATAATGAAGACTAACTGAAAAGTTGCTTAGAATTGGCTCTTCTATAGCATACTAAAAGTTTACTTGAAGGTGAACCACCCCTTTCAATGACATTTCTGCGACTTTTTGTCAATTACTTGCACAAACCTTTAGTTTTTTAGCTGCCTAATGGATCAGTTTGAGGACTAGCTTTATTATTTACACATTAGAAGAGGCAAAACTGCAGTGGCAGCATACCCTGGTAATTCCGACTTCTCATATGACTCTCAGATGATGCCACGGCAGACAGTACATGCACTCATTATGCAGAATGCCTTTAGCAAGCTTTCATCATCCTAGATTTTTTTGGCACTCTATATTGCATCTCTGTGCAGAGTCCTGACTGTCAGAGGGAGGGAAGAGTCAATTACTGCCAATTCATTTTTGCCAAGGCTGGTCATACCATGTGAATGGATGCCATTAACAGGTACATTTAGTCTGCTTCTTTAGTTTCTTATATCAAACTGCCTACCTATCACTTCTGTCCAAGTGCAGCAGAACTGTATCATTACACAATTGGTTGGTCTGTGGGGGGGGGGGGGTTCTGTTATCCTAAAAGTTGTGGTTGGCTGCACATTTAGCAATTCGCATATTCTCCATGGGCTAATAAAGGGATATCTACAAGGCATGTCAAGTTAGCACATCTACAAGTAGCTTCACTTAATTTTTTTTTTTTTAAAGAGAATATTTGCCTTTATAAAGAACTTTCTATCCAGTTGTTTGGCCTCTTCACTTAACAAATAGACTTGTCAAAGCAGTTATCAGCAGCACACTGTAGATTTGCACAAACGTGAAATTTATTGTGTCAAAGCATTTCAAACAGGGCCCTGTTTGAAATGCTTTGACACAATAGATTTCACGTTTGTGCAAATCTACGGTGTGCTGCTGATAACTGCTTTGTCTGGATTATCTGACCCTGAAGCAGGCATGGGTTCTACAGCACCTGGTACCCCAAAGGTATTTATTCAGGGTTTTAAGCTCTCCACCTCTGTTAACAAATAGACTTGGCTAAATTGAACAGGTTTGATCATTTTACAATTGGCCACTTGACCAGTGGGCACTGGGGGTGGGTCAGATATCTGTAGTGATGACTGATAACATTCTGGCAAGATAATTGAATCTATCATAAATAAAGAATTCACCATGAGTTGCATTCATTTATAACAAACAGCAGTGTTACAGTTACTGGATCAGAGGGCCCCAGACCACAAGAGCTTACAATATAATCATCATGTTTGTTCTACAAACAGAGCAAAAATCTGACTGGGTCAAAAATGCACCACAATATGTATGCAAATTATTTGTTTAATTATGCATGTATTATAATTATAGTTAGTCTCTTCACCTATTAAGCCAAAGGCACCACCAAATTCAAAAGTCTGCTCATTCATAGGTTTTCAGCAGTTGGATCCTCTCTTTATAACAAAGGTCTATTCAATATAGACCTATATTATGGTAGATAAGTGAAAATACATATACTTTGCCAACATGTGGCAGTTCAATATGAAAATGGTCAGTGAGGTTATCCCCCCTGCACCCCGTGTGACAACTTTAGTCTTCTGTCAAGTTGGGGCATTGGTAAATAAGGACAAATCATTGCATACCTAGATTCACTTAGCAGTTCCTAAGCTTTCTTAAGGGCTCTTACAGACGAGCGTTTTTAGCTGCGTTCCCGTTTCATGCGTTCAGCCGCAGGGGAGCGCAGGAGTGGACGCACTGAATTCTTTTCAATGGGGCTGTACTCACACAGATGCATGTAAGCACCGAACGCAGATAAAATACAACATGCTGCATCCCAACCTGCATTCGGCACTTTCATGTGTCTGTGTGAGCACAGCCCCATTAAAAAGAATTCAGCCCCTGCGGCTGAACGCATGAAACCGGAACGCATCTAAAAACGCCCGTCTGTAAGAGCCCTAAAGGCAATCACCTTCTCCCATGCCATGCAAACTGCCATGTCAGGTAGAGCAGGTGGTGAATTGCTAACTAAACAGAATAATGTCTCATGCAATGGCGCAACTATAGAGGAAGCAGACCCCATAGTCGCAACGGGGCCCGTCGAACAGGGGAGCCTGGAGTGTGAGGTCTGCTTCCTCTATAGCGAATAAGAAAAACCCCTCCTCCCCAGCGCTATCTTACTAGTGAGGAAGGGGATGCAAGTAGAGGCAGGATGTGGGCGGGAGGATGTGGATAGGAGTGCGCCAGGTCCCTCTGAAGGCTTTTTTGCTCTCTAGTCTACGCTACTAGAAGGCCTTTCACTGTCTACAGGCACCACTCAGAATGCCTGACCCTAGCCAGTATAGGGGTTATTATAATTATTAGTGCAAGCAGCTTTAACATACCAGTTGCAACACACACAGAAAAGACACTGGATACACAGTTTCATGCCCACATGCATTTGTCTGAATTTATAATCTGTCTCCGACTCCAGGAATGCATTATAGTTAGGGCTGCCACCTGGCCGGTAAAAATGACCGTTGATCCCAATGTTATTAATAGGGAAAAAAGATAAATATTATAGGAAGCCCGGTTATTTTTTTCCAGAAATGGTGGCAACCATAATTATAGTTCTGCCCTGAAAGTGTATAGTACAGAGAAATAACCCCAGTAGGCATGTACCTTGTCTGAGCAGTGTGCAGTAGAGGGCTTTTTCCATCTTTCAAGAAACCTACAGAAAAGATTGTTTCTAACACAAATTAGGCTGTGTTTTTCCCAGAAGCCACTACTTGAAGATGGCACGCACAGAGGTCCCATGGTACTTCTATATGGGATTAACTGCACTGATTTAGCAGTAGTTGTACCCAGGCAGCAGTACCATCCTTCTTTGATTTAACAAAGGGGTTTTCAAATCACCTGCTGCTACTTACAACTAATCCTGCAGAGAAGGGGTTAAAAGCAAGCTCCAATGTCTTACAACATCACTAGGGACATCTGTGCAGATCAATATCTGTCAGAGCGATAAGGGCAAGCAAAGGGTGAGAGACTCTCTGGAGAACAGAGGTGCTGATTAGCCCAGAGACAGCAGCACACACTACAGCGACTGGGAGGGAATAGAAGGATGTTGCAAACCTATTAACACATTCTCAGCCAGAACCCTCAAACATATTTTTGTTTGAACCCAACACCTCTTGGAGACACTGTGTACACTGCAATAGAATTTCATATCCAGGATATCCTTGTTATATATCCTGTATCAATTCCCTGTCAAATCACATTATGTTTGAGCCTCAGGCATTACCAGTAAACTGTAAGCTTAATGCAGTGCAGGGTCTGAATGGGGGGGACGGACAAAACTGGGTGCAGTGCTGATTAAAAAAAGTGTATATATATATATATATATATATATATATATATATATATATATATATATATATATATATATATATATATATATATATATATATATATATATATATATATATATATATATATATATATACAGAACTAAAGTACATAAATCTGTAAGAGAAGAGAGACTGTCTAAGAGCTCTTACAGACGAGCGTTTTTACCGGCGCTCCCCTGTGTTCCGTTTTTCTGTGTTCAGCCGCATGGGGAGCGCAGGAATAGACGCATTACATTTTTTCCAATGGGGCTGTACTCACACAGGCACGTGTAGGCGCCGAACGCAGGTTGAGACGCAACATGATGAATTTTTCCTGCGTTCGACGCCTACACGCGCCTGTGTGAGTACAGCCCCATTGGAAAAAATGTAATGCGTCTATTCCTGCGCTCCCCTGTGGCTGAACGCAGAAAAACGGAACACAGGGGAGCGCAGGTAAAAACGCTCGTCTGTAAGAGCCCTAATGAATGTCAGGATCAGCTACCTCTAGGACAGTGATCCCCAACCAGTAGCTCACGAGCAACATGTTGCTCACCATCCCCATGAACTTTTTCATGCTTGTGTTTTTACGTTTAAATGTGACTCACAAGTAAAAAAAGGTTGGGGACCCCTGCTCTAGGACATGCAAGGGGAAACACAGGAGCTTGGAGAGGTGGAGCAGTAGCTGTTTATCTTTGGAAGGGGGGTGATGAACTGCTCTCTGTCACACACATTCCAATTAACTTCTCTACAATAGGATCAGAACAGACACAGCAGGTCTGTGGCATCCGAGATGTGCCCTGCAGACAGGACAGAGGGAGGGAGAACAATTGATTATTTCAGGTCAGTAGTGATAATTTCTAGCTACACAGATAAACACAGCTTCTGATACATCTATACCGTGCCAGGGGTTGTCCTAGCTTCGTGCCCTCAATTACCTGGACAAAAACAGCTCAGGATCACACTCATCTTGTAAGCCACCAATCAAAGCTGCTGAGAACCCTAGCCTGGAGCCACCACTTCATTCACGCAAGCCATCAGTCTGCATTTTACAGTTTTCCCTGCTTGAAGCAGAATTATGTAACTTCAGGCATAATTCATTGTTCACACTTCCAGAGAGCCCTAATGAAGCACTGTAAGAGTCATGTGGAAGTATGCTTATGAATGTGAGTAAATCAGCTTAAAGGTGGCCATGCACAATTTAGCTGGGCAACTTGGCCTCTTTTAACTTTACTGCGTGCCCATCTGTGCATACATGCCACCATTGGAGCCAGGCCACCTTCAACCCCATCAAATTGCAGTCTGTCTAGACAGAGAACTCCATCTGGTGATTCGTCTTCTTGGCAAGTAGATAAGGAATGCGATGATACCGAAGTGAGAGAGGTCGCTGCTAACTCTAACCTTTGCTCACAACCTGCTAGCTTGGGCCGCTGGCCAATTACATAAATGGGCAAATGTTGAAAATCTATAGATTATAAATGACTGACTATGCCATAGCGCAAATCAGCTGCCCCAATATGACCCTACAAAAGGTATAGAAGAGTGAGTGAAAAAGCTGAGCAAGGCAAAGGAAACAACTCGGGGGTAGTTTTACAATAAAGTTCCCAATTAATTTTTGACAAATAAATAGAAGTACATCAAAATGTAATAGAAAATATTTAACAATGGGGAACTAAAGATGGTAGATCAATATTTGACCACTAGAAAGTGATATTCTACAAATATAAAACTCACACATATAAACAAAGTTATACCAAAGTTACTGTTCTGTGCACACAACATGCTAGGCCTTCATACTCCACCAACTATAGAAACCCATTTAGAATAAATCTTCCACATCAAGCTCAAGTGGCTCAATAGTTTATTCTGTGTAAAAAGCTTGTGTTCAAGAAGGGACAAACCATGTGGTGTTTTTGTGGGAACCCCTTTAACTGGGAAGGCAAGATCTTCACTTTGCAATATACTTGGCAAGGAAAATTTAATGGCATCTCACCCCGATGCCATTTGAACATACAGCCTTGTGATGCAGAGTCAGAAGTGCTAGCGCTGAGCCACAATATAAACCATTTGGTATCAAAGAGCTGTAGAAATACCTCCAATCATCTCATCTGGTGTACAACATCTTGAAAAGTTCAAGAACACCGAGCAGTCGTCCTGTGATACACCTTTATGCCACCCCGTTATACTATGTGTTGCTGAAAATCACATTGGATAACAAGTGCAGCTCTGCAATATATACAATGAGGTGCTATACTGTTAAAAAAAAATTTGCATCTCCAATATATAATACAGGTATGGGATCTGTTATCCGGAAACCAGTTAACAGAAAGCTGCCAATTACGGAAAGGCTGTCTCCCATAGACTACATTTTATACAAATAATCCAAAATTTTAAAAATGATTTCCTTTTTCTCTTTTATAAAACAGTACCTTGTACATGATCCAAACTAATCAATCTTTATTAGTAGCAGAACCAGCCTACTGGGTTTATTTAATGTTTACATGATTTTCTAGTAGAGAAGTATGAAAATTATGGAAAGATCCGTTACCTGGAAAACCTCAGGTCTCGGGCAGTCTGGATAACAGGTCCCATACCCGTACTTAATCACAACTGCCATAAATATGGGGTTTGTGTCCCAGCTGTTCACTTGCGACCTATCAGAAACAGCCTTCCTATTATGTCAGCAGCAGCATCTTGCAAGCTTGTCCAAGCCCAGCGTATGCAATGATCTCCTGAACACTGGGAAATTAAGCTAGCTTTTCAGTCCAGTAAACTGCACCTTATAATGCCACAAAGACTCCAGGTAAAAGTGCCTAACACATGATGGAGAGCTGCCATATTGTTTATTTTCATCCTTAGCAAAGGCAAGCTTTCACTCTTGCAGCTGGTTTTTATGGAGGCTGTTAAGATTGGCTGCATCCAGCCATAAAACAAATACAAGTTCACTTGATTAGAACTACTTACAATCACTTTAGGCAAAACATATTAGAAATAAACTGTAATTATAAAGAGGACTTTTCCTTTAATATCCACTTACTGCTTTGCGATATGTCAGTAAGTTATAGGTAGAAAATAAACACTAATTGATCATATGAAAAAGAGTTATTAGCAACACCTACAGCCTATTGGCCTAGGAACACTATAGCAGCCCCCTGAGACACCGGATGTGCAGTCCCAGCTCTACAGCACACGTGGGACCCATAACAACCTCCTGAAGCTGCAACTAAGGCCATTAATGTTCCTCGCCAAGAAGCCAAACAAGCATTAAGGCATCGGAAGCAAGAGATCCCCACAGCCAGCCTTAGACTCTTACTAGCCCAGGCATTGCCTTTCTTAAAACATCTGTCTGGTGCTGGTCCGTCTACAATAGCAATTGTATAGGGTTCTCCATAATTTACTGCTGTAATCCCTGTGGCTCCAGGGCTGCAGTCAGGATGACTGATAAGTTAACCATTTAATTGCTATGGAAGCAATTTTTGTTGCTCTCTACCTTTCTGAATCCGTTTTCCCTCAGGGGTTAAAGGTATTTGAAGAATAACCAGAATCCTTCCTCAAACCTAATTAAATTGTATATACCTTATATATAACTTGGCAATAAATAGGTTAATGATCACATCTACTATGGACATTCAGAGCCCTGTGTTTGCCTTGTTTGCTAGCACAGGCCTGTTCAATCTGTAGGCCTCTTACAAGACTACAACTCCCAGCAATAGTTCAACGCAAACTGCAGGGCAACAGGTCCACCAATTCATGATCAGCACAAACCCACGGACTACATTTGCAAGCGTTTTATTAACCCCCCCCCCCATGCCGAAGGGTGCTTTGATTTTGCAGAGCTCACAGGGGATCTTGGGAAATAAAAGTAGACATAACAAAGTCATATTATACAGCATTAGGCAATTCCCCACCAATCTCAATGGTATATACCCACACGTCCAATTCTAGATCAACAAACACAGATGAGAAAAGTTCTGTAGCTTCCAACAAGGGGGTTTCTCTCTTCCCTGGAATATTTACAGATACGGGACACTGAATCGGGCAAAACAAAAGGTCCCCCACAGAACACGGCTTACTAACAAGCACTTCCCATAGGATATAAGCAGCACAATTATAGACAAAATAAAAAACACCCACCTTTCATGTCAGAGGAAAAGCTTGTATGTTACATCCCACAATATATTGGCAGCCACATGTGCCTGTCTCCTTAAGCTTATCTGGCTCCGAATTCCCAACACAGATGACCCAGAGAAGAGGAGGAGCCTCCAGACTCATAGCCCACAAACACCTGCTGCTTTGTACACACCCATTGTAACTGCTCCTGAGGCACAACCTCTCCCCCACCACTACAAGCCGCCTTCAGCCAAACCTGTGGCCATAACAGACTGACAAAAGGGATCAGATTTCAGCTGCTAGCATACACAAACTCTCTCAGCAGTCATTAGGCTTCAAACAGCTCCTCTTAACCCTTTCTGCTGCATCACTGTCAGGGTCAAAACAGGATAAATAAGCAACACGGAGAGCAGTGCTTGGTCTGTGGGGTTTGTTAGCACTTGCTTGGAGTGCTCCAGACTCTGGTGCGGCTGGTAGGGAGCTCCCTGGAAATCATTGCACATTGATTAAGCTTGAATGTGGAAACCGCTCTTCCTTTGTGTCCTAGAGGAATAAACAAGAAGCTTTTCCCAGCAAAAAAAAGGTAATAGGAAAAAGCTCTTACCTGAAACAGGAATACACCAGGACCAAGTCAACAAGCCAATGCGGTCCTAGATCCAACATGTAAATCAAATCTACCTGCATAAAGATCGATTTTTTGCCAGATATTGGACAAGGGGCAATTGGAGGCAGGGCCGGATTTACATAGCAGGCACCTCTAGGCCCACTGCCATTTGTCATGTCACCCCTGTCCCCTCCCTTTCATTCATGCACAAATTTTCATCATCAGGTCAGGAACACTGGGGACTGGTGCACAGAAAATTAAAAAAAACTATTGTATCTCATGAGCAGCACTAGAGCTTCCAAACCAATGTGGAGTTGGTTGGGCAGCATGCCACCCCCCTAAAATCCTGCCGCCCTAGGCCTTTCCACAAATCCAGGCCTGATCGGAGGGCCCCATACACTGGCAGATAAGCTGCCAACTCGGTCTAAAGGACTTGATTGTGCAGCTTAAATCTTCTGCCCAATCAAAATACTACTACTCATCATTTCTTATCCACTTGGAAAGTGCCACAGGTTACAAAGCAACCACTACTATTGCTCAGTAATGTGCTGTGCATTTAGTGGGTCCAAGTAAGGAGTACCGAGCGACTCACACCACTTTCGCCGCCGACCCTGTAAACTGGATACATTTAGTTGATACATCTCTTATCTGTCCTTGCAGGCAGCAATTTATTGCTACAATAGTTGCTGATACTCCAGAGATTTTGTTGAGAAATGTATCAACTAAATGTATCAAGTAAATGTTGCAAAATTGTAACAGTTTAGAGTCTACATTAGAATTACTGAGCGTCAGACTCACCAGAGACACGACTATTAAACTTTAAACTTAGATTTTGGAAAAACAGTACATAAATAAATAATGGAAAGTAATTGAAAAAAAAGTCTTTATTTCTGGGGAACAATCTGAAAACAACTGAATTGAAAAAAGTGTTTTAAAAGGTGAGCAACCCATTTAACAAGGGCTGGTCTAACACCCAAGGGAATGCTAAAATACTGCAAACAAAATGAATAAAGTTTCCCTGGCAGTCCAAGAGATGACATGTCAGATCTATCAGTAGCCACTTGATGGCAGTAAATAGTTGCTTTATTTGTGCTTTTAATTGGACAGAATTCATTTTTGTAAAACTCCCTGATGCTGGGGATTTCTTGTGCTTTTTCATGCCACATGAACATCCAACTATAAAACCCTTATGATTGAAATCTAATCTATCATGCATATGAAATCCATGTATACAATTAGTATTGCCTGCTGGCCACTCCAATATCTTTCTCATAAGGGCTCTTACTTACGCACGTTTTTACCTGCGCTCCCCTGCTTTCCGTTTTTCGGCGTTCAGCCGCATGGGAGCGCAGGAATAGACGCATTTCATTATTTCAAATGGGGCTGTACTCATACAGGCGCATGTAGGCGCGGAACGCAGGTTGAGACGCAACATGCTGCATTTTTCCTACGTTCGACGCCTACACGCGCCTGTGTGAGTACAGCCCCATTTGAAATAATGAAATGCGTCTATTCCTGCGCTCCCCTGCGGCTGAATGCCGAAAAATGGAACACAGGGGAGCGCAGGTAAAAACGAGCGTGAGTAAGAGCCCTAAGTCTGAGCCTGTATAATAAGATCCTGTTCTATATATCCACTTCCCACCCCAGAACACATTTCCTGGTATATGTAGAGCACAGTAGTACTTACCCTGCTAGACGAGTGGCACTCCATCATTTCCCCTGACATTAGGTACATGCTGTCTAAAAGCACACGCTCTTCTGCCAAAGGAAAGAAAGAAAATGGGACAGGGGTGCATGTCTTTTGCACAATCGTCACCAGGATTTGATTTCTAACAGAACTCGGCATAAACCATATTTGGCAAATGCTCTCGATTTAGTGGCCAGGGCCTGGCAACTGAGCCAATATGGAAAGCCTGTGTCCATTAAAGCTTCCATAGAAGGGATGAGATGTGTTGTGAGTTTAACTAAAGAGGGTACATGGTATTGATTTATTCCTTACACTGCAGTAGGCAAAGACACCCAGAGATTTTTTTATACAAAGGTTCCTTGACTCTGCTCTAACATCCAATCTTACAACATCTGTGCCTCATTTGCGCTGTGTTCTAAATATTGTCCTATCCAAGAAAAAATCCTGTTAGGGGCTTATAAAAGAATGGAAACTCGCACCAAGCACAGCAGATCAACTTTCTAAATAACAGAGCTGGAAATGGCCAGGAGCACTATTTCTATACCGTATTTTTGACTACAATTAAACAGGTTAACGTATCAAGTTTTCTCCAGACTACTGTCTACAATAACCAAAGGCCTTTGCTCCTGTTTAGCCATGTATTTTATAATTAGGTTCTGCCTCTCCAATTATAGTCTGGCAGCTCAACGGTTAAAGTATCATTTGCACAGGGTGAAACATCTCTTTCCCAGTTCACATTTGAACATCCTGTACCAATTTTTTTTTTTAAAACATTTCATGATTTTCAGAATAATGGAGTTTCTGGCAACTCATGCTACCTTGTAAAATATGGCCAGAGAGGGAGATGTCTGCCATCAATTATCAGAAGTCTGTGCTCTGAAGTGTGCAGATGGCAAAATCACTATTTACTGCCCTAACAGCATGGGAGGGGAGCCTCTTTGCATGACTCATGCTGGCGGGTAGCACAGACCTCTCGCTTTACCCATTTTTCACAGGCCTGGGTTAAAACGTAGCCAAAGAAATCTAGAGAGATTTGAAGGGAATTTGGGGTAATCTCCTTATTTTAGTGATAGATTACACTGCCAATATACAAATGCTAAATGAGACATTTAGGATAAATTAAAAAACCCTAATTTTGTAGGCAATTATGAGTAATATGGTGTTTCTTTTACATGGTGCTAAAAATGAATATTATCTTTAAAAATAGCCCCTTTATTGGAGCTCCCTATAGATGTTCTGTGGTCCCTGTCTGTGTTTCAAATGAGGGGTGGGCGTGTCCTAACGGTCCCTCCGAGTAGCACAGTAGGAGGGGGACAGCCAATCAAAGCCCTGCAATCACACAAGCACAGACAGCCGTCAGTTCCCTATCAGGTCCTGCTAGCTGCTGATTGGTTCCTGTCCTACAGTACAGCGAGCTGAGAGCTGCCGGCTCCCCTGCACAGCCTGGGAATTCAGGGAGCAGAAAGAAAAAGAGAAGGGAGGGATTATTAGGGGTTTTGCAGAAATTTTCAATAAATCAGTCTAAAACACTACTTTTTAAGCACAATTCTTCTATATCTAAAGGAGTTTAATGCACTGGTACGTTCTTTTTTTTTTTACACAAAATGTCTCCTTTAGGAGGTATATGAATTCAGTACATGTATTGGACCTGTTATCTAGAATGCTTGGGGCTTTCTGGAAAACAGATCTTTCCGTAATTTGAAAATCACGAAAACATTAAACAGGCTGGTTCTGATTTCCGGATACCAGGTTTCTGGATAATGGATCCTATACATGTAAAGTGCTCAGTCATTTGATGTTTGATTTAAATGAAAGTATGTTCACAGGGCAAGTAAGTGAGGACAAGGAGCGGCACAAGCATGTATGTACATACAAAGACAGCTGAGCATTAACTAAGTGAAAAAAGTCTGATCAATTTTATGACACTGTTCTGGTGTCAGGTTTAGGGCCATTATCATCTGCCCTGCATTACACCATGGTAGAAATAATTCTAATATCTCCATGCTTCTAGCCCTTTCATATGCCAGTATAGCATCAATATTTACAAGAAAAACTCACAAAAGTGAAATAAACCAAAATTGGAGTAAGAAATATTATTGGCGTTAAACTGGGGCTTAAAGAATCACAAATTACAAAAGCCGTATTCCATTTTGTGAACGTGGTGCTATGTATTCGTCGGAGTTAAATTGATGTTCCAAAATGCCACTTACATGAATTTGGAGTAACACATGTCTCCATACAAATTTGGAGTACAATTTATACCAATTTGAGTTTGGTGGAAGTTTTTTGCAATTAGGAACTCCATTTTGCTGGAGGTAATAATGTCAAATTCACTGCAACTGTCTGTATATATGTATACTATATATATATAGAGAGAGAGAGAGAGAGAGAGAGAGAGAGAGAGAAAGGGAGATATAACGTTTATTGTATGAGCTGAGCATTTAATTTCTGGATTTGTATATTTACAATACATACAAGAGAAGAAGCTGTCATATTGCTTATCTCTCAATTCCGACTTGAAAATCCCCTCCAGAGAGCAGTAAAGCACTATCTACTTTGCATCACTAGGCCACCAAACAGGTGCAGTTTTATCAGGAAATAGAGCGCTGACCAATTAGAATTGTGTTGTCACTGCAGTTGACCAATCAAAATGAATTGCTGGTTATGGGCTACAGCTAAAACAACAGCTATAATGCAATTTATCGTATAATCTACGGGTACTTTAGCTAAATACAAGCATGAGCTATTCTCATAGTAATGTAATGAACTAAATGCTAAATAAGCTTGTGAATAGAATATTTAAAGGTCTTACACAAAAGTAGTGGTTGGCTGGAAACTGCAGAGAATGACACAGCTCTGTGTGTATTTAGCAGTGTTTCGTTTGGCTCAGAAACCTTGCAATAACTCCCAGTGAAATATTTTGAGGTCTAACAAGGTTATCACACCAGGGTGTGTTAACAAGGCACTTTCCAGTATGATCAATGGACAACAAAATTAACCTCTTTACTGCTGAATGAATATCCAAAAAATATACAGTTGTATGGCTGCAAAGCATTAATCATATGATTGCATATACTAATACAGGTCATGCCTTTCTATGGCCTCTCTAATTTATTGTTTGACATTTACAAAAGGTGCATTCCATTTTGAGCTCATATGTGTGCTCAGAAAGAATGTCAGTGCTACACTGTGCCAGGGCAGGCGTGGGTCATGCGTCTTCATTGAGGACACAGGTTACTAAATAAATATTTTTATTTCACCCAAGAAATTAACCTTCTAGCTTCCAAAACTCTAATATATACCCTGGGCAGAAGTAAGCTGCAGTGCATTTTAAAACTGGAAGGGGTTAAGTGAATACTGCTGTCTGCTTCTTTATTGTAGCATATAAACAGCTGACTTGGCTACACACACACATTGTTTAGTATTTGCATGTTGCTCTGCACCTAAGAAAGCATAAACAAAATTGCATTTGCATGTATTTAAACAGAAGCCTCTGTGTTGAGTTCCTGCATTTAGAGTACACTATGGGGGGAATTCACATAAGTGACACAATCCCTAAATCACACAATGCAAATACACAAAGTGTTTTGCTGTTCACACCAAAAAAACATGCACCATTGCCCCGCAGGAAGAAACACAACCAAATCTTCTGAAGGGGCCTGTACTGACACGGGCGCAGGTAAGCTCTGAACGCAGGTGGAATGCAACATTCTGTACTCACACAGACGCATGTATACGTCGAACGCAGGTAAAATCCCAACCTGCGTTTGACGCTTACATGCGTCTGTGTGAGTACAGCCCCATTGACAGTCAGTGCGTCTACTCCTGTGCTCCCCTGCGGGTAAAGATCTGATCATACGAATCGAGGATTCGTACGATTTTCAGACCGTGTGTGGAGATTCCGGACATCGGTCGTTTGATAGATCGGACATGTATTGCTGATCGTACGATTTTCACTATCTTTGTCGCTATTGTCACTATCTTTGTCGGACATAACTTTCGTACGATTGCTGTCAGGGGCAGAACATCGGCTGATCTGTCCTTTTCTACTTTATTTGATCGGAATGGTTAGTGGCAGGTCGTGAGATGGGGAAGTCTGATCGTACGAATCTTCGTACGATCGGATCTTTGCGTCTATGGCCAGCTTTAGACCACAGAACACCAGCACACCACTCAGCTGAAAGAACTACTCTGCGCAGTTTCCCTAGCAGCAATGTATTCCACACAGCATTCTATTGTACTACAAATGAGCAGCGAAACTGTTAATACAACACAGGACTGCTTCAGAGGGAGGAGGGTGCTGCTGGCAAGATGTGCTCATTTTTACAGCACCCAAAAGATATTCTGTGGCTCATGAAACCCGCGATGCGTCTGCCCGTATTTATCTAGTGGGTGTGGGAGATACTCTGCAAGGTAAACACGGATCTGGCATTGTCTGTGGGAGATGGAAAGCCACGGACTCTGCCATAAACTAGGGACTAGATGATGACGGGCCCTATTCACACCCTGTGTAAGGATATGGCTTTAGGTTTAACTTGAGACCTAAGCTTGCACAAAATGCACTGTGTTTACACTACACATACATAAACAAACACATGCACTTAACCCCCTTTGTTCCCAGTTCCTAAGAACAATCCTCTTAACTTATTTCTTAGGGCTGAAGATTTTAATAGGGTTAGAGTTATAATAAAGGATTACTATAACTGCATTACCTTAAATAGCACAGTTGTCCTTCAGCAAATCCTGAGAAAATTAGCACAACTGCACTTTAAAATTAAAACCAATCAAAATGATTTGTCATATATATACTGTGTTCAGGTTACTGCCATATTCGGTCATATCCTCTTTTATCCAGTGCACCCAAAACCTACCAGGTTAAACCCTGGAATGCGCTAGTATTTCTTTAAAGAAGAATTCAATCCTAACGTTCAAAAAACCCTACTCCCCCCTACCCTACACAGTCCCCTCTCCCTCCTCCCCTAGCCTAAGTACTACCCCGGGCAAATGCCCCTAACATTTTACTTATCCCTCGGTGCAGATTCAGGCGTTTGGAGTTCACGGGCGACATCATATTCTCTTTTGAAAACTTCGGAATGAGACCGGCGTGGCGGCACATGTGCAGTTGGAGCAATTTCCTGTGTTGTGACAACTGCGCATGCGCCGAAACTCGCAAAAATTATCTCATTCTGAGGATTACCGAAGCGGCTGAAGATGGCGCCATGAATTCTGATGCCTGAATCTGCACCAAGGGGTAAGTAAAAAGTTAGGGGCATTTGTCCGGGGAAACACTTAGGCTGGGGGGGGGGAGGGACAGGGGTCTATGTAGGGTAAGGGGGTAGGTTTTTTTTTACTTTTTAACTAGGGTTTAGTTCTCCTTTAAGTAACTTTAGAGCATCAAATAATTTGAATATAAACAAAGTAAAAAACTTGCTTCCTCCTACATACAATTTTTTAACCATATTTTTTTTTATATTACCTAACAAGATTTAAGTGAATTATCTGAGACTAAACTGAAAGCTGATCCAAAATAAAGAATGATTAGAAAACACATCACTACATGGGTTGGTTTGCTTTTGTGCTTTTTTCTGCCCATCTGACTGACCTACAAACAGCTGCATGATCCTATTGGATTGGTTAACAGCTGGTTAGCATGCAGTTTCAGTTCTAATTGCCAGTCATTGTGCTGAAAGAGGTTTCCTTGAATGGAGCTGCACGTCAGTGTCCCCAAGAGACCTGCTTATCTTAAATAGTTCATTGTTTCTTTGCTTATCTTAAATTGTTAAAAAAGTATCTAAGTGCACCTGCCACGTATTCTGGCCTCTCTGCCAAAAGCCAATTAAGGTTTAGAAACTTTGTATCTTTTTCTAGCTATTCAGTGCAGGAGATCAAAGAGAAAGTCGGGACATTTCAGTAACAAACCCGGCACTGCAGGCTGAGCTGTCAAAATCGTGACTGTCCCGTGAAAAATGGGACATTTGGGAGGTATGCTTAAAACATACCAAAAATGTGGGCTACAAAGATTTCAGTACACATTGAATGACAAGTTCACTGCTGAAGGCTGGCCACAAGGGGGTAATGCAAGTCTCAGAGTTCCAGGTCTAGTAATTCATAGCAAAAAGTCATCATTTTGAAGGTAAACATGACTGGTTGCTATGGGTTACTAGACCTGGTGCAAACTTTGTAATTTTCATTACTTTACCACCCAGAAGCCAGGAAGGAGAAAGCAAATACCTTGTCTGCACATTTCTAGAAATCTACTAAAAGATGAACACAACTGAAACCTTTGTTTTCTAACTAGTTTGGACAAGAATCCCTTGCTACTCCCAATAGGTGCTTGCTACTGTCATAATAAAAGTGTCAGGAGTCACCTGCGACCAGTACATATTGGCAAAAGCAAGAAATGCATTATACAAGGGACATGAAAAATTCATAAACCAAATGAGGACATCCCTTAGATAACAATTTTTATACACAATATGGCGCACTTTGTTATATGTCATGATAAATCTTAGTTATCTCCGGGTCTGGGCTGAGAATCTAATTAGTCCCTGGCATTTTAGGTATGCAGAGGCCCAAACAGCCCAAAAAGATGCCCAAAAAGCACCCCAGCAGCCCAATAAATAGTGACTGTCTATGACCATTACAGCAGCCCATTTGGCATTTGCCAGAACCCACAGATTGCCAGTCTGGGCCTGGCTATCTCAACTACTCCTGGATAAGAGAAGAGCACCATTTATTGTCTATGCCATCAGTCATAGAATAGTTCATTAAACACCACAATATATACAGAAGCATCATGGGGCAACAACAGATATAGTATAGATTACCTATAATTGCCTGTAATTTTAACATAAATGATATAATTATGTAACCCCTATCGTAAAATATGAACTCTCTACTTTATTACCATTGGTGATGGTCACTATGGAACTGATTTTGTTTTCTCCAACAAGATCTTTATTTAATGTATTTGGAAACTGGAATAAAGTGCACAACAATCCAAGTGATGGGGATTAAGGAATTCCTATCTTGTAGAGATGGCAATCTAAAGTATATAACCGTTTCCATGCTCTTCATCTGGTTGTGCGATTGTGCTATAACACTCTGTCTATGAGATAAATATAATAAGGAGCACAGAAAGAAGATTGTGTGTGCAAAGGAGAGAAACAAGAGCCCAGGGACAGACGAGGTGGGAGGCAAGGTGCTGGATGCCTGATAAACAGAAAGAAAAGGGAACATGGAAGTAATAAGGCAGCAGAGGATTCTTTGCTCAGTCTGTCTGGTCTTTTCAGGCTACAGCCGAAAGGCCTTAGCAGTCAATCACTGCATAACACAGGCAGCAAGCACCCCATTAGCCCAATCAAATTCTATCGTCCCTTTCATTGATCACTTGGCCATGGATCGCTGAACTGGCAAATCACAACAAGCAAAATAATAAGAGCTCATTTGGCTTTCACTGGCATACAAGGAGACGGGGACTACCCATCTTACCTGCCAGATAGGATATACCACACAACTGAGTACCCTTCGCATAAAACCAATACAGCCATTAAGCAGCCCCCCCAACCACAAATATTCAGAAGCAGAACTACAGCAATGTGCAAGAGGAAAGCATACATACAGATGTACAAATGTTATGCTACTGCTACTTTATATTGGGATTTCTAGATCAGAAAGAGGGCTTATCCTTAGCATATTTGAGAAATGTGTTGCCCAAATGATTGCATATTTCTATGTATAGAAAGCTTTATTTTGCATATTTGTGTACCTCAATGGACAGATTGCAAAAGTGCATATTTGTAAGCCTGCCTTGTTAAAGGGGTGGTTCACCTTATAGTATGTTATACAATATATATATATATTCTTCTTTTTTTTATAGTATATGAATTTCTGGCCTACATCTTCAAACTTTTTCTAGCATTCAAAATAGGTGTCTAAACAACAAATGCTCTGTAAGGCTACAATGGTATTTTTATTTCTACTTTTTATTATTCATCTTTCTATTCAACCTCTCCTGTTCATACTCAAATCTCTTATTCAAATCATTGTATGGCTGCTAGGGTAATTTGGACCCTAGAAACCAGATTGCTGACATTGCAAACTTAAGAGCTGCTGCTGAGTAAAAAGCTAAATAACTCCAAAACTTCATAAAAAATGAAAACCAATTGCAATGGTCACAGAATATCCCTCTTTACATCATACTAAAAGTTAATTTAAGGGTCAGGGCACATGCTCAGATTCGGGGAGATAAGTAGCCCGGCGACAAATCTCCTCTTCTTCAGAGCGACTAATCTCCTTGAACTGCCTTCCCGCCAGCTAGAATGTTAATCACCAGCGGGATGGAACTCGGATCGCTTCGTTTTCCAAAGTCTCACAAGGAAACTTCGGTCAATTTCGGAAAGCGAAAAGCCGATTCACTAACTTCGAGTGAAGAATTCGAAGTAAAAAAACTTCGAATTTCGAAGTGTTTTTTGGGCTACTTCGACCATCAAATGGGCTACTTCGAATCGAAGGATTTGAACTGAAATTGTTCGACTACTCGACCATTCGATAGTCGAAGTACTGTCTCTTTAAAAAAACTTCAACCCCCTAGTTCGCCATCTAAAACCTACCGAACTCAATGTTAGCCTATGGGGAAGGTCCCCATAGGCTTTCCTAAGTTTTTTGATTGAAGGATATTCCTTCGATCGGTGGATTAAAATCGAACGATTCGAAGGATTTAATCGTTCGATCGAAGGAATAATCCTTCGATCGCTCGGTCATACTATCTGTGCTAAATCCTTCGACTTCGATATTCGAAGTCGAAGGATTTTAATTCCAAGTCGAATATCGAGGGTTAATTAACCCTCGATATTCGACCCTTGGTGAATCGGCCCCTCAGTGTCATCCTGCCAGCGATTTACATTCTAGCCAGCGGGAGGCAGTTAGGGGAGATTAATTGCCCAAAAAAGAGTAGATTTGTTGCCGGGTGACAAATCTCCCTGAATCGGAGTGTGTGCCCTGATCCTAAAGGTGAACAACACCTTTAAAGGAGAACTAAACCATAAAAATTAATATGGCTAAAAATTGCATATTATATATACTGCACTTATTGCACCAGCCTAAAGTTTCAGCTTGTCAATAGCAGCAATGATCCAGGACTTCACACTTGTCACAGGGGGTCACCATCTTGGAAAGTGTCTGTGACACTCACATGCTCAGTGGGCTCTGAGCAGCTGTTGAGAAGCTGAATTTAGGGGTCGTCACTAATTATAAAGCAGAAAATGAGGTTGGCCTGTAATATAAGCTGATGCTACAAGACTGATTATTAAATTCTGATGGTAATTGCACTGGTTTCTGTGTTGCCATGTAGTAATTATATGTATTAATTACTAATCAGACATATATTGTGGCATTTCTATTCTATGTGTACTGTATATTGTGAGTGGGTCCCTAAGCTCAGTAAGTGACAGCTGCACAGAGCATGTGCAGTGAATCAGCAGAAAAGAAGATGGGGAACTACTGGGGCATCTTTGGAGACACAGATCTTCCCTGCTACATGGCTGTGGTTGCCTTGGGCTGGTGCAGAAGTCCAAATCATAATGTACAACATTTCTAGCTACTTCTTTAGTTAGGCTTTAGTTCTCCTTCAAGGGCTAAGTGGGTGATTATGATGAAGGTAAGGAGGTTGTCTTAAAAAAAGTTGCCTAATGAAAGAAAATATCTAAAAATGTAAGATGAAATAACAGTGAGAAAAAAGTGACAGATATTGAACACAGAAATCCATTTCTCACAGTGTGTTCTTGACAGTCTATATAACAATATACAGGATGCCTCAAATCCAAGTGAGATGGAGGCAGGATAAAATAGCCAGCAGATGGAATGTATAACAAACCAGCTTGCTGTGGCCAAACCAATTATTTATCAAATTATGATTTAATACTTAACCACATGATCTTTCCGCAGAGAGGTGGGCAATTAAAACTACGGTGATTATGTGGATTATGCAAATGAGCTGGATCAGAGCGAGGAAAATTGAAGATTACATGTTGGCACCGGTGTGGTGCTGGCTCAGAGCAAAGGACAACCTAGGTTAGCAATAGAGCGAACTGTGAGACCAGAGGTTGGGATGAACAGGTGGGAGGTAGCAAAGTTTTGTTTTTTTAACATACAGATATACAATAGGAATTATGGACATAAGAGTTCTAATACGGGTTTAACACTAGGGTTCTTTATTTTTTTTTTTTTTAATAGCACCAACAGATTACACAGTCCCCTGGGCTCAGTGTCAGTTACAATTTTTCTGCTCCGGGGTTTATTAATTCATACAATTATCAATTAACTGGTATGTTATCGTTATGTGATATGACAGGAAAGCTTAACACAAATCTCGCCCTAGTGCATATTGGAACCCATCTCTCCTCTTTTTTTAGTGTCCTAGTAGAGGTCACTCTGGCTGCATTATGATTTGTAACAAGTATCTAATATATAGAGTTTTTTTTTAAATGTATAAATTGATGTGACTCTTTTTCTCTGTGCTTAAGTTCAGAGACAAACATGTAGGTGTTACAGCTCAAAGCCATAATGGATATTTTCTGTATAATTCCCCTCCAAGCAATTCTTGATCAATATACATAGGCCTATACAGTGAAAAGAACTGGAACGTAATTGCCTGAAGAAAAAAAACACCTTTTTTCACATTCCACAAGGGGCCACAAATCAATTGTTTTGGATTATCAAAACATGATGCACTTGTTACAGATACGTCATTATGGTTTGTAGAGATTCCTGAAAATCTGATTTACCACCAACCCTCAGAAACAGTTCGGGTTTACCATCCTACCAGGTCAGGCTTGGATCGGCATTCTGGCTAATGCCAAAGTGTCCCGCTGTGAGATGCCATATACAGTCTCTATTTATTGGGCCTGGGGAGAGTGTTTTGGCCTCTTTGTACTTGAAATGCCAGGGTCTATTTAGAATCTCAGTCCAGGCCTGGATGGTGAATTAGTTGGTCTAAGTACTAAACAACCAAATTGTTATAGTCAGGCCTTATATGTGTGTGGCCACATCCCATTGTTTTACATTCATTTATAAAGCACTGACAATTGCAGCACTGTACATAAGGGTACATAATAACTGATTAACAGAGAAAGAAGGTAATAATAACCCTGCCCACAAGTGCTTACAATCTAAATCCCATATAATCAACTAAGTTGTCTGCTTAAAGCTGGCCATAAATGTAAAGATCAGATCGTTCGAATCCTTGAAGGATCGGACTTTCCCATCTCCCGTCCTGCCACTAACCATTCAGATCAAATAAAGTAGTAAAAGAACAGATCAGCCGATGTTCTGCCCCTGACAGCAATCGTACGAAAGTTATGTCTGACAAAGCTAGTGACAGTCTCCCACTGAAAATCGTATGATCGGCAATACATGCAGAGATGTTATCGGCAGCCGACAGGAATCTTTCAACCTGTCCGATCGACCAAACGACTGACCTCCGTGGGATGGAAAATGTCGGGACTCTCCACACACGGTCTGAAAATCGAGGATTCGCACGGATCTTTGTGTCTATGGACAGCTTTAGTGATGATGTCCTTAATCAGTGATTGATGGATAATAAATGAATAGCGAGTAAGATACACAGTGAGTAAGAAAGAAAATTAAAATGCTCAGTATCAAGCCCATAAGATGCAAGGTTCAGCTGCTCTGTGCTGAAAGAGATTTAGAAATAGGTAGTTAGGTCAAAAGGAAC
Source organism: Xenopus laevis (assembly GCF_017654675.1). Classification (NCBI taxonomy): domain Eukaryota; kingdom Metazoa; phylum Chordata; class Amphibia; order Anura; family Pipidae; genus Xenopus; species Xenopus laevis. The sequence continues at coordinate 47,054,565 of NC_054378.1, forward strand.
ATATAAAAGGATATACAGTGAAAGAGAGAAATCAATGTAGAGATGAATATGAAACAGAAAAATAGTGAATTCAAAAGAATCATGTAGCTGGAGCCCCCGGGGGTTTATTACGGTCACTCTGGGGTCACCCAGGCATTGGCCTTGCTCCAGGCAATAAACACAGTGATGTGTTCAATGATCACACAGTGAAAGGTCACACAGGGTATATACTGTACATGATCTAATTGATCTCAATGATCTAAGCACAAGAGTGGTAACTGCAGCTTGCTCCGGCAGGAGAGCTCAGATAATTATGCACCACGCAGCTTTTTTTAATAATCTGCTGAGGGTAAACTGAAATATTTAAAATTGAGGAACCAGCAAGAAATTAAGAATCCAGAGAATTGAAGCAGAATTGTGGATATATATATAGACTAGCCAAACATCTTAAAGACAGAAATAAATCTATAAGCTATCGGAGAGGGTCCAGTCCACAGCAGCAACATTTGAGTCATGGCAGCCACATACCAGTCTTGTACCAGTCAACTACATTCCAAAAGAGCCAACTTGATATAGTCCTTTAGAGTAATGAATCAAAGATCTCAGACTTTGGGGCCAGCAAGCAATTCAATTAGCCAGGCCTCAAACCTGAAAACACTGTAATAATCATACTGCGCAGCAACTGGCCAGCTATAGACATTAGTGTGTCTACATGGCAGCTCTGTTACATAAATGTTGTAGTATCTGGGACTCAATATTTTTAGGACTGGTCTGAGTCCTTATGTCACAAGGGATTCACAGCAGACATTCACTTTAGGCACTGTTCCCATTTAGAGCTTCTGACCATATAAAAAGAGACTACACAACTAAACATAAGCAGCTGGCAGTTATTAATGCCCAAGATAAGGGTCTGGAGAGAGAGGTCAGAGCAGTACTGTGAACTACCTTCCTAATGCATGGTGTACAAGGCTGTTACACAGCAAATAACTGCCAAAATTGGTTGTTACAAAATAAAAATGTACTTAATTTTTGTAAATAAAGGCCCTTAAGGCCATGTGCTTCTTCATAGCCATGGTTCCTAGAGATACAGAAGCTGCTGCTTATGAAAGCCTGCACCATAAACTCTATCATCTGTGACAGGTAAGTGATTTCAAGTACACGTTTACCATATAAAACCAGGTATTTGAGAGCTCCAGGCTTTAGTTTAAACAATGACTTGCCACCCTGGCATTTGTATGCACTCATTATCTGACAGCAGTTCAAGGGCCCCATTGTGATTCAGGGATTGATTAAACAACTGGTCAAATCATATGTGTGATCAGCCACAGATCACTTAGGGAGATTCGGGGAGATTTAGTCGCCTGGCAATTAAATTTCCGAAGTCGCCGAAGTTGCCTCAAGAGGAAATCGAAAGCGCTGCGAGTGCATTGGCGCTGCCGTTTTCTCATTATAGCAGGCAGAATTCAGGGGAAAGGCAGTTCGGGGAGATTGTTGCCCCGCAGAACAGGCGAATCTCCCCGAATCTGCCCATGTGCTAGCTCCCTTACAGTCACATAAAATTCAGCACAAACCAGAAATCTATATCCGCCCTCTCACCTTATGTGTATGTAGATTGACAGTAATTGAGCCTAATTCTGAAAAGTTATGCCCGCTTACTGCCCGCGACTATGACCCTTTTATATAGCGTTAGTGTCTAAAACAATAAGTCTCAAGTAAGTCATAGGCATAGTCTGGTGCTTTCATGAAAATGCTGTTGGAGACCAGTATTTACATTCACACTGAGCTTAGTAAATTACGTACGTTGCAAAAGCATAAATGACACATTTAATTCCTTCCTATTCTAGCCTTACACTACATCTAAATACTCTTCTATATAAGAAAACAAAAGATACGATGTAGCATTTTTTTCCCATTTCATACATTTTCCCAGTACCCCTTAAGCTTCTTTGATTTTATAATCAATCATAGAAGAAGGTTAATGTATACGCATAGTTCTATAGTGACAGAGTACCGCACTTACACTGATGACCATTCCCTTGGTATTCCCATAGGATATCATTCCAAAGTGAGTGCTGGGTGCCAGTGCCGGTCTTAGGCCGATTGGACCGATTGGGCGCAATTGGGCCCCGCACCAATGGGGGCCCCGCACCACCCCCATTAATTTTTCCACATGGAACTGTCCAAGTGAATATATATGTACCTGTGCTGCGTACACGCACACCGCATTGGACGCATGATGACGCAAAGTGGGACCGTGGAGCGTTACTATACCAGGCGCCGCTGAGTCAGGAAGGACTGACCGTCAGTCACAGAAAGTCGGCAACATACTTTAGGCACCAGCTGCGTTGGTCAAACTGCCTCAGCCTCGTAATAGCCTGGCTGCACCACCCACCACCAGCCGTTTTGGATATTTGGCGCTTGATCAGCTCCTCTCTCCCTCCTGTAGGTTTGTGCTGCACCAGAGCCTCCCTCCATATAACTTCAAGTAGTAAGTCAGGGAGGGTCACAGACTCCCAGTCAGTGATTTCTTACCCTACCTCACCTCCCTGTCACACTCCTGGCCTGCTACAGCAACAGACAGGTTAATTGTTTGATAATGTAGATGATTTCTGGTCTGGTACTTCCCTCCCACCTAAATGTGCAATAATTAATCACAGTTTTAATTTCATTATATTTTTTGTGCTTTGTTTTATGCCTTATGTTTTTATCTTAGGCCTTTTAACTATTCTTTTTTTCTAGTGCCTTTTCTTTCTAGTTTTCATAAATTCATTATGCATTAAGGGGTTATTGGCTATTTTGGCAATTATTCTACTGGCAAGTCTGAGTTTAATGGAATGCTCATTGGCCAGCTCTGCAGTGATTTAACTGGCATGTCTCAGTTATTGCTAATTGACATTTTTGCTGTAGGTCTTGGTTTTTTAATGATATTTATGGTCATAGTATTTGGCGGGGGGGGGGTAAATTTGGTGCTGCTCTATGTGTGGTAGTTAGCAACTGCCATACTGTTAAATTTTGGGAGGTATGCTGACTACCAATCTGCCATAACTACTTTCCTATTGTGTGTGTGTGTGTGTGTGTAACTGTAATGGTACGGTGATGGCATTGAATAGAAAATCAAGGCAAATCTGTCAAATGAGGAAAGGTGGATGATTTAAAGGTGAGAGTGGGTGAAATGTGACCAAAGGAAAGTTTAAAAAAGAAAGTTTAAGAAAGAAAAAATATCACATATACAAAGGAAAAGTAAGAGAAGCACAAAAGAGCTGAAATTCTGGAAAAAGATTTTTTAAAAAATGGCATAGTGGAAGAAAGCAGGAGAGAAAAAACTCAGAAAATAGAGGGAGAATCAGAAAAGCAGATCTTATGGAGTAAGAACAACAAAAGAGAAAGTGAGCAACATTTTGCACCTGATATTTTATGTCTATCTGTACTATATATGATTGAGGACTTGTGCCCTGTGTTGCTTATGCAGCATAGAAATGCTTTTTTGGCAGTGCAGCAGTGGTAATTGGTATAGCTATGTTTTCTATAATCTGACAGCATTGCGTTTCCCAGTAGTTACTGCTCTGTGTATAATATATTTGGTTGTCTAGTACAGACCGAATTTCATTGTATAACTATTATATGCCTTTTTATGTAGCAGGGGCTGTCACTGTGTCTGTCATGAAAACCAGATTAAAGGGGTAGTTCATCGCTAAATTAACTTTGTTATAGAATGGCCAATTCTAAGCAACTTTTCAATTGGGCTTCATCATTTTTTTTTTTAAATTTTTGAATTATTTGCATTTTTTTCTTCTGACTCTTTCCAACTTTCAAAACAGGGGTCACTGACCCCATTAAAAAAGGCCTTGTCATATTCATATTCCAGTCTTATTCAAATCAGTGCATGGTTGCTAGGGTAATTTGAACCCTAACAACCAGATTGCTGAAATTGCAAACTGGTGAGCTGCTGAAATAAAAGCTTAATAACTCAAAAACCACAAATAATAAAAAATGAAAACCATTGCAAATGATCTCCGAATATCGCTCTACAATACATCATACTAAAGGTTAACTCAAAGTTGAGCTACCACTGTAAAGGAACAGTAACATCACAAAATGATTGTTTGTATAAAATATTGTGTTTGCATAAAGTAGTTTTGGGGAAAATTTTACTTTCCTTTAGGTAAAATATAGAGCATTTAAAATATCCAGAAGGCTCAAGACCTGCGGTTTTCCAGATAACAGCTCTTTCTTTAATTTGGATCATAATACATAAAGTCTACTAGAAAATGTTACTGGCTCTTTAAATCTGGGGGGCCCCAGCAAAGTTGCCCCAATTGGGCCCCACGGTTGGTAAGACCGGCCCTGCTGGGTGCCAAGACCAGCAGGGTAAACAGCATCTGCTTATCAGCAGCACTCCCTCCAGCCAGGCAAAACCTGCAGATAAAACATTTCCATGGCAAGAGAGACTCAACAAACATCGGTTTTAATCTACATTGTGGGGAGAGGTGCTGGGGCAAGTTCCGGGAGTCCTGTGAAAAACAATTAATCAAGGTGCGTGTAACGTCTGAACTGGCCAGTTGTGATACATTTCAAGCCTGCAGATACCACAGAAAAAAGGAACCAACCATTTTCTTAAAAAAAAAACACAATTCTATGATAACTGATCTTTTATTAGGGAAGAGTATATTCAATAAATGTTAACTCTGGTATTTCACTTCCACACTGAGGTCTAGAAGAGCATTTGTGTTGCAGGGCCCATCTATAGCTTACAGTCCTTGAGGGCATCTAACAAGTCAAAGCTGATGATTTTCCACTGTTGGGACACAGGTGGGTGAAACAATTTGGCTAGTCAGGAACACATAGGGGCAAATTCACTAAGCGCCGAAGGGCCTAACGCTAGCGTCAATTCGCTAGCGTTGGACATTTTTGTTACTTCGCAAATTCACTAACGAACGCTGGCGTAACTTCGCAAGTGTTACTTCGCACCCTTACGCCTGGCGAATTTGTGCAACGGACGTAACTACGCAAATTCACTAACACGCGCATTGTACTGACCGCTACCTTTTACGCTAGACTTCCTTCGCCAACTCAGACCAGGCGAAGCGCAATAGAGTAGATAGGGATTGCTTCAAAAAAAGTTCACATTTTTTCTAAGTCTCAAAAAACGCTGGCGTTTATTCTATATTATGGGTGATAGGCTGAAAAAGATCAAAAAAATTTTTGGGGCTCCCCTCCTTCCCCCCTACATTTCCTAACTCATGGCAACTTAACTATACAGTGGGCAGATGTGTAGGGCAAAATAAAAATTTTATTTGATATTTTGAAGGTTTCCCAGGCTTGTGTAGTGCTGCTACATATTCCTCCATTGAAATTTGAATTTGGCGCCGTATGCAAATTAACTATCGCTAGCGTAACTTCGCTTCGCTTAGCGAATCAACGCTAGCGCAACTTCGCAAACCTTACGCTACCCCTGAGCGCAACTTCGGATTTTAGTGAATTTGTGGAGCGCTAGCGAAACTACGCCTGGCGAAGTGCGGCGAAGTTACGCCTGGCGCAACTACGAATCTTAGTGAATTTGCCCCTTAGTTCCAGGTGCCAAGTTTTGTCTGGCTCCCTGGTTTCAGAGAATTCAATACAGAATGGCTTTTTTACTAGTTAGCTAAACACTGGCAACATTTAAGGATTGTATTAATTCATAGCCCTGACAGCTTGCTAAACCCTATACACAGAAACGTTAAGATGTATATCTCTTCTACTCCATAGTGCAAACAATTAAATATGGCGCCTACAGCACTCTATATGATACTGCCACAGAGCAGTGAAAAAGTCAAACCAAACCAGCCTGCTTTAGAGTCAGTCCAAATGGGCTATTACCTTGCCAATGTAACCAAATGATAAAAAGGAAAAACTATTTCATTTCACCTGTAGCAGCTATTCTGTGCAGACGGATGCCACATCCCTGCCAAGATTCCTGCATTGCATATTATTCTGGCCTCCTCTAGACACAAACTAGTTACAATGCTGGGCATGGGCACAATTCCTTGGCTGCCCTTTGTAGCACTGAGCATGGCAGAAGGATGGTGCTGTCACAAAGCGTTTCTATGTATAAGCCCATCTGGAGGTGCCATGCACATCTTCTATGCTGATTAATGGTGACTGATTGCATCTGATGGCTGGGCTCTGATGTGGCATTTATCTTCCCAACTGAGGAGGAGTGTAATATCCTTCACAACAAAGATAAATGTAACACATCCATCCTCCCACCGCGTAGGGGAGCTGGGGATACACCGCAGCCTAATAAATCAGAGGGGATTAAAGGAAAACACAGAAGTGAGCCCTTCTTCCAAAGAGGCTGTTCATATAGAACACTGCAGTGTTGCTTAGTTAACCAGATAAATCAATGCTCTGCATGCACGCTATGCTCTCTGCACAGGGGGACACGCTGCAGACGTACACTTCATCATTTTGCTTTCTTTTAAAAGAGGAAATATAATGATGATGATCAAGTTCATTTGCTTTAAATGAAGATACAATTATAAAATGCAAATCTCTATTAAAATGATGCTGTTAAAAATAATTAACCCATTTCTGCCCTCCATAAACAGATATTTGGTCCAGTGAAAGAATTATTATACATGTATTAGAGTCTGCCAGCTTGCCTGTGCCTATCACTGACCTAATCAGCTTTATGCAGGCTGATCCCTATTCATATTTAGATGCATGCTGCAGACTGAACTGATTTATGTGCAGCCATGCATTATGCATCTAAGGGCTCTTACAAAAGGGCAGTTTTATCTGTGCTCTCCTGTGTTGCGCTTTCTTCTGTTAAGCTGCAAGGGAGCGCAGGAGTAGACGCACCCAATTATTGTCAAGGGGACTGTACTCACACAGACGCATGTATGTGCCGAACGCAGGTGAAATGCAACATGCTGCATCCCACCTGCGCTTGGCGCAGGGGAGCGCAGGTAAAACCGCCGGTGTGTAAGAGCTCTAAATGAATTGCTAATCAGCAATGCAGGCACTGGATTCCACATGTGATCGGTTTTAAAGGGGTGAGGTGGCAACCCTATTCTTCACTACCTACTTGAGAAAAAGTAGACTGAAAGAAAAGGGTGAAATTTTGATGACAATGATCCAGGCTGCGCAGGGCAGATCCATTTTGTGGAATTGTACAGCAGCCAATAGGATCTATTTCTATGAAAACTAATTATCTGATTTAAGCCACATTTAAATAGTTATTGCTGTTTATAGGGAATGACACTACTTAATGAATGCTATAACAATCTCACACACACAAGACGCTTTTGTGTTACTTGCACTATTCCCCCCCCTCAAGAGTTTCTTAGAGAAAATTGGATATTCTCATAACAAGGAGGCAATTTGGGGATTATAAGGTTGGTCTTTGACACAAAAACAATTATCTCATAACCGCTGCACAATTAAGCATAGAAATGGAACAAAAGGTCAGACATATTCTAGACAACAGTCCTGCCCTAAATTCCCTTTATAATTAACCAGAGGAAAGACTTCTTGGGAGAGTCATTTTAATCGTGAGTTTGCACCACCGTGAACTTGCTGTGCCCATCACACATGGCAGATGTGCCCGCCTGCCATCAGAGATTTTACTTTGGAAGAAGAAATGTATATTGGCAAAGTGGATCATTTCTTAATGTATCTTCTTTTTTTCCTACACCAGCGCCATCTGTTTACTATCCCTGCATCACGTACACAAAAGCAGAGGCCGACTGATGAGCCGGGAGAGATTTACATCGAATGGGTTCTGTGATCTGCAGGAGTAGGGCGCCCATTTATTCTTACCTATATTGTGTTTGAGCGCTAGAGAAACAGCTGTCCACTTGTTTACAGGAACCATATGAATGGGCATATAGATGCGTCTCTGCTGAAATGTATAAGCAGCCTAAATTATACTTATAAGGCCCCCAGCTGCCTTCATTCTTAAAGAGGTAATGCAACCTCAACAGATTTAAATTATTAGGGGACAAATCACATACATGACAACACAAAGCCGCCTCGGGCTATAAACATTCACCCTCACCGAGAGTGGCAGGTATACCGTTAAATGCGGCACTGCTTGCTTATTTCTCTTCACTCTTCATATGTCCTCGGGGATGTGTCACTTTAAATCAAGCTGTGCAGTCACTGAGGGGTCTGTCAGAGGGCACAGTGTGCCTGAGGACAATCATATCTCAGGCAGGTGTCTCCCAACCTCCGTAACACAACACATTGCTACTGAGGCTGGGAGTGGGACATGAGAAGAGTTAAAGGCTCTCATAGCGGGACGCTGTGCTAGTGATTTCTGCTGCAAACTGATTTTGCTTCTGTCAAGGTTTAAGGCTCTGCAAGTGGCTGTGTGGGTGAAAATTAACCCTTCACTATGCAGCTGGTCAGATCTAACCCCAGTGTTATGATATAAAGGGGCCGTAGACGTTAAGATTTTCCCTCCATAACGACCAATTTTAGTGCGATCTGACGGGACCGGACGATTGCACATCGAACAATTTTTCTTCCAATATCGGTCAGAAAATGAATAAGTCATTTTCATAGTTCACCTTGAAATGTATCCATAGTCCAATTGTTTGCAGGGCCAAGCAGGCAGCTACCCACAGTTTTCCTGGCTTCAACTATATCACTTGAAATAGTCTTTTTAGTAGATGGACAAATCATATATTTAAATTATAAGCTTGATCTTACAATAACGAAAAAAAATCTTTTAAAAATCTTAACGTCTATGGCCACCTTAAGGGCTCTTACACACGAGCAGTTTTACCTGCGCTCCCCTGAGTTGCGCTTTCATCCGTTCAGCCGCATGTATGCGACAAACGCAGGTAAAATGCAACATGCTGTGTCTCACCTGCGTTTGGTGCTTACATGCGTCTGTGTGAGTACAGTCCCCTTGACAATAATTGAGTGCGTCTGCTCCTGCGCTCCCCTGCGGCTGAACGGATGAAAGCGCAACGCAGGGGAGCGCAGGTAAAACCGCACGTGTGTAAGAGCCCTAAGAAAGGCTATAAGTCCTTTTCAATACACATACTGAATAAACAAAGAGCAGTAGGAAAGAATAATTGTGCTCCTATTTCAAATATTTTAAAGGGGATTACCATCTCTTGCATGAATATCTAATTCCAAGCAATATTGCAGTATACACAAAATATGTGTTTATCCTTTTCTGTTCTCTGGTACTGACTCTTGACAGATAACATGAAAAAAAAATAATTAATTCATGTATATTTATAAATCCTTCCTTATGCAGAAAAAAAATCAGTTTTTGGATAGAGGGTCCCTTTAACTTAAGTAGTAGAGAGAGAGTTGTATTCTTGCATGGTAAATCTGTGAGAAATGTGCTAACTCTTTCCTGCTCAAATTCTCTTGCAATTGAGTCTCACGTGACTGAGAGCAGGGATCTCATTTCATTATATATATGACACATGAGATACACGAGAGCTTTGTACAAATGCTGAATGCAGAAAATTGGGTGCATCCATTATTATGTGTGCACATAGACCAATTTCATAGCAGCCTGAAGTGTGGCAGGCAGAAGTAAATTATGGCAGAGAATAAGCAGAACTGAGGTGCCTCATTGCAGCTTTCTGGGTAGAAGGTTTAAGGGTGAGGCCACACAGTAAAGTGCACAGAATGCATCATTGTTTTTCATGTTACTCCTTTCTTCAGCACCCATTTTTTCTCTGCTGGATAATCTGCAAAGAAACACACGTATACAACTCCTTCATAGGAACACCGTTAACATCGAACAGACTCCGTGGCGTGGACATAGGCTCAAACTGTTACTATTCCAATGCCGTTCTACTTGTGCTGAAGAAGGGGTTAATGAAATTGAGGGAGCACAGGGCATCGTATACTTGGCAAATGCTGACACAGTCACAGCTGCTGCTGTGTGGTGGCAGCCAACATATCAGCCTGCCAACCATATGCCCAGCTCTGCCAGCCAGTTCTCTGCTGTGCTGCCCACTGGGAAACCCTGCATGCCTCGGGAGAGGACGGAAAATAGCAGGTTTAGCTACTGTTACAAGGGAGGGTGTTAGAAGGCCATTCTGTAGGCAGCCCAGCTGGTGATATCGTGCACAAAGCACAGCCGATTAACTGGCGTGGGTCTCTGTGGAGTGCCAGATCCAACATAAAATGACAAGTCATGTGGCTCTGGGCTAATTAGGATCAACAGAAAGAGACAGAAGTGTCCTGAAAAAATCCCAGGAGCAGCAACTGTCGCCTACACGGGTCAATTCCTTCAAAAGGCGAAGACACACTCTATGTTTGATTGGTCTACACTGCCAACCCATAATAATATGGCAATTCCTCTTGGCCTTTACAAAAGCGATTTCCGTGGCAGTGTACAATTAACCCTTTACCGTACTACAAAAAAAAATAGGTGAGGCTACTATGCATGCCACCTAAGGAAAAAATGAATGCAGCTTCTGAAGCACACAACCCGGGGCGTAACTACAGAGGAACAGACCCTGTGGCTGCAGGGGGGCCCAGGAGAAAAGGGGGCGCTATATATATTGTATTCATAAAAAATATTAATAAAACAGGTCAACCTCTAGACATGTTGGGAGCCTGAAAAATAATTTGCGGTGGGGCCCAGTAATATCTAGTTACGCCACTGCACACAACTGCATTTATTTTATTTATACTAATGCTAATCCATTTTCAATCAGAAATGCTCACTGTTTTTGCACTGAGGTTCCCCATCACTGCCGGAGCCTTTTCAATTCAATAACATCAAAAGCAGTGACAGGCAGACAGGGACATTTTGTCTGTGACAGACTGATGCTGTTTTGTGTTGGATTGCAGTGGCAGACCAAGTGCCCTGTGTGCCATAAGCTTTAAACATTCATTTGTAGGGCAAAAGTAAATGTACAAGTGAAATGCTCTTCCTGCAATATTCCAAGTGCAGTATGTATTGAATAAATGGGGCTATAACAAGAGTTAGACAAATTCACCTTTCATGAAAAGGGTCAGAGGAGGCAGGTTGCCTTCACTGCATTCTGCTCCCGAGCGATGGGAATTAACGAGATTAATTATATTCGGCCAGTGATCCTGCCTATCTGTGCCAAAATACTGTCATGTGCATGTAATTTCACTGCCTTTGCCTCTGGTAATCTTCTGACTTTTCTACAAATTATTAAAATTCACTTATATTTAATCTGCCTTCTGGAATTAATTGAATTTTTACGCTCTGCAAATGTCAGCGCCAGAGAGCACAGTCCCTCACGGGTAAAGGATAATATGCCAGTGGGGGATCTGCTGGATCCCAGGCTGGGCTGATGGAAAAGGGGATTAACCCCAATCAATTCCAGAGGAACCTACAACAAACAAAGTAGAAAAGGTTTGCATAGCCAAAATGTATACCCAAGGACAAAATCTGATTGATAGGTGAGGCAAAGATTATAACCTGGCATTTATATACATTATTCTGACTTATTGTGGCCTCAGCAGCTGTCACCCCTTCTTCTGCAATTGGATTTTTATTCATTACATGAATATACAGTGAAAACACACATATGAAGCAACAGAAATGGATGTTAAAATGATCACACAAAAGAATGTTTTTGTCCTTTTTAACCAAGGTTGCCTGCTGCTCCCTGTGCAGATGATCTGAATGATCCTCAGCAGCCATCACAATCAGATGTGTGTGGTGAATAATAATGTATATAAGGCTAATTCAACCTAAATGTATCTACATTTTTCTCAAATGAGTACAGTTAAAGTTGAAGTTAAAACCGATGCTGCCAGTGGCACAACTAGAGGACCACAGGTCGAGGTGCAGAGCTTAGGGGCACATTTACTAAGCTCGAGTGAAGGATTCGAATGAAAAAAACTTCGAATTTCAAAGTATTTTTTTGGGTACTTCGACCATCGAAAAGGCTACGACGACCTTCGACTTCAATTCGAACGATTCGAACTAAAAATCGTTCGACTATTCAACCACTCGATAGTCGAAGTACTGTCTCTTTAAAAAAAAAACAACTTTGACTACCTACTTCGGCAGTTTAAAGCTACCGAGGTTCAATGTTAGCCTATGGGGACCTTCGCCAGCACTTTTCTAACCTTTTTTTGATCAAAGAAAAATCCTTCGATCGATCGCTTAAAATTGTTCGAATCGTTAGATTTGAAGGATTTTATTGTTCGATCGATGATTTTTACTTTGATCAATCGATCGAAGGATTTGCGCTAAATCCTTTGAATTTGATATTCGAATTCGAAGGATTTAAATTCGACGGATGAATTCGAGGGTTTATTAACCCTTGATATTAGACCCTTGATATATGTGCCCCCTAGAGTCAGACGGTACAGACAAGCCATTTTAATTCTTATTAACTGTTACCATTTTTCCTGTTAACATTTAGGGTTGTGGCAGACGTGGCTACTGGGGGAGATTAGTCGCCCAGCAACAAATCGCCTCTTCTTTGGGCGACTTATCTCCCCTAAATGCCTTCCAGCTGGCTAGAATGTAAATCGCCGGCAGGATGGCACTCAGAACGCTTCGTTTTCCAATGTCGCCCGAAGTTGCCTCATGAGGAAACTTCAGGCGACTTCGGAAAGCCGAAGTGATCCGAGTGCCATCCTGCTGGTGATTTACATTCTAACCAGAGGGAAGGCATTTAGTGGAGATATTTAGTGGAGATTAGTCGCCCAAAGAAGAGGTGATTTGTCGATGGGCAACTAATCTCCCCCAGTAGCCTTGTCTGCCACAACCCTTAAACTGGCCATAGACGCAAAGATCCGATCGTACGAATCCTTGATTCATACGATTTTCGGACTGTGTGTGGAGACTCCCGACATTTTTCGTTCTATGGAGATCAGTCGTTTGGACAATTGGCCAGGTTAAAACATTTCTGTCGGCTGACAATAATATGTCTGCATGTATTGCCGATCTGACAATATCGCTGTGAGCTTCCCAGTTGAATTTGTCGGCCATACTTTCGCACCACTGCTGTGACGGGCAGGACATCAGCTGGTTTAAAGGAGAAGGAAAGGTTATATAAATACACCAGTAAACCCTCAAAGTAATGCTGCTCTGAGTCCTCTGTCAAAAGAAACACCACATTTCTTTCCTTCAATTGTGTACACATGGGCTTCTGTATCAGACTTCCTGTTTTCAGCATAACCTCCAGGGAAGGCCTTGAGCATGCTCAGTTTGCTCCTCTCCCCCTCCCTCCTCCCATCCCTGCTGTAATCTGAGCTCGGAGCTTTAAGTGAGCAGGGAGAGACTCATGCAGGAAGTGATGTCACACCAAGCTTATATGGCAGCTTCTATCCTAAAGAAACAGAGACAATGTCTATAGCCGTTTACCCAGGTATGGTAAAGCATTCTGCAGAATAGATATAGCGTTCTAGCTTGCACTATTGTGGCTAATCTGTTGGCAATAAACTCTCTTGGAGCTTTCCTTCTCCTTTAAGAAGAAATTAAGTTTAAAATACCCAAGACTGGATCATTATTCCCATAATGTTGTGGAGTTAGTTGATATTTCTGTAGCTAATGGTAGGTATTATTACAGGTATGTTACCATTTAGCGGGAAGCCTCTGAAGATTGTTGAAACTTCCGTCCCCTCTGCTCTTTTCTTTGGAAAGGAGGAAGAAGGGCATCAAAGAGAACACAACCAGCTTCCAAATTTGGCAACATCCCAGCATTGGAGGAATGGTAGCTTTAAAAGTAATGGGAATAAGGGCCCACCAGATAATAGGCCCCATCTATAAATAAGAAGTCAAATAAGCAATATTCTTGTTTGATTATTAGATCAAACCCTCATGTGTCCTGTGCTACCTAACACCAGCTCAAATGAACATGGTGATGATACAGAAGAATAGCAGTTATGCAGGATTAACAGACACCTGCTTTGTTTGCAGAACACTAAGCCTCATCAGTCAAGTAAAGAGCTAGAAATGGGTTCCCACCTATGTCTGATAAAAACATTGTCATTCAATTAATGTGGACTGCGTATTATGTGATCTCTGGCTGGTCACCAAATATTAGTACAGGTATGGGATTCGTTATCTGGAAACCCATTTTTTCTCTGTAATAATAGAACAGTGCCTTGTACTTGTATCCAAACTAATATATATTTAATCCTCATTGGAAGCAAAACCAGCCTATTGGGTTTATGTAATGTTTAATATTTAAATACATTTCTAGTAGACTTAAAGTCGAATTCAACGCTAATCTTAAAAAACCCAATACCCCCTACCCTACATAGACCCCCCTCCCTCCTTCCACCAGCCTAAGTGTTATCTGGGCAAATGCCCCTAACATTTTACTTACCTCTTGGTGCAGATTCAGGCAACGGAGTTCACGGGCGCAATCTTCAGCCGCTTCAAATGAGACCGGGGCTTCTGCAATTTTCGGTGCATGCACAGTTGTCGCAGAACAGAGAATTGCTCCAACTGCGCATACGCCGACTTTCCGGTCTCATTCTGAAAATTTCCGAAGAGAAGAAGGATGCGCCCGTGAACTCCGATGCCTGAATCTGCACCGAGAGGTAAATAAAATGTTAGGAGCATTTGCCAGGGGTAGGAGGGAGGGGGGGTCTATGTAGGATAGGGGGGTAGGGGTTTTTTTTTAGTTTAGGGTTGAATTCCCCTTTAAGCTATAAAGATCCAAACTACGGAAAGATCCATCATCTGGAAAGCCCCAGATCCCAAGCATTCTGGAGAAGAGGTTCCATACCTTTAGTATGTTATTTACCTCCAGTCTAGCACATCTGTATTATGCTAATTGCACTAAGAAAACGAGTGCCAGATGAATATTGCCCTACAGCAGAGAATATTGCATTTAAATACATAGCTATAGTACAGTGGTACCAAGCTAGTTCTTCCTCTACTCCAGCGTTAGCTATGCACATATAGCCATATATCAGCAGGGTTATTTCATTTGTACATAGAGATGACCGTCTATAACAAGAGAACGAAAGCTTCCATGTGGAATGATATTAGCTATGAATGAGACTTGGGCTACTGTATTTTAGCAAAGCTATAGACTGCAGGCCAACATGTCACACAGAGGGCTGCATACTGCCCTTACTTTGATCCTGTGGCTCTTCTGCTCATTTACACAGAAGCCAGGGGGGTCTTTTTCATTGCAGTAATGCTCCCCACACATGAGACATCTCAGACAGGATCCCTAGGCAGGATCCAGGAAATAAAGCCTGTGAGTCCTGTGCCTGGCGGCCTCTCCTCTGTGCTGCTCCTCTGTGCAGGAATCCAGCCTGCAGACTGTGCTAACATTATCTCCCGCTGTAAATCAAGCCCCAGGCGCCAGCCACTTCACAGTTCTCTCCTGGTGACTTAACCCTTCTCTGGCCTCAGCTTTAATCCTTCATGGGGCTGGATTTGCCCTTAACCCCATTAAGCCTGACACGGTGTTAATGGCTTTGTTAAATTCACTTTCATCTTTCTGAATGTTTTTCTGAAATTCCTGCAATGAAAGTTCTCTTTGAAAGAAATCTTGAAACCCAACTTTTTTTTGCTAGTAGTAATGTATGTCTTGCATAATCAGTCGTAAAGGAAATGATCAATTAATAAGTGTGAGCGGATTTTAATCTGGACCAATACCTGCCAAATATATAGGTAAACATCACTGAAGGCTGTAAGGCTATGGGATTAGGCTGATGGCTCTGACTGTTGTCAGCCCATGTATTTTAGCAGGCTGAGAGAAGTAGATTTGCTCAGTGCCCCTTCTCCATTGATTTGAATCTGATCAGCCTGACTGCGCTCACACACAGGCTGAGGTCAGATCTGGTCACAATATCGATCTGGAAGGTTTAATTTTTCCGCCGGCCAACCCGTCGGAGCCCATTGCTCCTCGTTGTAATCCGATGTTCAGATTACTCCGATATAGCCCTGCTGTTGGTGGGCACATCGGTGAAAGATCTGCTCATTTTGCAGTGTCGCCAGACAAGCGGATCTCTTCATGTATGGCCAGCGTTACTCATGCTCCTGGACAAATGATCTGCGACCACAGAACTAACCATTATCTAGATCCAGAAGCACAGAATGGCGCTAATAAATTATCCTCAGAAAATATTTAAAAAGGAAATGAAAATCTCTTCTTCATCCAGGTCTAATTTAGCAAAGAGTTAATTATCCTTAACACTGACAGAGGGCAAAGTAAACACTGAAGTGAAAATGCAGCTACATCTGTTATGTGTGAACCAAAAGTGCCAACCAAACTATTATGCCTCTCACCTCCCTACTTTCATAAAGCTGACAGGCCCCGGAGAGGGGAGAGAAACACCAAATTAGGTGATAATTCATTAAGAGAATTAAGTGGTTGTTATGAATAGCAAACATCTCAGTGACTATAATGGCAGACAGTGAGAGGTTTAGTGAGAACATGGCAAGGATAACTGCAAGGACTTACCAGAACACATATCTTTGCATGCACACTTCCTGGTGATACGACTATGAAATGTCAGTGGATAGTTGATCCATGTTTAGTGTGCCAGTGCTGGTTGGTGCCACTGCATTGGGCATCACCCCTAGGTTTATTCTATGCTTTATTTAAAGCCCACAGAATGCTAGGAGATCAATTTGATTAAAGTAAATGTTTAACAAGGCATCCATTCAGGTTACATGACACCTCCTGCTTCTTCTGAAGCCTATGATGTAAGGCGCCAGGGTATGCATGGGTAAAGAATATGCTCCCTCTGGACTGTGTATTAAATAAATAGGAAAATACTGTACGTCATGGGGAAAATGGGGTCCTTTTGTAATACTCTGTGTAGGTGGGATTTGTTGGGCTCAGTATTCCAAATCAAAACACCAAGAAAAATATATCAAATGGATGTTATTCCATTACAGAAATGAAGAAAAGAGAATATTAGGCTGTTCAAAAAAATAGCAGTGTCTGCATTCTTCTTAACAAACTCAAAGATTTACTGTATAAACTGAAAAGATTTCCTTTGAATCACTGAACTAATATTTAGTTGTATATTCAGTGTTTTTGAGAATTGCTGCACATCTGTGTTGTATGGAGTCCACCAACTTCTGGCACCTGTTACATTCCACAATTCTTCTGCATTTCTTGGTTTTGTCTCAGAAAAAGCATTTTTGATGTCACCCCACACGTTTTCTATTAGATTAAGGTCCGGGGATTGGGCTGGCCACTCCATAATGTCAATCTTGTTAAAGGGATACTGTCATGGGAAAAAAATTTTTTTCAAAATGAATCAGTTAATAGTGCTGCTCCAGCAGAATTCTGCACTGAAATCCATTTCTCAAAAGCAAACAGATTTTTTTATATTCAATTTTAAATCTGACATGGGGCTAGACATTTTGTCAATTTCCCAGCTGCCCCTGGTCATGTGACTTGTGCCTGCACGTTAGGAGAGAAATGCTTTGTGGCAGGCTGCTGTTTTTCCTTCTCAATGTAACTGAATGTGTCTCAGTGGGACATGGGTTTTTACTATTGAGTGCTGTTCTTAGATCTTAGGCAGCTGTTACCTTGTGTTAGGGAGCTGTTATCTGGTTACCTTCCCATTGTTCTTTTGTTTGGCTAATGGGGGGGAAGGGAGGGGCCGATATCACTCCAACTTGCAGTACAGCAGTAAAGAGTGATTGAAGTTTATCAGAGCACAAGTCACATGACTTGGGGCAGCAGGGAAATTGACAAAATGTCTAGCCCCATGTCAAATTTCAAAATTGAATATAAAAAAATCTGTTTGCTCTTTTGAGAAATGGATTTCAGTACATAATTCTGCTGGAGCAGCACTATTAACTGATTCATTTTGAAAAAATTTTTTTTCCCATGACAGTATCCCTTTAATCTGGAACCAAGAAGTTGCTCATTTACTGGTGTGTTTGGGGTCATTGTCTTGTTGAAACATCAATTTGAATTTGAATTTGAAATCCACACTGCTATTATTTGGAACAAGCCTCAATTAATGATTCAATGCAAGTGCAATGAAAGCATTTTCTGCTGTATAGTGATAATTATTTTTAGCACAACCTGCTCACAGAGTGGGAGATACTTCCACAGACCAGGGCCAGCTGCTTGTCACAGATGTGTGCCGTCTTTCATACATAGGAAAGAAAGGTGAGAGTTGAGAGGTGTGGTGGGACTGATAAAAGAAGCCATTGTACAGGAGTGCTGGAATAAACATCCATGTGCAAGGCCCCAAAGCTTGTGTCAATTGTGTGCCAATACTTCAGTTTATCACTAAGCAATCCAACAGAAATATCTTGACGCTGCAGCTCTCTAGCTGTACTAGAACTCCAATCATGGCCGGAACTAGGGGTAGGCAGAAGAGGCACATGGCTAGGGCACAATGGTGATGGGGCACCAGGCATGTACCTACCACTTGCACCCACTTAATTTAAGCAATCGCCTACTCTCCTTCTGTAGTAGGATTTGACCCAGACAGTCCGGTTTTCAGAATGGTTACCGGGTCAAGACAGTCTGCCCAAATAAGAAAAACGTGCAGGATCTTCATTGATTGACATTGCGATCAGCCAAACGCTAACCACCACATGAAAGCTCTCACTCCGCCCACAATGTCACTGACCCGCCCTCTGATGCCATGGCTCCACCCCCTGCCTGGAACATGGCCCATGGAAAGGTGGCAACCGTATTAGGTAGAACTAGCAAGAGAGATAGTTCTCGGCCACCGGGAGCGCGCTCCTTAGCACATGTGCAAAGTGTGACAAAGCAGGCCGGGTTGCCTTGGGTGTCTGGCTGGCTTGGACCAGCTCTGACTCCAATTATGTAGTTTAAAGGATGATGAAAACCCTGTAGTAAAAATGGGTGCATTTCTAGCAACCAGTCATCCCTCTGTAAATGCTGTGGTCAGCTGTGCAATGTCTCTGTTCAGACAGAAAGCTTTAATTGGCATGTGGCGTATGCACACACACCCAGGGATGGACAGCCAGGCTTCCAGGGAACAGACATACAGCTGGGAAGATTTGGGGAGGATATTTTCATATCAGCAGGCCAACAACAGGGGCTAAATAAATGATCATGTAGTGATTTAATAACCCACTTAGAGCAAATCTTAACCTTTAAGATCTTTGTTTTATAATGACACAGAAAAGCTAATGAGTCAATAAAATGTGACATGATTAACATACAGGTACTTGTACTCCCCAGCAAGAACTGACTAACAACATTACCCTCTGCCCTACTGTACCGGTTGTTATTTGCTATACACACAGTAACGGAATCTCTTTTCCCGTGACAAGATCTATTTTTTTCTCTTTTTGCTGATAAGGTTTGCTGCATTTATCATACATAGAGGCAAGCCATGAACCATATTTATGCAAACAGATATGCAATGCAGGAATGAATGTCAGACTGTGAGCAGAGCAAATCTCTACTCACAAAACAGTGAACTTGGGAGTTTCATAGTTGTAGACAGACGTTTGAGCTGAAATGTGCTGATTTTGTAAAAAAAAAAAAGGGAGCTTGAGTTTCAAATTGTTAAAAAGATCACCGGTCCCCCTCTCCCCCCTTTTATTTGCCTTGGCGATAGAACCATTTGCCCAGGCAGTTCGGCTTCATCCTCACATCAGGGGGTTTGAGCAAGGTTTACATGTGGAAAAAATCCAACTTTATGCTGATGACACGGTGGTATATCTGGGGGACAGGGGGCAGTCACTGCGACAACTGATCGATATGACAGACAAATTTGGTGCTATATCAGGCCTTAAGACCAATGCTGCCAAGTCAGTACTGCTCCTGGTTGATAAGCAAAAGGAGGGTTAACACCTCCTTGACTGCCCTTTGGAAATTGCAAGCTCGATCACATATCTGGGCATTCAGGTTGCATTACCCATATCGAGGTTTATAGAGCTTAACATGGACCCTCTGGTCCATTGGACCCAAACTAAACTTAGGCAATGGGAGTCCCTCCCGATAGGTCCTGCGGGGAGGATTCAACTTATTAAAATGTTAATTTTACCGAAATGGCTGTATGTATTGTGGCACGCACCGGTCCTTCTTCCCAAAAAAGTGTTTAAGGGAGTACACAGCCTCTGCGGCACGTTTATTTGGGGCGCCTCTAGGCCTAGGTTGCGTCTAACTACCCTAATGCGGCCCAGGGACTGCGGGGGTTTGGCACTTCCAGATTTGTATATCTATTATGTAGCCTCCCAACTTACACATATTTTACCAATGATGCATCAGGACTTATCTCCCCCGCTTCACCATCTATGGTCCACGGTATTGTCTCACCCAGCTGCAGTCTGGCCCATGGTACTGATTAAGAAGCCACAAGCGGCCCGATCATCACTACTGGAGCTTCAGGGTAATGTGCTGAATTTGGCGCATAGGATGGTGAACCATGTGGCCTACCTCCCACAAACCCCTATATGGCATAATGCAGTATTTCCTGCACTTGCCATGGTGAACCCCCCCAGAATTTGGCTGGACCTAAATATACATACCCTAAACGACATTTGGGCTGATGACCAAGTTATATCATTGCCACGTCTGATGGAGGAAAGGGACCTCCCTAGCACGCAATGGCTGACTCACCATAGGCTAAATGTAATTTTGACTAGACATTTCCATGACAAAGGAATAGTGGTTGCTAACTCCCCAATAGTCGATGCTCTCTTGGAAACTAATCACAAAAAGAAAATATCTACATTATATAAGCAGCTAAGCAAGCCAGTATATGTTGACACAGACCTCAAGGCAAGGGATGCTTGGGAAGCTGACCTGGGTGCCATTCATGATGATCAATGGGAGTGGGTACTGGGCACCCCCAAAATAGTGGCGCACTCGTATAAACATTCGTTGTTGCAATTGTATTTAATCCATAGAGCTTACTATACTGTACATCGACTGTATGTCATGAAACTTTCCCCGACTCCCAACTGCATAAGGTGTAAAGTGAATGTTGCTACGTTATTGCATACACTGTGGGACTGCCCTAAAGTCCAACCGTACTGGGTCGGTATAACTACTTGGTTGTCCACTAAAATACCTGACTGGGGAAAGGGTGATGCACGGAATTGTTTACTTTCTATTGACCTGGGAGATTCTCTAGACACTAGTACTTTGCACTTTGTTACAAAAGCCTTATTTCAGGCCAGGAGGCTTATCACATTGCACTGGAAGGACCCTTTACCCCCGACACACTTGGAATGGATAAAAGCCATGGATGATCTAGCCAAACTGGAACGGACCATTCTGGACAAAAGAGGTCAACTATTAAAGTATATAGTGCTTTGGCGGCATTGGACTGGTCTGGGTTGGGAGGGAAACGAACCCAATGCTTAGGCTGTTGTATGCTGGTATGATGCGTGCCATCTAGTGTGGTACTGGATTACATTGTCGCTTTACAGAGTATTGGAATGTAAGCCCTTTTGTGCACAACAATTGTATCTGAGACCTGGGCGGTCTATTTTCTCTGTTATTTTATGTGCTTGTTTAATAAAAAAAAAAAAGATCACCGGTGAGGGTCACAGGAATCATATTTACAGAGACCACCTCATTAACAAATGATTATTTCACAGAGAGAAGCATGCTACTTAACTCCTTCCATGCTTAAAAGATTGCACCGCTAAGTGCTTACAAAGTGCAATGGGCCATGATAGTCCCATAGCCGCTGATGCTAATGATAGTCAGCCCTGTCATTAGTTAGAAAGCTTCTGTGGTGGAACTGAGGTAGACATATCACCAAGCATTGCAAAATGCAAATTCTGCCCCATGTCTCCTTACTACCTCCCTTCTCAATTCTCAGCTTTGGCATCCTTCTCTCACCACTTGGCTGCTGCCTCTATTCTTTCTGTGTTGCTCCAACCTTCATTCTTACTACTCAGATTCTGCCCGTCTTTCTCATGTCTCAATCATTAAAATTCTCCCCTTCTTCTCAATCCTTAACCTGCCTTTCTTTTCACTCCATCATCTCTTGCCTCCACTTCACTCCTTGGCTCCTACAGCACTTTTCATGCAGCTTTGACATCCTTTTGACTAATCATTGCCTCCATCTATCTTCTTAGCTATTGCTTCAGTTTTTCTGGCTTTCAGTATTTTATCTCCCTCAATTTAAGTCATTTGCCTTTTTCTTCATTCTCTTCCATGGCTTGACTAGAATGTTTGGTTACACTCTTTCATTTTCTTAGTTCCATTATCCTCCTTTACTAATCTCATATTAATCAAAAACATTTTTTAAAATGGATTTGTTTTTTACCAATATAGAAAACAAACCTTCTAATCTCCATCCTTAGCTATTGTCTCTCTCTTTTGCTTATATACATACTGATGAGCACCTGAAGGTTAAAATCGAAATCAAGCACAAGCTATTGACTTGACTTGTGAGATAAATGGCATACCTATATGGAACTATACTTTATAACATATTGTCAATCTGTTAGAATATGAATATACAGTATGTAGCATTGGTGCTTTGTTCAACTTGTTGATTAATGTATTTCAGTTTGTTGTATTAAAAGAAAGACTTTTAATCACATGTGAAGGCCTCATTTAGGCCAGTTATGCACATTTTATTGCAACATTTAAAATGTCAATAAAAAATATTGTTAAAAAGAACGAAGTACAAGCTATTGCATTTTTATTACAAAGAAAATGCAAATCATCCAATAATACACTACAATGAAAAGCACATATAAGTGGTATACTACTATGGTGGGTTAGTAATGCACTGTAGGAAATATGTTGGATAGGCTTGAAAAGCTTCCAATAACATTAGTGTTGGGTGTGGATCAGGATGGCCCACCACAGTGTCATTTGTTTCTGTAGCTGGAATACCATCCCTAACCACATAGTTGGCTGGACAGTGTTGCCCAGAGCCCCCCCAAAGCCATCTGATAGGGTGGGTCATGTTCCATTCTTCAACTTTCTCTTCAACCACAGACCATCCCATCTAACCCCAACAGTAATATAAAGGTAAAGTTGGCCATACATTAGATTAGAAGATCTGCTCATTTGGCGAGGTTGCTTTGAAGGTCATTGGATCGAGGACCTACATGCAGCTGCGGCCCTGCCCAATGGGAAAAGCAAACTCGCCCAATCGGCATCTGCCTGATTTTTGGCCAGATAACAGCTAGACGTAAGCATGCAACCTGCTGTCAAGTCACCACTTTCCATTCAAAATGCAATGGAACAAGTTCAGTGGTGACTGACAAATCTGATTTTCTTTCAAAAATGCTTCTGCATACGCCACAGGCTTGAGTGCATCACAACCAGCAGCCGACAACCTGATTAAAATAACAGAATTGTGGCGGGTTCTGTGAGGAGTAGCCACTAAATGACAATGTTAGCCCTTTCCTACTTCTGCAACTCCCACAGCACTCAGGGCAATGCAGTTAATCCATAAATCAGATCAGAATATTATTTTCCTGACTCCTGGGGAAAGAGCTTTCTTATGCAATTTGCTTTGCACAGAGCTGCTGAAATGCCAAATAATATTAGCATGGTAAAACCGGGAAGCTATTCCCCTGACATGCTGCTCCGGTCAGACAGGGATTAGCATGTTAAATATAAAGCGAATGTTTTGAGAAGGAGAGAGAGCTGTGTGTGCATATACAGTGGATGTGACATTACCTGCATACTGATTCCTTGGTGTGTGCATTAACCTAGTTGTGCACTGCGATTTACATTTTAGCCTGCGGGAAGGCAGGGGAGGCAGTTTGTGGAGATTAGTCGCCCCAAAGAAGAGGAGATTTGTCGCTGGGCGACTAATCTCCCCAAATCTGCCTGTGTGCCTGACCCTAAGGGTTTACTTGGTCTAGTAAAAGACTAGCCATGTAGCTGGTCAAATTACATTGATCTCACTGGTCAGCCTCTGGCTGTCAACAGGTGAGCTTTCACATACAATGAAGGAGTCCTCGACTGTCAGGATGTTCAGTTCACAATCAGCCCATGGCCCTGCACTTATGACTATCTATAACTTAATATGAATGACCTTTTGGTATTTGGATTACAAGGGCAGTATAATCTGACAGTTGCAATTGGATATTCTCACTGATGACTGGGCAACCCATAACAGTCTAACAGATAGGTGGCCTGGAGCAACTGTAAAGAAAAAAATTTACAAGACTAAGTGA
This sequence comes from Xenopus laevis, assembly GCF_017654675.1. NCBI lineage: Eukaryota > Metazoa > Chordata > Amphibia > Anura > Pipidae > Xenopus > Xenopus laevis. Next base: position 47,078,572 of record NC_054378.1, read on the forward strand.
AACTCAACAGGTTGCTCTTGGATTTATAGCTCTATAAAGCCCTAAAGGCTTGTGACTGCTAAAAATCCCTGCCACTTCTGTCATATCACTGGCACCGGATTAACTTCAGACCTCCTGAATAGTTCCAAATTCAGTTGTCATAGAAACGGTGTCAACTGCTGCTTGCTTTCCCCAGCAAGAAATAGCAGGAGGGGAGAGGAGGGCTGGTGGAAGGTATAAAAGATGGAGGGAGGGTGGGGGGTACAGCTCAGCAGACTAATTACTGCAGAAACAGCAGAGGATAGAGTGTGACAGAGCATTAACACAGTGTCCCTAAGCTCTTGAGACAATCATATCACAAGAGGATATTGAGGAAATGGGGGAGGGGGGTATTATATTGGTTCAACACAATCCAAGCCTCGGATGAATTATTTAAATAAGAAAATATGAAATATATTCACACATTTTAACAATGAATTATAACCTTAAAATAGTAATATGTGTTCCTGTATGAGTGAGTCCTACAAATACTGTACCTGGCAAATATAATTGATGTACATTTCACAAACCAGGACATGGAGATAGTGTACCCCCTTATTGTCAAATATAAGGTCATACCCCTTAGCATTTTCTTACGATTACCCAAGAGAGATCTGTCACACGTTGGTAGTGCAGATTTCCAGTGTGCCCCAAATCTCCTGTGTGCTAGAGCCCTTAAGAGTTGTAATTAATCGACTCTGTTTTTTTATATACAGTATAATATAGCGATCCAACTGGAGGCACATGGACTGGTGCTGCCCTTCAAAAGATTATTACGACCCCAGCATGCCCAAGAGCTCCAAATTATTTAAGTGTTATCAGATCAAGTACAAGTGGTATATAAGACTGGATATACAGTATCTGGAAGGGTAAAGCTGGCCATAGACGCAAAGATCCGATTGTATGAATCCTCGGACAGTGTGTGGAGAGTCCCGACATTTTTCGTCCCACGGAGATCGGTCGTTCAGACGATCGGACAGGTTAAAAGATTTCTGTCAGCTGCCGATAATTTCTCATTTCACATAACTTTCGTACGATTGCTGTAGGGGCAGAACATCGGCTGATCTGTTCTTTTACTACTTTATTTGATCGGAATGGTAAGTGGCAGGATTCGAAGGATCGGATCTTTCCATCTATGGCCAGCTTAATTCTCTTTAGGTCTTCCCTCACCACATGATATTTAAACTACAGCTGAAACTAGTGATTAAAAATACTAAAGCCTAATTTGGGTAAAATGAGCATATGAGAAGTTGCACTGTAAAATTTCATTTACAAAAAAGGAAACATCATTTATTATCATTTTCTAAATGCAGCAAAATTACTGGAAGCTATTCCATGCTTTACTGTGTAAAAAATACAGTCGATATTGGGAAATCCTGCTAAAGTTTATGTTTTTCACAGAAAAACAAATGTGTGTATATATACTATTCACTATCCCCTACTTTAAGAAATAACATCCAACGGGGTCTCTGAAAAAAATCATAAATGATTGCAAATTCAAATCTGTGTAGTAACAGAGACATTCAAGGGGTTCAAGCCCAAAATGCAATCATTAGTACATGAAACGTTGGCCTTCGTAAGTGAAACAGTGAAACAGTGGCAGATCCACCTATATTGTTGATGGCTGCTACAATTTGCTGGTTTACAACAAATTTTAACTAGTACGTCTCCCTATCTCCCTATTTGGGTGTAACATTGCTTAAATAAAAAATGAAAAATATAAAATGTAACTCCTTTAATTTTCCCTAGCTGACAACTGAGCAAAACAAATGTAATCAGCCATGTTTAACATTAGAATTAGGAAATCCCTCCTGCCTTGCTTTCGTCAAAGCACTAACGTCGCACTGGCAAAAACAAAAACATTATGATTTGTATCACGGAAAATCTTTTGTAGACATTCATTGGGACGTCACCTTTAATCCTAACAGCGTCTATGAGAATCCCGCAGGAATATGGGGCATGGTAATGCAACAAGGCCCATGTGGGAGGCTATTACAGTTTCCCAGCTAGGCTGAGATCCTTCAAATAACACATCACAGGAACCACAAACAGTCTCTCTCTCCAATCCTTCTATAGCACAGATCTGGTTGCCTAAATGACATAAAATGATAGTGAATGAAGTGCAATCTGAGCAGCAGGCTACCCATTCTGACTATTGAAAGGGGGGAAATCAGACCTCGGGGAGTCGGTGTGGAATAGAGGCTCAGAGAAAAAAAAACAGAGCACTTTGAAACACAGCAGATCACAGCCTCTCATTACTGTCTCCCTTTGCTCTTTTTGGGCTTTTTAAGACGGAGACTCACTCTTTGAAAACGACCCCAGGTAGCTGTAAAATGCAATCGCATGTACTATGTAAGGGAGCTGTTGGCTCTAAAGGCTGCAGTGCAATTTCAATCCCTGGGCAGTGGAGAGCTTGTATCCTGTATGGTCCCACGCAGCTGAATATGTACAGCCATTAAATAATCATCATAATCACACAGCGGATGGCAAATTGGGGTATCAACGCCTGACAGGAGAGACAGGAAATTAAAAAAACGCTATCCATCCTTTAGAAAGCCAGTAGCCCTCCTGATCCTAAATGCCAAATTATCAGATTATCATCTCTCTTACAAGCAGTATATACATTATTTATAATATTGAGAATTAGTTTTAAGTGAATAGTGGAAAACATATTGGGATGATGCCACAGTCAACATTTAGTCCAATATTGTATTTATACAGTAAGCCAGAGAAAAACCACCAGTTAAATACACAGCTTACATAGCTTTCAGGATGTTATATGAGAGATATAGAACAGGCTTAAGTAAAGCTGGAGATGTACACCACCAAAGCAGGCAGCACATAAGAGCCTTAGCAGACCAAATCCTCTGGTCCTCTGTTGTACTCCCCCACTCATTCTGATTCAATTGTTGATCTGGTTGCCAAACAATTGTATCAGACCAATTTTGCAACCACATGGGTGACCAAATCAACCAAACAATTGGCAAAGATCCAATCTTTTGGTGGCCTCACCAAACTAGAAGATCTATTAGTGTATGCCTAAAGGTGGCCATACACTATAAGATCCGCTTGTTTGGCAACATCGCCAAACGAGCAGATCTTTTCCCCGATATGCCACTAACGGCAGGGCTATATCGGGGGTAATCTGAACTATAGGCCCTATGGCCGCACAGTCGGATTACAACGAGCACAATGGGCTCCGACGGGTTGATCAGGAGAAAAATCAAACCTTCCCAATCAATATCATGTCCAGATATCGATCGGAAACACCCATCGGAAGCCTCCATACATGGGCAGATTAGCTGTCAAATTGGTCTAAATGACTGATATCGGCAACATTATCTGCCCGTGTATGGCCACCTTAACTTAAAGTGGCCATACATTATTAGATCCACTAGTTTGGTGAGGTCGCCAAACGAGCAGATCTTAACCGATATACCCACTAATGGCTGGGCAATATTAGGTGAATCCAAACGTTCGGCACGAATTACAATGCTGCAAATGGGCGCCGACGGGTCACAAGACCGCATCAACTAGCCGATGCGGTCCTGGAACGGAAAAAAAATAAAACTTGATATCTGGCCAATTTTTTTCCGCCACACATGGGCCAAAATTGGCTGCTCAACTGGTTGCTCAAGACCAAGGTTTCTTTTTCAATCAGCAATGGTGCCCAAATATTGATCTATCCAATCAATATCTGCTTGGGACTGGCCAGATTAATACACTAACTGGATGGGCTGCTTAACTGTGGCTAAACTGTTTGTGGGTGAGGTGGTAGGTAATTTGGGCTATTTAAAACTGTTGGAAACACCTTTTACCAACATCTGATGAAGAGACTTTCTCCCGAAATGTTGTTGGTTTGTTATTTGACCTAATAAACATAAGGGGCTTGTCCTTGCATTGCCTTCAGTGCTGATGCCTAATTGCTTGTACTTAGGTGGGGGGGCTCACCCTGAAGAACACTTGTTCATTTTTTGTATAATCAGGTAAAAAGACAGCATCCACATACACAGAGAATTAAACAATTTTGTTTTAGAATAAGGGGATACGTCACTTTTGAATAAAGCCATTTATCTAAGCAGCATGAATAGCAGCCTAGAACTGTATATTCACAAGCTATTAAGCTGAACTTAATTCTAGACCCACTTGGACTCTCCATATTTGTAGCACAGCAAATTATGGGATGCTGGGTGCTGTAGTTCTAAATATGTGAAGTGCACAAGCTTTCCTAGCCTTGCTGTAAATAACGCCTTGGCAGGAAAAAATGCTGAGACTGGAGCTGTATTAGGGACAATGGCAGTGATCCCGTTTTGCTGCCTGGCTGGCTCACACTGGGTTTTTGAGTGATCATCTCAAGCATCACTCAACAAACACCTACTCATGTGTGACATGCGTCTCAGCAGGGAGTGGGGACCTGTACGGCCTTGGAAAGGAGTAATTGGAGCGGCTGAAAGGGAAAAGTATAATGTCTCTGAACTGGAAGACTGGTGCTTCAAACTGTCAGGCAATTTACTGCAGCTATTTTCTTCTTTATTTTATTCCCGGCAGGAAGGCTTTATAGGCTACTCATATAGCACATGCTGAGCAAAAAAGTAACACAGCCCCACCTGTATACAATATATACATGATAGTGGTAGATGCCAGTATGTAACAAATTATTAGCAAAACATCCAGAAATCAGGTACATATGCCGAGTTGATAAGTAATAATTCTGCCTCTGGAATGAGGGTTACAACACAGAGACAAATCTTAATGGGAAGGGTAGGCAATGCTGATTCATTTTGTCAATGGACTGCAATAAGATGTCCAGTCTCCAGCAGTGTTAAAAGAATCCCTTCCATGGATTAGCCCATACCACTATTAGTATTAGTCCTCTAAGCAGTATCCTGCAAGTAGGGTTGCCACCTTTTCTGAAAACAAAATACTGGCCTTCCTATATATTTATCTTTTTTCCCTATTAATAACATTGGGATCAACCATCATTTTTACCGGCCAGGCTGGTAAAATACCAGCCAGGTGGCAACCCTACCTGCAAGTAGTGGCACTAGAAGTCCTTCACAACTAACTAATTTCCTAGAATTATCAATATATTGAAACTATGTCAATTAGTGGCTCGCTTGACCCCCTATACTTGCTAGGCATCCCAGCAGTCACAGGGACAGCTTCCTCTCGTTCGCTGGTAGGTGTTATAAAGAGGTGGCATTGGAAATTGCATTGGCAAAGCTCTTTGGTGTGGCCCTGTCTGCGGTTGAAGGGGGACATGGAATGATTAAAGTATATGCTTCTTCCACATAGTAGCCCTTAGATTGGGATACCAAGAGCCAAGCCACAATCAATGTATCAGTTGTAACAGTTTCTCAGTGACAGGTTTAATTAAAACTTGAGAACATGCTCAGTAGGGGCTTAAATTGTTACTAACTAATGTATCAGCTTGCAACAAAGAGTCCCCTACATGGGTTACTGAGCTGCTACTGGGAAATATGGGGGGGGGGGTTGAATTAAATTGAATTTGTAGATAACACGAATTTTAGAAAAAAAAATATTTAACAAATGAAAGAAATTTTTTAGTTTAATTCATAGTATTCTAAAAAAAAAATAAGTGGTGCAGAACTGGGCTTTCCAGTTTATTCTATGCTGTGGGCCAGTTATCTCCTATGTCACATGTGGCATATGGGGGCCAGATTATAAAACAATGCTGCATTAGGCAATATATGGAGATCGAAGGCATGCTGGGGGCCATCAAAATATCTTGGAGTGCCACATCAGGCCTACAAATCTAGTGTGAATTAAACAAAAATGTAAGTGTTTCTAGAGGGCTTATTTTTCATAAGAAATGGAGAATTAATGCAAAACATATTGAATCAATCAAGCGGCAGAGGTGTTACTTGCCTCATTGTTGCTTTATGACCATGACATATACTGTATATAGTCAAAACTGAAAATCCATGAATATTTTAAATGTTTCTTCACTTTCAAATGGGAACATTTCTATTATTCTTGAACCAGCTGCAAGTCCACCTGAAAGAGTTTCTTCTGCAGTGGAGTATTATGGTTTGGAGTATAATAATGCATTGCAGCTCCTGCATTCTGCCTCACGTGTAACAACAGTGAAATCTAACAGCTTTCATTATAACATTGTCAGCACTATGGCTGAAGCCCCTGTACATAGTGAGTAAATGGTATATACACAAGGAGTTTAACCACACTGTCTGTGTCTAACAGACATTTCCGGAATTAGCAACCTGAAGACTAAAAGTGCAGCAAGGCCAACAAACCACGTAACATGAAACAGAAACTCTTATCTGAAAGTACAGGTTTCTTTTCTTGGAAAGGTTTAACAAGGACGAACAGAGGTTTAAAAGCATGTGCTACTCAACACGAAATCTGCTTGAAAGCCTGTTCTACCTGACGGGTATTACTATGAACCTCTAGACCTAGTTTGACCTGAAGGAGAATACTGTGAGATTCAAGTGCTAGATGACCTGATGGAGGAACCAGTGACTGAAAGTTTTCACAACCTGGTGAAAAAACACAATTGCCTGAAGACTGAAAATCTGTAGTACCCGGTGAAGAAATGTGTGGGGTTATAAAGTACATGATCTACATTACTTTCAAGACCCGAACTATTTTATAACCCAGGGAAGAAGTACAACTCTGTTGAAGATCTCCATGGGTCTGGAAATGTATTTTTTATTTTTTTTATTAAAGAACTATGAGGCATTTGGAAGCTATTGCTGCTTAAAGAAGAGCCTGTAGAAAACATGTAGTATTGATAGAAGCCTGTGTGGTATGACATCTTCGTTGACTTGACAGAGGAAACTGTAATAATGAGGAATGCTAAGCTTGTAGTACCTAATGAAGAACACTGGGAGGTTTTAGAGCATTTAATTTCAGCCATATGTTGGTGCACTAAAAGGTGTAATTCTCCCTATTCTATGGCTCTAATTGTATACAGTAACTGTCAGAGTGCATCACATGTTAATGATCATCATGTCCACTTGTGCTCCAAACAACTCTTCTGCAAGGACAGGCTGCTCTTCCAGAACAAAGCTGGTATATTATTCATTTTAAATTAACAGGAAACCAAGGCGCATTCTAAATACAACTTGGCTGTAAAACAGGGTTACTTAAAGGGATCTGTCATGATTTTTGTGGTGTAGTTTTTATTTTCAAATTATACTGTTTACACTGCAAATAATTCACTCTACCATGTAAAATTTAATTCCTGAACCAGCAAGTGAATTTTTAATATTTTAATATTGGTGTGTAGGCAGCCATCTCAGGTCATTTTGCCTGGTCATGTGCTTCCAGAAAGAGCCAGCACTTTAGGATGGAACTGCTTTGTGGCAGACTGTTGTTTCTCCAACTCAATGTAACTGAATGTGTCTCAGTGGGACTTTGCTTTTTACTATTGAGTGCTGTTCTTATCAGAGCACAAGTCACATGACTGGGGGCAGTTGGGAAAATGTAGCCCCATGTCAGAAAAATTAAAAAATCTGTTTGCCATTTTGAGAAATGGATTTCAGTGCAGAATTCTGCTGGAGCAGTACTATTAACTGATGCGTTTTGAAAAAAAACATGGTTTCCCATAACAGTATCCCTTTAAAGGAGAAGGAAAGCTACAGAGGCATTTTATTGCCAATAGATTAGCTGCAATAGTGCAAGCTAGAATACTATATTTATTCTGTAGAATGTTTTACCATACCTGAGTAAACAGCTCTAGAAACTCTCTGTTTGTTTCGGATAGGAGCTGCAGTATTAACATGGTGTGACGTCACTTCCTGCCTGAGTCTCTCCCTGCTCTGGGCTCAGATTACAGTAGAGAAGGGAGGGGGTGGGGGAAGAGGAGCAAACTGAGCATGCTCTTGCCCAGGGCAATGAGGTTTAAGCTGAAGGCAGGAAGTCTGATACAGAAGCCCATGTGTACACAATAGAAGGAAAGAAATGCAGTGTTTCTTTTGACAGGGGACTCAGAGCAGCACTACTTTGGGGTTTTACTGGTATATTTAGATGGACCTTTCTGATAAGGCTTACTTAGTTTTAACCTTTCCTTCTCCTTTAAGCAAATTCAGTATACATTAGAATGTCAGCAGGTATGGCTCAGTATCATTACTGATATACCAGTGTTGGTAGTATTTCATAGGGATGAGATTAGTTGAATTAAGACACAGTTATTCTATTACAATATTTTGCCAGTCCCTTCTATTTTATATTTTTACAGAGTATGGACAGAAACTGAGCTCAGGGACAGACTAATCAGGTAAAATTGCAGTTCTCTTACCTATTACATTAACAAGGACAAGACAGGGGTGCAGTTTATCTTCCTCTGGAAGTAACTGAAAACGTAAACCCCTTTTCAAATGTGTCTCTATACAGTGTTAGCTCCATTATTTGCACTAATTATATTTACTATCCCACCAGGGTAGGTGAGTTTTCTACTGACTTTGCTTATCATTCAGTTCTCTTATAGTGTTAGTGTACAGCCTTTTTTTTACATGGTTCAAAAAGATATTTGATCTTCTTTATTTTGTTTATCTATAGATAACATCATATGTTTAAAGCAAGGAGCAGTGTCCCCCATAAGAGTACTTCCTGAAGTCAGTGTGAAGGTTTTCTTAATGTTGTGCTCACTGTATGAGGTGAGAGAGAAAAACCCTGTGGACAACGTCATTATGTAAATCATAAAGGATGAAGTGCATTTATGGAGAATTTAGTAATAACATGGAAATTGTCATACAGAGCAGTAGCAAAGGTTATAAATATGTCTCAGGTTCAAACAATTGCAGTTCTTGTGTACTCTCTTTTAATAATACTTTCATTAACCAATTATGTTGCTGACCCACACATACAATACGCGGAACCAACACGCAGAGATACATGCTGGCAGAGGAGCAATGTCAGATGCACCGCAATTTAACGATGACCAGAATTTGGGGGAGATCGGTCAGTGGGTCAGCCTACCCAGATTGCTTGCAAGGAACATCATGCCACCGCAGCAAATGTCACAGCAGATGCTGAGGGGTTAAGCACATGCTATCAAACACCTCCCAGTGCATTAAAGAGGGAAGCTGAAAATCTTTATGAATAAAACAAAAGGAAGACTTCCAGCACCCTCCGCACCGGGGCTCTCTGATTCTGGAGCGGAGTTTGTTCAGCCATGAAAACATCATTAGGCATTGGCTGAAAAAGTAACATCACACCTCTGGCTCACTAATTCACCTTGCCTTCCCTAAGTGCCTCTGACTATTGATGTTAAATAAAACAAGGCTCAGCACTTAACAGCAGACAAAGAAAGGACATGCAACACCAAATGGTTTAAAGCAGCCGGAGGTCTCGGATTGCAATGAATTGCTAGCCTTGATGGGAGTCAGAGGTGTCTGCAATGTGCTGCACTTGTCAGGGTAAAGAGCCAGCCGGGCTCACTCAATGTTATTGCTACTATGGGAAAGATCAATATGCTACTCTTCAACTTGGCAACAGCTAAAAAGGCAGATTTTAACGTTAAAATGTGAATGTACAGCAAGTTCTTACCTGGTAAGTAGTACAGAGGTGGTTTTAGTCCAAACATGACTGCTCTCCTTTTCCTTAGAATTACCGGTAACACAAAATGCTTAGAGTCCCATATTGCCCAGAGTGGTGGTCGGAAGCTGAGTTCTAAGTAGGGTGGCGGGGGTTAATTGGAGCAGATTGTCTCTGGGTTTGCTGCACAAGCTGAGTAATACAGCTCAGCACACTCCTCTAGCTGGTGTCCTTCCGTGTTTTCAGCTTCCAGCCCAGAAATGCAAATAATTACGAAAAAGGGAGAGGAAAAAAGTGGGGAGGGACAGTGGGTGTGTGTGTGTGTCAGAGCTTTTCTTCAAAGAATCAGTGATCTCTTCAGTCATCCAAACAACTCACGCCCCAAGCTCTTCATTCACTAATTTGAGTGTCAAGGGCGAGGGTCAATAGATGTTTCCAACAGGGCAAGCAAAGGAAATAAAAGGGGGAGGGGTTGTTACTTGGCAGTAATGTGTTGTTTTTGGCAACCACTTACACATACATATAATGCCCTTACGATTAAGTGTAATATATATATGTAAAGCTGCAGTTGTACAGCAAATTATAGCAGAAACATATAACAAAGCACTCAAAAGACCTCTTCCAAACACAGTAAAAGATATTATTTTTTACTATTATTCATCCAACATTTTAGCCTCCTTCTCTGGTCCTTTTTTAAGATCTTAAACAAAGTCTCAGAGGAAACTGTTGGTTAAATTCTGGAATTTGTTTTCTGTTTTTGTCTGTGAACTATGTGTTTTCTTTTACGGTCATATATAAAATGCTCATTATTAGGCCAGTGGCACACAGGGCAAAGGATTGGCATCTGCATGGAAAATGCAGGCAGAGAAAAGCAGGTGCACTCCCATCTGCTCCTGCTGTGCATTGACAGGCACAGCATCAACCTGTGTGCAGACACGTAACAGATTTTGGGAAGAAAATGTGAAAGTATGCATTTCTGTGATCTTTGTGTCTGAGAAAAGGTTGATGTTGTGCATTTGTATGGAGCAGATGAGGATGCATTGGCTTTTCTCTGGCTGCATAGTAAACATGCAGCTGCAGAAAAGCCAGTCATCACCCCCGTGTGACGCTAGCTTTAACAATACTAATTGAGTTTAAAAATAATATATTAAATATCCATTTTAAAGTATTTTTATCAACGTATATCTGCCTCGTAATGGCAAAGTCACATGTGGCATTTTGCAACAAAATGGCAGAAAACTCCTTGACATAGCGAATGCTGAGAATAACTGCATGTAAAAACTAAAATTGATTCTCAGCACCTACTATGGCAAGGAATTCTGGCATTTTGTCACCGTGATAAAACAAGAGATACAAAACACCATTTGTGTCAATGACCTAAGACCTATATTATCCATATAAATATATACACCTCCCCCCACCTCACATAGCTCGTCTACCATTCTCTTTTTACTGTTCTTGTTTATTTTCACTGCATTGTATTATAATTAAAGGAGAAGGAAAGTCCAAAGTTAGACACCCTCAAGTAGTTGTAATCACTTACCTGACACCCCGTGCCGGTGCTTCTTTTAGCAGAAAACTGCCCCGTCCTCTTCCGCTTTTTCTTTCTTCAAAATCCCGGGGCTGACGCTTACACAGTAGAGTGAAAAGGCTCGGTTTTTTTGTTAATGTTCTGGTTTCACTGTCCTGTGTTTGCGCACCCACATAAAGAAAGATGAAGCAGGAAAAAATTGCTCCATGAACTTGCTGAGAATAACCCATGAGCCAGGGCAGTTTTCTACTAAAAGGAGCACCAGCCTGGGGTATAAGGTTGCCACCTGTCCAGTTTTGACCCGTTTTTTTTGAAGGGCTGTTCGGGTCAAAATTGCCTGGTTTTCCAAATTAGGAAAACGGGGCAGGATTCCCTGAGATTGATGCCCCCACCACGTCACGGTCCTGCCCGCGCTGCATCATGGCCCTGCCTCCCCCCAGGAGTTAGCCAGGGAAAAGGTGAACCCTATCGGAGTATCGGTAAGTAACTTTTGGCTCCCCCCAGTGATTGTTGCCTTTCCTTCTCCTTTAGAAGCGTTAATAATAAAAAAAAAAAAACATGCAAACAGTCCAAAGAGAATATTAGCACCCACAGGTCTGTTAAAAGGTTTATATCAAATATTTCATATATTAAGATCTTTATCAGAAAAAAATAAAGGTCTCTGAATCTGCCCAAAACACTGACATAAACCAACACTAGATCAGTGAGCCCTGTTTCACCTTTTATAATTCATGTGTACATCTGTGTGTGTCTAATTTGTTAACTGATAAAGCACAGCCAGGTATATGAGTATAATAGGAAAAATTAAGCTTACTTCGGTCCTGGGTTTTAGGGCTATCGGGATGTTTAGCACACCCTGTCACAGACTAGAGAGATGAAGAGTAACAGGAGGAAGGGATTGAAAGAGAAAAGACACAAGCTCCCCCAGGCTACAATAACACAGGATCGGAATAAGAGCATGGGTAATGGAGGGAGGGATAGAAAAAAATGGTTTCCCTCCCTCCATCAATTTTCATGCAAGAATCATTATTGGCAAGTTAGGATTCTGGCTGCCTGACAGGAGATCTGTCTGAATGAATAAGAACGAGGGAGACTGCTGTACACCATACATCAGCTAACTATATTAGGCAATTAGCCCAGCCCTGTGTGAGGGGCCTCAGGAGGAATTCTACCTTGCTTTTGTGTGACACAAGATATAGCCAAAGATAGAAAATATGCCTTGCAAACACAATCAACATAAGATTGCAATTTCAGTTTTACTCTATGTTTACAATAACGAACAATAAACTTTACTGCGGTAGTACAATCACTACCAATCATACAGTCTGGAGAGTCTGACCAGAGGGAACTGAGCGACCTCCTATTCAAATTATTTGTATTTTACATAAAAACAAACATAACATGAGTGACCCAGTATAGTCTTCCTAACTGTATGTAGGGCTCACACTACCCAGAAGTTTTCAGGCACCTCCATATAATGATTTTGTCACACAAGGCATTTTCTCTGGCCGAGACACTTTCTCTGGCCGCAAAGCCATGGACAAACTTTTCCCATCCACCTTGTGGTCTGTGCAAATCCACAACCCACCCACTGACACGTTGAAAAACCACCTCATGTGACATTAGCCATAAAGTGTACCTCTCATACTCTTCTCGTTTCCATGCTTTGTCCTTCTGGTGTACTCCAGTGGTTCATGAAGCAAGTGGTGACTGAGATTCACGCCTATTTTGAATCCCAATCCTTACATGTGTCCGTAGAGTTTACAATCCAACTCCCTACTACATTTACACTATGGTCAATATTATAAGGAGCCTCTGTGACATACATGGAGTGTAGAAAGAAACCCTATTTCTAATCCTTTCTAATGCTCCCTGTGTTACATCCTAGCTCTTTCCTAGAATATCACATACCAAAACCCCTAGTGTGGTACAACCTGTATTAATAAAACAGAAGAAAAGAGATTGAAAACATTTTTCATCTACTGTGGAATGTCACGGGAAAATTAGGCTTATGAAGGAGTATCTTTTAGGTTTCTCCAAAAAAACAATGACGTATGAGTAGGTGAGTTCAGATGACCAACAATAATTTCTGTCAGTAAATAATGTTTCCTCCTGTGCATGATATTTCTACTTTTGTGTCTACTTAAATGTGTTTGTGCAGGCATGGCCAAAAGAAGAAGAAGTGAGCTTGATGATGTGAGTTGAGAACCACATCCTGCAGTATGCTGTCCATGACCACAGACCATTAAGTTTCAGTTTCCTTATCAGTCTATGTGGCTTCCCTATATGGCTTAGCCCATTACAGATACATTTGACTTGGATATATGAGCAGAGATGTAAAAACCTCAGGCTCTAGTAAGTCACAGCTTGTTAAATACTAAGGTAGGTCTTGTGTGCTACATTACATCCTCTATATGATAAACAAAAAGCTTGCTCCATGGAGTAAACTTCTCTCATTGAGGAGCAGCCATGTGTAATATGAAAGTCTTACTCACAACTCCAACAAGACACAAGAGCTTATGAACTTTCCTTAAGCAATGAATTATGGCATATGTAGTGCCATCACTTATTCACCATGGTTTTCTGGTTTCTCCACTGTCCCCCAGACCTGAATCAATTAAGGTGTTTGGATTTGTTGAATTAAAGTGTGTGTTATCCAGCAATTCTAGATTTACTGCCTGTATTACATCTGACGTGACAAGTTGCACATAAAAATATTGCAGCACCACTTAAAGGTGAACTCTGCTGGCGATACGACATCAGCTAATTCACCAGAAAAAACAGAAAAGTTTATTTGTTGGGAATAGCAGCCATATCATGGTCAGCTTAGAAAAAAAAAACACTCGCAAAAATAGTCACATTTTGCAGTACTCACAGCAGAACAAACTCTGGGCATTTTAAGAAAACACTTCACTACTGCCACACAAGTGCCAAGAAATGATCTGCACTAGAGGACAGTTAACGCTCAACCTTTGTATCCAATTCATCCCAAATCAGCTAATTGGGGTTAAGGTTATCACTTTTAGCTTTCCTTCATCTCCCTTCTGCTTTATACAGTTCTGACAAAGCTTGGAAGTATGCTTAGGATCATTATTCTGTTTGCATCACAAGGCCTGCTTAATAAGTCTTTCCAAAGAGCTAGCACAGTATTCATCAGTGTCAGAAAACAAAGGGGACATTAGGTTAGTGGTTTAGAAAAAGCCTAATGTGTCACTGGCAACTGCCATCTCCTCCTGCTTATATGTTGCTTATAAATACTAAAAAGTACATTTATCACCTGACCAACAACATACAAAACCATTTAGCAGTGGCTATACTACTTTTGGCTCAGCCTTGAGTATGAGTCTGATAATTATACTTCACCTGAATGCCACAAAAAACATTGGCCTATATCATTGGAAAGCCAGAAACAGCATGGGGGAGCTCTGTGTCTGTGCAAGTACCATATGTGCCTATATAGAGCCACCATTCAAAACTACTGCCCTCTGGTGCCTATATGGTAAATACTGTCCTGTGGAGGGAATATTCTGTGATTATGTCCAAGAATAGCATGGATTTTGCTTTGTTTGGTCAACTGAAAAGTCTGTCAGCCTAAATTGGACATTTGCCCTTTGAAAACTCTTCTCTGCATAAGAAACCTGAATAACAGCACACAAGCTTATCTTCTCACAAGGGCTTTAAAGTAACTTGATTCAAAGGTTGGGTTTTAGTTAAGCAGGGCACTCAAAATTAGTTTGAATCCAAATCCTAAAACAAGTGCTGCCTCTTGAAGCACTAGCATTACATCTGGATCAAAAGAGATACCGGCACTCACCATATTAGCTTCATATAATCCCCCACATTAACTCTTTTCTGTTCTTCTGATGACGGTTTAAGGAGACTCGAAACGCGTTGATGTGGGGTGATAAGGGATGAGTGCCTCCAGTACTTTTGGCTATATATATATATATATATATATATATATATATATATATATATATATATATATAAATATATATATATATATAAAGAAAAATAAATACAAAATAGTAAAAAAAATAAAAAATTAACATGCAAAATAAATAAAAAATAATTTAAAAAAAAATTAAAAATGACCATGCAAAATACAAATAACCAAGAAACAAAATAGAGGAGGAAGAAAGAAAAAGAGCAAAAGCAATGAGTAAAAAATTCTAGGTAAAAGGGTCAACTATACATGCGAAAAAGTTAGATGTTGTTTCCGCCCAGAAGCTTAGTGAACTGACTCGTTGGTCATCATCCTAAATTGGTAATATTGTCACAAGTTAATCGGCTTTCATGCCTTTGTTATTTCATCACTTATCTCATATGTATCGATCATTTCACTGCTGTAGTCACTGTCTGCACTTAGCTCCATTCGTATATATAGTGTATCAGAGTGTTAATATTTTTTCTTCACCACGGTGAATTGGCCACCATCATTAATCTGGATGGTATACCCACCTGTTGTCAGCCTGGATGTCACAATCATAATCCATCATTCGACTAGCGCATCACCGGCGTCCATACACCGAGTGAATAATTCCATTCCTCTCACCTGTATTGTAATAAAATTACTCGGCGTGTGGACTTGACACCAGGGACTGGTTCACTCAGGTGGTATATACACCCTCTATCCCTAGGGGTATCTAACCAACCTGCCATTCCTCAGATAGCAATATATCTAAGCATAAAACTTCACCAGTAGATGTGCTCCTGCCCCAGGCCCTCAGCACAAGGGAGCGGACAAACGGTATGTAGGAAAACAAAAAGTTGGAGCAAGGCACTCTGATAGGTTAATCATTGCTGTATCAAAAATGACAAAGTGTTTATATAATCCTAATGTCTCAATTGTACCCTAACCTTTTAGTTTGTAAACCCCATTGTACTCTGTAATCCTTGTCTGTTAGCCACCATTTATTCCCTGTTTGCTATAACTGCAGTAAAGCACTGCGTATCTTGACAGCGCTATATAAATAAATGATGATGATGATGATGATGATGATAGGTCACACATAGATCAGACTGATGATAAATAAAAATATGAAAATGTTATTTATATAAACATCTCATGCCTGACACATTTCGTGTCACTAGGACACTTAGTCATAGATAGTCCCCTCTTATGTCGGTCATGGTGCACACGCATCCATAGGTTTACACTAAATTTCGTCCACAGCATTAAAATGCGCTCAGGGTTTTTTACTCTCCATGGATGTTTAGACTGAACAGAAACAGAAGTCTAACACTCCTGTGTGCGGAGCAGAGAAAGATGGAAAGTTGTGGCAAACACAAAAGAGAAAGGGAAAAGAAGGAAAAAAGAAAAAAGGGGATCAGAGAAAAAAAGAACAACTTAAAAAAAGGGGAAAAAAAACCCAAAAACAACAGAAGAACAAATAATGAGAAAACTTAAAAAAAAGGGGGAAAAAAAACATTTTTTTTTTAAAAAAAAAACACACACACACACATATATATATGTATATATATATATATATTTATATATATATATATATATATATATACACACACACACACACACACACACACACAGTAGTAGAATATAAATAAATATCAGAAATATTTTTTCCAATTCTAAAATATAAATTATACAAGTTATTAAGTTTTGTTATAAAGCTTTGCTCCCAGTAGCAGCTAGGTAAACTAGATTGCTGACTATGTAAACAGTTACAATTCATCACATTAGTTAATACATTGCTCATCAGCTGCAGACACTTCAGCCTCAATTGAGAATGCCCCTCCAGCTTTACTAAGGGCTCTTGCTTATGAGCGGTTGATGCTGTGCTCCCCTGCGTTCCATTTTTCTGCGTTCAGCCGCAGGGGAGCCCAGGAATAGACGCATTCGATTTTTTTCAATGGAGCTGTACTCACACAGGCACGTGTAGGCGCCGAACGCAGGTTGAGACGCAACATATTGCATTTTTCCTGCGTTCGGCGCCTACACACGCCTGTGTGAGTACAGCCCCATTAAAAAGCTTAATGTGTCTATTCCTGCGCTCCCCTGCGGCTGAACGCAGAAAAACCGAACGCAGGGGAGCGCATCTTCAACCGCTCGTCAATAAGAGCCCTAAAGGCTCCCAAAGAGCTGCTGAGAAAGTATAGAGAAATTCCCCACCAGAGGTGCACTTCAATTGGGGAAGCAATACTGTTTTGCCAAAATTGCTCTTAGGGAGCAATATGCTTCCCATACTGAGAGGGACGTCACATACATGACAATAATGAGAGAGGTGGGACTCTACTCATTGCTGCCGGCATAGGAGCTCCCTTTCTGCGTGGGCAGGATAGCACTCCCTAGAAACACTTGTGAAAAATACAAAATAAAATAATGACAAAATAACAATATTTGAGTGATACTATTTGATGTTTTGTAGAGTTGAACTGACATCAGAACTCCTCTTTGCCATTAAAACCAGGCATCATTCAGTGAAAAAAGTTGGATCTGTTGTGGATGGGGCTTGAGGTGGCAAAGCTGTGCCTAAAAGCTGAGGGTGAAGATACATTGCTTACAAAAACACTAATACCCTATACTCAAACATAATACGTTTTAATTATATTTCTTTCTCCTTTTTGTGTTTAAAGTGCCAAACAGCAATCAATCTGATTAAATTCTTATTGCAATGCAATTATAAAACAGTCAGTCACTAACACATACAGTAGAGAAAATGTTTCTCAGACAGATTCTCAGCCCCTCCCAGTGATACTCGTATGTGGAAACAAACAATGTTTATAACCACAAATCCACCCCCACACTGCTGCTTACTTGACTGGATATTCAAGGAGGGGCCAATGTCATCAGTATCATCAACCCCTTAGAGAAAATGGCAAAAACATACATTTAGGTATTATTCGCCTTTTATAATGAGATTTATACCCCACGGTACTCAAGGCCCAGTAAGCCTTAACCTAACAAAGGCATGGTATTGGTCATGTCAGGGGGTCTTATGGTGACCATACATGTTACAATTTTTACATTTTTTTCCTGTGACCAATGGTGTGGTCCTGGTCAGCTGGATCTTTGCGTCAAACGGCCACCCATGTGCAGGACCAAATCAGCCATATCAGAAAGGTTGTTGAAAGGGCCCCATACACAGGCCCCTAAGATGCCAACTCAGTCTGGAGGAGCCAAACTGTCCATTTATATTGGGCCTGTGTATGACCAGATACTACAAAGTGGTAGTCCCTTTCTTAAAACATTACACAATGCCATATTACAGAGCAATCCTCGGAATTGATACAGAAAAGCCCCAACTTGCCCGTGAGCTTAGTGTTCTTAGTCTTCTCATTGGCTCCCCTTTGGCAATTCTGCAGGACACATGGAAATCTATGGCACATGGAAAAGTTCTATACTGCACATGTGTGCCCAACCCAGAAGAGGAAGAAGATAATGGTGCAGTACTCAGCAAGGTAAGAGCCTAAGGTAACAGGTAAGCGATTAGGATCACTCGGGGGGTCGAACCACTTTGCACGCCTCTGTGATTTTACCTTTCCCTGTCATTGAAAAGGTTTAAGTAATGTATAATGGGAAGTTTCCCATTCAGCTAGTGTTAAATGTCAGTTTTAGAGCTTCCATGTAACCATTTCACATATGCCCTCATTCTATCACTTTCTTTAGTTTCTTCCCCATGGAATTTGCCATCCTTATTAGTTTCAGGCTAATCTACCAATCTACCAAGCCATCGACACATTTGCCCAACTTCATTTTTTCCTTTTAATCATTCATATACATCTCAAATCCAAAACACCTGGCTCCCCCCTCAGGCCATAGTATCCATGATCAAAACAATATTTAAATGAGCATTTACTTTGCAGTGAGCAAAAAAACACATTGCCATTTTTTTTTACTCACAATGCAGTGTTTCACCCAGAATTTGTGCCCACCTGATGCATCACAATGAAAGCAATTGCAACATATTCTAAGTATGGATTAAATAATTTCCAAAGTATGTGAATGTGTAAGGGTCATGTTTGGGCACATGAATGGTGTCATCGCATGTAGTTTTGTGCCTGGTAAGGTGGGACCACCCTTGCACCCATAAATGAGGTTTTAGTCTAACAGAAAATTCTCTCATAGAAGCAGCAATTAATTAGTTTGATTCTTTGAATGCATAAACTGCCACAAATACAAATGGTTGTGCCTTTTAGACAAGATGTACTTGGGTCTATGCAAATGAAAATACTTGAGCAAAATAGAAAAAAGGGTGCTATATAGTTGTTATTAGCCTGCCTCTATTCCTTGAATTGAAAATTCAACTGCATGCTCATTAGATGCCTAAAGGAGCAGGTAAGGAGGTGAAATGTGTTGGCACATATTCATTTCATGTCTAGAAGAGCTTTGAAAAACCCTTTCTCCCTCGCACATGCTCCCCACATCTGCCCTTTAAAATCAAGTATCAATCCCCTAGCAACAGCCACACAAAGTAAACAGATTGGAGTCCCGCCTCTTCCCCCCGCATCCTGGCCAGGACTGGTCTGTAATTACAGGTTTATTGCCTGTACGGCTGGTGTGTAATGACATGTTTGCAAATTAATTTTTACAGCTCCTGCCATTATCATATACAGTGGAGGAGGTCTGACCATTAATTACCTCGGTTGCACATTTAATCCCGGGGAATTAAGAAGGGCTGTAAAAAGAATGCCATCAGGAAGCAGATGCAAAGAATGTACTAATCACAAATCTGCAGTCAGGAAATAAGTGTTCAGCTTCTGTGGAATTAACTCTTTGCTAGGCTGTGACGCAGGGAATTTTACCACAACAGGCAGTGTTCAGCCCTGCAGAAGTTGTAACTGACTGAGCATGTTATTGGCAGTATGTGGATACCTTCACCACTTGTGGGGTCATGTTAATTACATCCTCATTCTTATTAGCCTGTTTATATTCCAGACAAGCTTCGCAGTTACTGATCACTGAAAGTTGCAATTACACTGCTGCCACGTAAATCATACTTTTGAAAGCATATGCAAGATGATGACGTGCTCAACTCACCGTAAAGCTTACACTTATGGAAGTGTTGGCTGCTTGTACAGAAGACCCTTCCCTTGTAAATATGTAAAAAAAATCCAGATGTTCACCAATAATTGAAGGTGATTTGTTTACCCCATATACATATCCAATACGGGTAACGTTTTGGGCCCCTTGATAAAGGCTTGATAAAGAGTGGTCCAACACTTTGCACTTGCTATTTGTGTAAAGCTGGCCATAGATGTAAAGATTTTTAAAAGATCTTTTCGTTATCGTGAGACCAAGATTAACTTGAAACGATCGTTTAAATATACGATTTGTCCATCAACTAAAAAGACCATTTCAAGCGATATTGTCTAGTTGAAGGCAGGAAAATTGAGGGTTGCTGTTTGCTTGACCCTGCAAACATAGATAGATTTCACTGTGACCGATGACATTTTTTTAACCTGGCCGATCAATTTTCTGACAGATGTTGAACGAAAAATCGTAAGATGCAGAATCGTTCGATTCCCACTAACTTCAGGGATTGGTTGGATTGCACTAAAATCGGTCTATCTTTGCGTCTATGGGGACCTTTAAACAAACTATAAACTGCTTCACCGCAAGTCACTCAAAGGCAATTATCTTTGCAACTGCACAGGAGAGCAGCATTTCAAGGTACTAAAGAGTGGGGGGTAGTGGGACAGTCTAAGTTGTTGCAGGTATTTTTTTTCAAAATGAATCAGTTAATAGTGCTGCTCCAGCAGAATTTTGCACTGAAATCAATTTCTCAAAAGAGCAAACAGATTTTTTTATATTCAATTTTGAAATCTGACATGGGGCTAGACATATTGTCAATTTCCCAGCTGCCCCAAGTCATGTGACTTGTGTTCTGATAAACTTCAATCACTCTTTACTGCTGTACTGCAAGTTGGAGTGATATCACCCCCTCCCTTTTCCCCCCCAGCAGCCGAACAAAAGAACAATGGGAAGGTAACCAGATAGCAGCTCCCTAGCACAAGATAACAGCTGCCTGGTAGATCTAAGAACAGCACTCAATAGTAAAAACCCATGTCCCACTGAGACACATTCAGCTACATTGAGAAGGAAAAACAGCAGCCTGCCAGAAAGCATTTCTCTCCTAAAGTGCAGGCACAAGTCACATGACGAGGGGCAGCTGGGAAATTGACAAAATGTCTAGCCCCATGTCAGATTTCAAAATTGAATATAAAACAATGTGTTTGCTCTTTTGAGAAATGGATTTCAGTGCAGAATTCTGCTGGAGTAGCACTATTAACTGATGCGTTTTAAAAAAAAACATGTTTTCCGATGACAGGATCCCTTTAATAACAGCTGAAATGCTTTGGCTGGTCATTCTCTACTTAAATAAAGTCTCTTTTGCCCCTAGCCCAGCCACTGATGATGCTTGCTGTGCACACAAACTATTACAGATCAATAGCTTACAGAAGAATTTCTACAGTGATTTGTTTGTTGTAGCCATGTTGTCCATGTAATTATACCCTAAAGCAGCAATTTTACGTGCATTTAATCACAAGTACACAGGTTCCATACACACATGCACAAAAACACATAAAAACCAGCGGCCCCTCACAAGAAGGGTCTTGCCTGCTTGCTGTCAATCAGCCTGCCAGTTTAGCAAATCATAAGGTGGAGATTATAGAATATTCTCCATATCAGGCAGAAGTTGGTTACCAATTGTTTGTTTGGTTCCGAGCCAACGCAATAGCACTGCAGTCCAGAGAGCAGGTGCAATGGCAACAAGGTAGTTTGCTGCAGTGCTTTTGTTGCTGCAACAAAAATATCTGCATGAACCATATATAATTAGCACCGATTCTTTTCTGCGAATGATAATGCTCAACAATTGCAGGGCAGAAAAGGCAAGAGGCGCATCTTCTGGGATATCATTAATGAGATATCATGCAGCCTTCTAGCAATTGGCTGCCCTGAGATTAGAGAACAATAAAATAAGACAAAGCAAAGTGCCCTAGGGCCACATACTGCTAAAGGGGTGTTGCCCCCTCACATACAATCAGAATAAATGAAGAAGCTGAAGACCCATGGGATGTAATAACAATTTCATTCACTGGAAACAAAATTGAGTACTGTATATAACAATCACTAAAGCTTTGAGATGACTGCAGTTCATGCTCTTCACACAGTAAAAATCCATTTTATAATCGGTTGTAGGAGTTGAGAGCTGATTTCACTTTGCTGATAACTAATCTGACGTGATGCATATCAGCAGTATAGTGACCTGCCATGCTTCATGTTGTTCTTTCAATCAGTCTCATATGCCTATTGGTGTAATGCTGGGAGTTGCACTCCAACAACAGCTGCCAGACCATAGGTTGTCTCACCGTGAGGTATAGGACACAAATACTTGCCTAGGTAACTTGCAGCCTCACTATACTTGGATATATTAAACTCGGTCTACATGCTTTTTTACTATATTTGCAGAATTATCATAATAACTTTATGTTAAAAAAGTGAGCGTACTGAAGACAGTAACGCATTTCCATGATTTTTGTCCTGTCTTATTATTGGTTTCAAAAAGTAGAAGACCAGCAAGCCCTGATTATGGTTATGGTATAGCAGCCCAGATATAGTGGTTTAATATCACTGCATGCATACACAAATGAATGGAATCATAAATGGCCTACGCCAGAGCAACTCTTTACTGTACAGCAAGATACTATAAAACATATGCAGAATGAATATTCCAGCGTATACAGCACAACTTTGCAGGGGAAATTAAGAGTATATCTAAGCATTTAAATAAGGATGATTTGGTAGAATATGAATATTGTTTCCTGCTCACACATTCTGAAGAGTCAAGCAAACTGCTCTTTAGTCTTCAGTTGTTTTTCTCATGTGCAGTACAGTGACTCACAAGATCTATAAACTATTTTAATTAGAACAATAAGCAAAAACACATTTCCAATACAAGCCCTACATTGAACCGAGGTGTGTATCCTGTCCCTTTGGAAACACAGCTTTTAGTTCCGTGTGCAGCTGAATGCCACTCTAAGCAAACATTCTGCTAATTAAACCAGTTGGTGCACATTTCATTTTAATGATTCCCTGCCAAACCAGTCAATTATGCACAGATTACTACCAGCACTGACCACATCCCCTAGTCATGTACATGGGGTGGCAAATTCTCCTGTTATACATACAGCAGATTACTGTGGCTTCCCCCTTTCATCCAAACACTGTTAAACACCCTGGTTTCCAAACTTGCACAGGAAACCTGTGTCACAGAATGAATTACTTGTAAACAACACTTTAAACATTGATTTTCCACACCTTTTACACCTTCCATTCAAGGTAGTAGAGCTTCTCAGATTAACCTATATAGCTGGGAACCAGGTCCTTACTGAGAATTAAAATAGGCCCTGGCATTTCAGGTACATAGAGGCCCAATCAACCCGCATAGAGGCCCAAACAACCCCCACCAGCCCACTATATACTGACTTTCTTTCTGACTTTATAGCAGCCCCTCTGGCATTTGCCAGAACCCACAGATTGCCAGTCCGGGCCTGCTGGGAACCCCAACCTTTTTTTTAGCTGTGTGCCACATTCAAATGTAAAAAATAGTGGAAGAGCAACAGAAGCATGTAAAAAGGTTCTAGGGTGCCAATTATGGGCTGTGACTGGTAGCTTTATGTGGACTGGCAGCCTCTGTTTCATAGTACACCTGTTTTTTAAAAAAAAAAATAAGCACCTGCTTTGAGGCCACTGGAAGCAACATCCAAGGGGTTGGTGAGTAATGTGTTGCTCACGAGCCACCGGTTGGGGACTACTACTCTATAGGAACAACCAGTATAGCGAAGGAAGTTGGCTTTTGTTTTCTTTTTATATATTTAGGTGCAATAAGAATAGAAACGTGCTATGCTACACATGGAAAACTGGTAAGTTTAATTTATAATATAGTGTTACTCCAATCAAACAGTTCTGCCATATGAACCCTCAATAATAATCCTTTAACATACCAGGTCATTAGTTTATATGTAAAATTTCTGCAGCTTAGGGCCAATTTCCCTCCTATTCATTGGCAGCAAGTACAGCACTTCTGTTCACCTACCACCATCCAGCCAATAACTAGTAAGTGCACTTAAGTCATGCAAGACACGTCCTGACTCAAGGACAATTGACAATTGAGATTTGTGTGCACATGGAAGATAGATAATTGATAAATGAGCATACGTTGATCTATGAATACAGAGATCAATAGATTCATACATAGTTTCTATATGAACAGAAGATATATATAATTATTGATTTAAATAGACAAGTGATGTGACTGTAAGACTGACAGAGCATTGAAATTACTTGACAAAATGTGAGTCAATATCTGTTGGCACATTGAGCTCAATAACTATTGTATGCTCCTCTCACAAAAAGACAAGCGTTGCTTGGGCTATACGTACTAACCCGTTTGTTCCTCAAATAACAGCATGCTGTTCCCTAGTTTTCCAGAACAAATGCAACAGAAAACCCATGAGCTTATACTGTATCTGGAAGTTTATGACTAATCAAAGTGATGCCCTGCTGTGTTTTACAATATCCTTACAAAAGGAGGCTAGGATTTGTTGCAGAGCAGGAACCAGAGTGTGTCTCCTGCAGTTTCCTATTCTGTCTGCTTTGTGGGAGACCAGCGTTCTGAGCTCATGCCTTACTCACTGTCCCCCTCTACTCAGTGAGTTGGCTCACATCATGAGGTTAGCAAATTGTTCTTGTGTGACTGGTAAATATGTCTGTTAAGCTCCCCATAGACGCAACGATTCTTCTTGCCGAACGACCGATTTTTAGGGAAGTCCGACCAATCCTTCGAAATTATCGTGCGGTTAGTGGGATTCGAACGATCATACATCTTACGATTTTTCAGCCGACATCTGTCAGGAAATTGATCGGCCAGATCAAAAAATCTTTGTCAGTCCCAGTGCAATCTATCTATATTTGCAGGGCCAAGCAGGCAGCTCCCCTTTGTTTTCCTGGCAAATTGGTCTTTTTAGTTGATGGTAAATTCGTACGATCGTTCCGAGAAGATCGTGGTCTCACGATGAGGATCTGATCTTTTAAAAATCTCAACATCTATGGCCAGATTTATAGACTACACACACAGCTTTCATAGCCATTTCTTCCATTTGCTACAATCTATACAATAATACAGAAGCTTTGTTGGAAGAAGTTATAGGAACCATAACCATTTCTACATAATAACATCAACTATATTCTAGTCAATGTTGCCTTTAATTAATTTTGGCTGGGTGCACAGAAATTAACTTTTTAAAACCATGTGTGCACTTTTTAACTATGTGTGCAAAAAAATCATCAGCATAAGCACAATATTATGTGTCTTGGAAAAAAATTCATTGTCCACATGGTTTAGTGAATATTGGTGCTAGTGTGAGTAATGTAAGCATTGCATGCCAGGGCAGAAGTCCTGGTGGGCTAGCACCCTCCAGTCCCACACTGCAGATTATGATGTGAGTTGTACCCAATTGACAATGTTGGGCCTGTTCCAGAGTTAACTTCCCTCAATGCAGACTGCTTTAGTTCTGTGCAGAACCTGCAAAAACAATGAACTGGTCCTGTCCTGTCATTCTGTGGCATCTTCCAATATATAATACCCTTCAACTAAACGGCACTAGTGAGTATTATCTATCTAGCACACTCAACACACTCAACCCTGAAACAAACTATTAACCCTGCTGTACTGAAAGAAAATGGCTTCTCTTATGCACAGTGGGAAAGAAAACAGCAGGCACAGTTTTGGCAGTATCGGTCTCCTTTCGAGACCTTTACTACTTTCCCCCTTTAGAAACATCACTATAAAACTATTTTAAATAAACAGGTACACGGTTCGTATTGAAAGTAAAAGGTCTAATTATTGTTCAGGTGTTATATTTTGTAGCACAGGTATGGGGTACTGTACAATCACCCCAACTTGTGGACACTAGATGCACAGCAAACAAAGTAGTTACCAGAGTGATGTGCTAATCCTGAAGTATAGCTAGTGTGCTACACCCTTTTATGGCTTTTTAAAACAAAGTGGTTACTTTTTGCCACTTAGATGGTTAAAGGAACAGTAACAACAAAACATGAGTGTGCTTTAAAGTAATGACAATATAATGTATTGTTACCATGCACTGGTAAAACTGGTGTGCTTCCTTTAGAACTTCTACTATAGTTTACATAAACAAAGTGCTGTGTTCCATGGGGGCAGCCATTCAAGGATCAGGTTACATAGCAGATAACAGATGTTTTCTGCAGAATTCCATTGTATTCTATTAGAGAACTTATCTGTTGCATACTAATTAACCTGTGCCTTTTCTCCTTTTTCAGCCTAAATGGCTCCAACCATGGCAAAAGTCTATTATATTTTATATATTACTTTAAAATGCTTTTTTTTGTTGGTGTTACTGTTGCTTTGCTCTGCCCAGTGCAGAATCTGAGGAAGTAGAGTATAGCATGGCATGAGCAAAATACCAAGTACAGTAGTAACATGAATTTAAATACGATGGCCCTGAAGTCAGATGTCCCAGGGTACTCTCAGCAGTAGGCTATTAGAATCTGCAAAAGCCGACCACAGTTTTATTATCTAGGAGCCACACATCTGCCTGTTAATTGTGGTGTGATTTACATGGGTAGACTTCCTGCAGCTGGGTCCTGATAAGAATCATTCTTTCATGGTAATACAATACTCTAGCACACAAAATGAATGTCAAAAAGAGTCTGCAGTTTCTTTGCTATTGTTCTAATTTCATCTGGAGAGGGACAGGTGCGTTCTACCAGTACACCCCTCAATCCCAGCACCGGAATTGTGATATTTTACATTCTGACTGCACACTCATTGGCAAGGATTGGAATTGAAAAGAAAAAGCAGAGATACGCTGCATAGCCAAAAGTATTCAGACTTGCCATCTAAAATGACTTGTAAATCAGTTGGAATACTCGCTTTTACGTTTCTAACTGTCTCACATAAACAGTCAACACATAAACTATTCGTAGGGCCCTTGGGTTTTTTTTATGAGAACCAAAACTGTACAATGCCATACATTAGTTGGAGCGTAAATATAGCTATTGGTCTGTTAGGAGTGGAAGCTCATCCTCTGGAGTGGTAAATGCCAAGTCTCCTGGATGCCAGGAGAACACCACTACCTGAATGTACATGCCAATGTTAAAATTTGGTGGTGAAGGAATAATTGTCTAGGGCTGTGTTCCATTGAGAATACAGTGTACATTTACATTTGCCAATTCTGTGCTTCCTTTTGGCAACAAAAGGAAGAAGGCTCACTTTTACAGTCCCATGCACAGTATAGAATGTTTTTTGCTGAGATAGGAATGGAAGAACTGTAATGGCCGGCGTAGAGCCCTTACCGTACCCCAAATTAACACCCATAGGATGAATCGGAATGCTCACTGCAGGCCAGGAAGGACCAACTTCATATTAGATATTGGGCAGGCAGAATTCCAGATTCTTTTGGGCACATAGTTAATATGCATCTTTTACTGATTAGAAATGATGGAAAGTGAACTCTCCTGAAAACAAAATATGGTGATTAGGAAGATTTTACACTGAGCTGAATTTTACACTGAACTGCTAGCTGGGAGGCACATGGTGAATGGCAGTAGGCAGATGATGGACCTGGTCTGCAGTCTGCATATGGATGTTGGTTTTCCTTTAAAGGAACACATTTATAGTATGATGGTGGATATAAATGTTCAAGCAAAAAATACATACAGCAATTAAAACTGCTATTAAGTTTATGATGCCCTTTAGGGTAGGGCTGCCATATTATAAAATTCAAGTTATAGTTTCTAATAACTTACTTTTAAGGGCTTCATATATTTCGCACAGTTCTGCACATGGACCTTAACAGGCATCATTAATTAAAGATTAGGATTGGCAAAGACAACCATACACATAAGGATCTGCTTGTTTGGAGAGGTCACCAAAAGAGTGGACTTTGGCTGATTTGCCTCACAAGGAAACTTTAGGCGATTTCAGAAAACCGAAGCGAACCGAGTACCATCCCGCCGGTGATTCACAGTCTAGCCAGCGGGAAAGGCATTTTGGGGAGATTAGTCGCTCGAAAAAGAGGAGATTTGTCACTAGGCGACTAATCTCCTCAAATAGCAGCATGTGCCACCACCCTAATGTATCTAATAAGTTTAGAGAGTCAACGTCCATAAGTTGCTCCTGGGAAACGAGAAGCCAAAGAGAAAAGTATCATTATTGCTGGAGTATTTCTGAAGACAATGCAACTGAAAAAGATCTTCAAAAGGTGAACTTCCTCTTGTTAAAGGTGGTGAAACGAGTTGATCTTTGTCTAATACAGCCATCCACATGCTTGACCCTTAGGTAAAAATGCTTCTGCAGGCCTGGGCTGGGACTCAAAATAGGCTCTGGTATTTCAAATACACAGAGGCCCAAACAGCCCTCCACCGGACCCCTACATAGTGACTGTGACAATTTATTGCATCCCCTCTGCCATTTGCCAGAACCCACATATTTCCAGTCCGGGCCTGTGCTGATGCACTACTCACCCAATTTTTCCGTTAATTGAATAAGGATTTTAAAACCTGCCTGGACTGGCATCTGGCTGAATAATCAGCAGCTAAAATCTGCCTCTGTATGGCCAGTTTATGCATTGTTACTATACAAATCTATTGACAGGTTTAAAC
The DNA here is from genome assembly GCF_017654675.1 of Xenopus laevis. NCBI lineage: Eukaryota > Metazoa > Chordata > Amphibia > Anura > Pipidae > Xenopus > Xenopus laevis. The sequence continues at coordinate 47,107,305 of NC_054378.1, forward strand.
CATTAGAAGTTCCCCAAAACAAAAAAACATGTGCAGTCCTGGCAATGCTTGATCCACTGTGCCATGTAGATATATATATATATATATGATGTAAAATTCCTCATTAGTTTTTCTTTTTGTGCATACCATTCAAAATATTTTAATTGGTTTATGAATGACTGGTGTGAAACAGATGTTAAAAGCAAGTGGTCCGTTTGATTTAGCAATGCAGGTTGTTGGAGCCATTAAGTTTGGGGGAGATAAATGGGAGCCTTGAACTTACATTCTGACAAGATGTAAGAACCTTATCACATCTGTATTAAAATGTAGAAAAAAAACCATTTAAGGGGGTTAAACTCAATAAATGCCAGCAATTGTTTGGGGTTCTTGCATTGCCGGCTGTGTTAGTCTTACTAAATTCCGTAGGATTTGCTTATACTGCAAATGTCTATTTATCACAGAAGGAGGTGGCGTGATAAGAAATCCCTGGTCATGGCAGATAAATAACCTCAACAAGACAAGAAACCGTTAAAGGTGTCTATCAGTCAAGCGAGAGGAACGTGTCAACCTTCTCTTGGCCTGGACCTGGAAGCCAACAGGGAGAGTGACAAAGGCATGGAGCAGAGAGTGACATGCGGCTAACAAAAAGCACGTCCTCTGCAAGGAGAGATAAACCCTTCAGAGAGAGAGAGAGGCCAACTAGGAAAAGAACACCACATGCTGACTGGACAACTGCAAAGACTTTTATAGCCACACAACATTTCATTTGCTATTATTCAAATCTGCAGTGGGCTCTTTATCTTACTTCCATTCTGTGAAACCACAAACAGTCCAGTCATCCTGCTGGCCAAGATATCACCCTGTGAACAGCATGCTCATGCTCCTAAATATTCAGGAGGCAGATGGGCACAGTCATTAGCTGGGCACAGAGACAATGTAGCAATTTACTTCGAACAGAAAAGTCTTTCCTTAAAACCAGTTTAGTTTATGCGCTTGGTTTTTAGTTTTGGAATAAAACACTTAACATACTGCCAAATGTAAATATTAACCCTCGTTTTCAAATACCCTGATATGCAGGAGTGGAACTACAGAGAAAGCAGACCCTGTAGCTGCAGGGGGGGGGCAGAAGGTATAAAGGGTCCCATGTGGACCTAATAAATAAGCAGTTTTTACTAGTTAGACAACTGCTGATACATATAACTGATTTCAATTGGACATAGCGGCCACATGATTTTAACCACAATGTTGAGCTCTTTCAAACACAAGATGAACGGTAACACTTAAATGGTACAAGTAGGAGTTAATTACTTAAACTTCACTTTTTCCTATAATTTGAATAAAACAAACTTGAACATACTCTCATACACAGGTTTGGCTAATTTATTAATAATTGAGGTTGATATAGTTGGTTCAAAAACAAACAAAAATAAACGAACATCAAATCGAATATCAGTGGCTGACTCAGGATATGATTGATAAAGCTTTAATAAGCTTTAATAAAAATTAATGTAAACAAGGCTCCAGGGCCTGATGGCATACACCCCCGGGTTCTAAGAGAGCTTAGTTCAGTTTTAGACCAGCCCCTATTTCTGATTTTCTCAGATTCACTTTCAACTGGTATGGTGCCTATGGATTGGAAAAAAGATGATGTTATTCCAATATTTATAAAGGGATTACGATCTCAGCCTGGCAATCATAGGCCAGTAAATTTGACATCTGTGGTGGGCAAATTATTTGAAGGCTTTTTAATTTGATTGCTTTTTATGATAAGGTAAGTAAGATGCTGGACAGTCGGGGGGGCAGTAGATGTGATCTATTTGGATTTTGCCAAAGCGTTTGATACCATACCCCACAAACAACTGCTTTCTAAACTAAGGTCTGTTGGGCTTAATGAAGTCGTTTGCACATGGATAGGAAACTGGCTACAGGATCGGGTACAGAGGGTGGTTGTTAATGGGACATTCTCTACTTGGAGTAAGGTTCTTGGTGGGGTCCCTCAGGGCTCGGTATTGGGTCCACTTTTATTTAACTTGTTCATTAATGACTTAGGGGAGGGTATTGTAAGTAAGGTATCAGTATTTGCAGATGACACAAAACTATCCAGCCCAATTAATTCCATTCAGGATGTGGCATCCTTGCAACAGGATCTTGACAAACTGGCAATCTGGGCAGCTAAGTGGCAAATGAGATTCAATGTTGATAAATGTAAAGTCATGCACCTGGGATGTAAGAATATCCAAGTCCCTTAATGGGACTGCACTAGGCAAATCCATTATGGAAAAGGACCTTGGAGTCCTTGTAGACGATAAACTTGGCTGTAGCAAGCAATGCCAGTCAGCAGCATCAAGGGCAAATAAGGTCTTGAGCTGTATTAAAAGGGGCAGAGTCACAGGAGGAAGGGGTCATTCTTCCACTGTGTAGAGCACTTGTAAGGCCCCATCTAGAATATGTCGTACAGTTTTGGTCTCCATCACTCAAACAGTACATTATTTTATTAGAGAGGGTACAGAGAAAGGCAACTAAGCTGGTGAAAGGTATGGAAAATCTTAGCTATGAGGAAAGACTGGCCAAATTGGGGATGTTCACGCTGGAGAAGAGGCGCTTAAGGGGTGATATGATAACTATGTACAAATATATAAGGGGATCATATAATAATCTCTCTAATGCTTTATTTACCAGTAGGTCTTTCCAGGTCTTTTGACTTTTAAATGAATTTGACAGGTTTTTTTCTTACATTTTTTTTGCTGCTTTGCGGCATAAGTCTAAAAATTTGAGTTTATTTTTCACTGAAAAACTCAATCAGACAAGCTTGAACTGTAATAAAAAGACCCCATAATGTGTCATTCATCAAGTGCCTGATTTATGTCCCCTACCTATTTCTATTCCCTTTATATATTAAAGCAGCAGTTCAGTCATGCTTTATGACTTTATGGATGCCTTTATAAAAGAATATTTATGGCTACACTGGCCAGATAGCCTATATGAAACTACTGTATTCATCAGCTGCAGGATAAGTCAGGATAAGTAAGGACAGCATGGCTGGCCAGGGTTAGCACTTCCATTCTGTGAACCTGAGTTTGATTCTGAATGGCCTTATCTGTGTAGGTGATTATTATTGTCTTCCCCAATCCAAAAATATACAGACAGGTTTGCTGGCTCTAGTTGATATTGGCCATGGTGTCTGTCTGCCTTGTGCGTGTGGTAGGGTTCATAGACTGCAAGCTTTACTATGCAGGGACTGATGTAAATGATAAACAGTCTCTGTAAATTGTAACATGTTGGTGCTAAATATATCAATGGTAATAATTACCAGAGTGATGGAAAAGAAAAAGAAGAAAAACTCTAATTTTATGAAAAATAGGACAATTTGGCAACAGAAAGCCCCTAGAATTATTCAGAATTATTCAGAGGCAGAATTTGGTCATGGTGGTAGACCTCTAAAGTAAGATCTGTGACACTTAGCAGGTGATCGGTGCACTGAGTAGTCTCCTCACATTCACAGCCTACTGAATCTCAGATTCCGCCTGTCACTGCAGTGTATCATTAGCCTTGTTCCCATGGCATGGCTGCCCACTTGCCCACTTTTAATACTCAACTAAGTAACATTTCAGCTAACTTGTAAGCATAAATGATTTCTGGTGATATTATTCACTTTATTATGGATTCAAAAGAAGTGCTTAAACCCCCAAATTATCTTTCAAATCATTGCCACTAAGCATGTCAAGTCCAAAGGAGTAGTCACAAATTGTCTCCTGGTAATTATTGCAGACCCTGCAGTTGCTGGGGGACAAGTAATGCAGTGGGTCAAGACACAAAGTAAATTCAATACATATTAACAAAATGCTCATCTTGAGGTTTGGGGCCCTAAAATGATTTTGCTGTGGGGCCTCATAACTTTTAGTTACATGAATCTTGGCAACAGTACATTGTACATATATGGGATTCGTTATCCAGAAAGCTCTGATTTATGGAAAGTCTCCCATAACTCCATCATAATAAAATAATCCAGATTTTTAAGATTGATTTTTTTTTTCTATGTAATAATAAAACAGTACCTTGTACTTTATCCAAACTAAGATATAATTAATCCTTATTGGAAGCAAAATCAGCCTATTGGGTTAATTTCACGTTTCCATAATTTTCTAGTAGATTTAAGGTATGAAAATCCCAATTACGGAAAGATCCGTTATCCGGACAACCCCAGGTCTGACCATTCTGCATGGATCCATAGTTGAGGCAAAACAATCCTATTTTGTTTGTTTAATATAGAAATGATTTTTAGCAGACTTTAGGAAGTATGGTGGTATAAATTATGGAAAGATCCCTTACCTGTAAAAAACCAAGCATTCTGGTTAAATAGATCTTATACCTGTACTTTGCTAATACTGTTTTAACTGGAATAATTACTTTGAAACCAAAGACCGTAACTAGTGGTTAACTGGGTAAACTATTAAAACATAATTTTCGAGGTAGAGTTAAAAAATTAGTTTTAAATCTAAAAAACAAACAGACAGGTATGAGGTGTTAAGATATTTATTTCCGACTATGCAATTGTAGGGGGAAAAAATTGCAAGCAAAACAATTATTTAACTCAGGTTAACCTAATATATTAACCTTTATATGTGGATAGCCTGTTACATTTCCACAGTTACTCTAAATGTAAAACATATACTTTTATGCCTTCTATAGACACATAGGGGCACATTTACTTAGGGTAGAATATCGAGGGTTAATTAACCCTCGATATTCGACCGTCGAAGTAAAATCCTTCGAATATCGAAGTCGAAGGATTTACCGCATTTCCTACGATCGATCGATTCAAAGGATTTTAATCCATTGATCGAACGATTTTCCTTCGATCAGAAAATTGTTAGGAAGCCTATGGGGACCTTCCCCATAGGCTAACATTGATGTTCCGTAGATTTTAGGTGGCGAAGTACTTGGTCGAAGTTTTTTTTAAAGAGACAGTACTTCGACTATTGAATGGTCGAATAGTCAAACGATTTTTAGTTTGAATCGTTCGAAGTCGTAGTCGAAGGTCGAAGTAGCCAATTTGATGGTCGAAGTAGGCAAAAAAACATTCGAAATTCAAAGTTTTTTTTCTTCTATTCCTTCACTCGAGCTAAGTAAATGTGCCCCATAGTGTGGGAGAAACAGAAAGCTGTTTAGTGAGCAAGAATTGAGACAAGTGCAAAGGTGAAGCTCTGACATAATCATTATAAGGGAGGTCAGGGAATGTCAGGCTTCACCTGTCTAGAGCCAAGATGTGAGGAGACGTGGCCAAACTGGAGAGTCACAAACTGTTCAAGTGGAGTAGTTGTAGTAGGGGTTAAGCAGAAGACAAGTCGAATGGGCAGGCTGAGGTCAGTGCAGGTGGAGTTCAGTCGTAGCAGTTTAACAGGCCGAGGTCGATGCAGGCGGAGATCAAGCGTAATCGGGTAAACAGGCTGGGGTCAGATGCAGGCAGAGATCAAGCGTAGTCAGAGATTCAAAGCAGAAGTCAAACCGGAATCAAATAATCAGGATACAAGTATACAAGAGCAAAGTTTATCACCAAGCACAGAACCTTTCCCTGAGTGTTCTTTTAAGGAGGACATTTTGGCGCTAAACGTAGCGACGCCTGCGTCCTGCATCATGACGCCGCGCATGTTCACGTTGGCGGACGTTTAGACACCTGCGTCCGTTTTGGCGCGTGGTGCTTGATGACACACATGCGTCCACATTGGCACCCATCTTGATGCACGCGTTCATGCGCACTGAATCCTTACAGGGCACAACACTTGTACCTACATCAAGGTTCTGAGCTTCCTTGCCCAACCGAAGTCCAACAGACAATAACATGAAAATCAACTTATATGCAGTACACTTGCAAGTGTGGGTCAGAAAAAGTATATTTAAACTATATTAATGTATATAACCAGCACTACTTATGAGAAGGCCATAGATAAAGTAGAATGCTCAATCATGCAGAGTTCACTCTTTTTTGCCATTTTTAAGCTACTGCTCTTTTCAGCAATCAATCTTCCCACTTCTGTTATTCCTGCACACCATGTTGCTCAACTCTTTACAAAGTATCTAGTGGTTAAAAAGTCCATTTAACCTCATTGACCTGCCAGAGAAATGTATGATATGGCAATCAATACATACTAAGTGATAAATGCAAAATGCTGCTAGGTTTTGTCACATTTCACAGGGAACATCAAGTGCAGAGTTTACAAGGGGGATAAAATAGTTTGTCTTGTTGATGGCCTACATTAGTGATGTGTTCGTCGGGCCAAAACCAGCAGGATCCGCAGGTTTAACCAGCTTTTTGTCGACCCGCACATCACTAGCCAACAGTACCAATCCAAGAAAAATGTCCTCAGACATTCTGCCGCTCAATTAAATTCAAGCTACAATTGTTAAATACCTGAGAACACTAAGGGGCACATTTACTAAGCTCGAGTGAAGGATTCGAATGAAAAAATACAAAAGTATTTTTTTGGGTACTTCAACCATCGAATAGGCTACTACGACCTTCGACTTTGAAAAATCGTTCGACTATTCGACCATTCGATAGTCGAAGTACTGTCTCTTTAAAAAATACTTCGACTACATACTTCGGCAGTTTAAACCTACCGAGGTACAATGTTAGCCTATGGGGACCTTCCCCATCAGTTTTCTAAGGTTTTTTTGATCAAAGTAAAATCCTTCAATCGATCGATTAAAATCCTTTGAATCGTTCGATTCGAAGGATTTTATTGTTCGATCGAACGAATTTTACTTCGATTGATCGTAGGATTTGCGCAAAATCCTTTGAATTCGATATTCGAATTCAAAGGATTTTACTTCGAGGGTCGAATTCGAGGGTTTATTAACCCTCGATATTGGACCCTTAGTATATGTGCCCCCACATGTGTAGAAACACTCTGTGACAAGCAAAAAACATAGGACAAGCAGAAGAAACAAGAAGAGCATCTCTCTCTCTCTCTCTTTCTCTATTTATATATAATTTAGTATTTGTTATCATAGCTCTTAATCTTTAACACTGTGATTCTTCCAGTTCCTGTCTTGCATAAAAACAGGGCAAGATATAGTCACTTCTCCATACCGATTCTATCTTGATCAAACTTTTGACCGCAGGCAGTCACATGGTATATTAGGAAGGAAAAACCAAGAGCCAGGATGAAGGCATTACTGTTTGATCAGTATTGCTGTTGATATTATCATTTTCTTTGCTGGTCTCGGAATGGGATTAAAGTAGCCACGTGCCAATATTCTATGTATCTAAATGCAGGTGTTGGGTAATCTGCGATCTCTGCCTCATTTTAATTCCGTTTTATAAACATTGTATCTTTTTCTGGCGTCAGTGAAGGATAACAAAGAGAAACTCAGGACTTTTTAATAAAAATCCGGGACTGCAGGCTAAACAGTCAAAATCATAACTGTCCTGCAGAAAATGGGACAGTTGGGAAGGATGACACCTGCTTTTTTCAGAAGTACTTGGGATACCCAGGAGATTTGACAACTCTTGCGTGCCTAATCCCCAGTACTCCAGTGGAAACCTGCACATGTGCATGCTCATGAGTGGGGTGTTGCAGGGGTTGGTAGGTGCAAGGAGAAGTTGCAATTCATAAATCTGGGCCTGGGCCTTGTACTCCCCAGATGCATGCAACAGAGGGAGTTTTATGAGCAGAGCAGAGGGCTGGGCCAGACTGCCAATAAAACACCCCCTGTAGCATGCAAAAGGAGCGTACTCATACGTTAGTTACCAAGCTCCCCAGTGAGTTCTGGACTTTTCTTGCAAAAAAGTTACACAACTGTGCCCAGATGAGTCCAGTCTTTGATGACTTGTTCCCAAACTTAAAAGGGGCACAGAAGTCCTTCCAGTTTGTATCCTAGGACAACTGATTATAAGTAATAGCACCATTTAATGCATGATGGCAAAAGCTGAACAAAAGATAAGATACAAGTATAAACTGTACTGTGTTGCACAAAGTCCTTGGAAGATGATGCTTTACTGATAACCCCAGAATGAAAGCTGACAGTGAGGACAGAGACTCACCGACGTATGAAACCACTTCTCTATTTGTGCAAACTGAAACTGTAGATACAGAAAAAGAGGCTTTTAACTGGCTTTCCTTGTTACTCTTTTCTTGGGAAAATGAGAACAGAGATAACTGGTTTGGTGAGAAAAAAAAAATGTTAAGTTTACAAATAAAATAGAATGTAAGTATTGGGAAAAATATTATGGATTTTTTTACGCAATTGTGACAAACACAATGGCAGCAAATTTAACACTGCACTTATCCGCAATTACACTAGAACTGTGGGGGAAACCCATTATAATTTGCATACAAAATTGCATACTGCACTTCCAGTGTTATTGAATAAAATACAGTCAAATGAAAAAACCTGCTTCAAATCATCCCATAGATTTTTGATGATATTTAATTTGGGGGACTGGCCATTCCAGAATATTGTACTTCTACCTCTGCATAAATGTCTTTGTACATTTCCAAGTGTGGAAATTTGTTGCTATTGGGTTGAATTCATCCAACCCTCGACTTTTTTAAGGACCCCAGTCTCTGAACTAGCTACACAGCCCCACAGCATGATGGAACCTCCAACAAATTTGACAGTAGGTAGCAGGTTGTTCTTCCGCCATGCAAAGTGCTTTTTGTTATGACCAAATAACTCATTTTTTGTCTCATCAGTCCAAAGCACTTTGACTAAAAATGACTTGTCTAAATGAGCTTTTACATACAACAAGTGACTCTGTGTGTGGCATGAGTGCAGAAAGAGCTTCTTTCTCATCACCCTGCCATACAGATGTTCTTTGTGCAAATTGTGCTGAATTGTAGAACGATGTACAGATACACCATCTGCAGCAAGATGTTCTTGCAGGTCTTTGGAGGTGATCTTTAGGTTGTTTGTAACCATTCTCACAATCCTCCGCATATGCCTCTCCTGTATTTTTTTTTGGCCTCCCAGACCTGGGTTTTACAGCAACTGTGCCTGTGGCCTTCCATTTCCTGATTCCATTCTTTACAGTTGAAACTGACAGTTTAAACCTCTGAGATAGCTTTTTGTAGCCTTCCCCTATACCATGATACTGAACAATCTTTGTTTTCAGATCTTTTGAGGGTTGCTTTGAGGATCCCATGCTGTCATTCTTCAGAGGAGAGTCGAACAGAAGCAGAACTTGCAATTGGCCACCTTAAATACCTTTTCTCATGATTGGACACACCTGCCTATGAAGTTCAAGGCTAAAGGTGGCCATAGACACACAGATCCAATCGTACGAATCGAGGATTCGAACGATTTTCAGATCGTGTGTGGCGTGTGCCGACATCTTTCGCCCGGCGGAGATTGGTCGTTCGGTCAGGTTTGATTTTGACCCGACCCATCCCGCCGGAGCTCATGGCACATTGTAATCTGATCGTTCGGCCATACGGCCGAACGATCAGATTACCCCCGATATAGCCATGCCTGTTAATGGCATATCGGGGAAAGATCCGCTCGTTTGGCAACATCGCAAAACGAGCGGATCTTTGCATCTATGGCCACCTTTAACGAGCTAATCCAACCAATTTGGTGTTGCCAGTGATTAGTATTGAGCCGTTACATGCATTCAAATTACCAAAATTAATTAATTTTTGCACTGCCAGTTTTTCCCTATTAATTTAATTTCATACAACTGAAAACTAACCCCACACCCCAGTACTCAGATGTTCCTGGGGAAATGAAAAACATACCACTGTTATCTTTTTTTGTTGAAAGTGCAGTAAATTATTATGCAGGCTGAGAGGGGTTCCCAAACTGTTTCATTTAACTGCAGAGCGCCCATCTAAATGATCAAGCCCTAATGTAGTCTCAATTTAATAGTGGAACAGGAACTCTGTCTCTGTTATCTGTGTTGGGTAACAACCAGTTTCTTACTCTGCACATGATACATAACCCGTAAATTATCTTATCTTTCGCTTAAAAAGAAGCGAATCAGGTGTGGCAGGGACTGGCCCCACTTCTACTCTATGCCTTGCTGCATGACTTTTGTATGACTTATGATACACTCGTGTGATGTCTTCAGTAGGTTAGGGGCACTCCAGTGCTACAGTCCCATAGCCTCCCACCCTGATTACATTTCTGCATAGAAGCCAGTAAATTCGGCCTGAGGCAAGGTTCACACCTTACCTAATTGCTGAAGAGGCCTTGACTATGATTGGTTTTATTTTATTTATTTAACAGTATTGCACATATAGCAAATAAGCAATAATAAGCACTGCCAGTAAAGCATTGCTTGAGGCAAGGTTCTTATCTAGCTGAAGCGGCCATGATTAGCATTGGTTTATTTTGTTTAATAATAGTATTGCACTTATCATTTATGTGCCCATTGCACTTGTAATTATGTGGCCATAGCAGCATAATAAAACCATAAGGAATGTAAAGCTAACTGATTATTGGCACAACACTAACAAAATACTAGTACATGATATAGTACTTGCAGAACTTTCCTGTCTAGTGTTGCACCAACTTTTCATACCTCAACCGTGTCTGCATTCAATAAATTGTCAGATTAAACGGACTGCCACATTTTGACTGTCCCATTTGAGCCAACAGCCAAAAAAAAACAAAACAGCAGGGAAAGAGGAGCTACAGCTTTTCTATTAATTCCTCACCTCTCAATGCACCACACTATGCACTGGGCAACATGATGTATCAGTAGTTGACATTTTCAAACATGTCCACTTGGTCGGGTCATCCACCCGACATACACATACCTAAAATCATATGTTTCATAAGACTTTATTGGTACAGGTATGGCCAGCCAAAATGACACCCTTAATAAACTCTTGCAACAGGAGGAGAATTACTATACAATTTGCATCTTCGTTTATTCATTTTATTTTTACTGAGCCTCATGAAGCTTAGCTGCTAAGCAGGGTTGTGAGAAACCTCTTCCTTCAAAGATCCAGTCATAGCAAAACAAAATAAGAGGAAGATATCAAAAACTAACAACAGAGGGAAAGAAAGGTGGATATTATTAAAAATAGTGATAACAGATAGAGGAAGGGGTCAGAAAGGTATAAGGAGTAAAAGGAGTGGGAAGCCTAGGGCAGAGGGGAGAAATAGAGGCAATAAAGGCAAAACGTTAGCATTGTTAACAATAATCTTATAATGCACCCTGGGGTAAGCACAAATTAGAGGAAGATAAACGTCAGTTTATTAGCCAACTTTCTCAAAAGTTAGGGAAAAACCAAGCTAAAACTGTACCCAAAACATATCAAATAATAATTAGTGAGTTGGCCACAAACAGTTTTGGGTTCTAAGAACATTCTTATTGTATGGGTTTGTGTGCAAGGCAGGTTCAGGCTTCGGCCTATTAACCCTTTAAGTGCCAGCAGAATTTCACATTTTGGTTACGCGAAATGCCAGCCGTTTTTGAAACATTTTGTGCTCTCTCACTTTAGGGGCATTTTCTGAGGGGAAACCTATAGTTTACCTAGGAAAACTATACATTGTTTTTTTCGGTAGAAACTGAGCTTTCTAAATCTGCCTGAGTTTTCATGTATTTCCACCTGTCCAAAAAAATTTATAGTGCTATATACCAAAAAAAAATGAAAAATTACCATTTTTCATCGTATATCAATTTATACCAGAAAAATATTTCATTTTAGGGATGAAAATCCAACTGATTTGGAAAGCCTTATGTCTCTCGAACGTGCCAATACCAGATATGTATAGTTTTAGGGAGATTTAGGATTTCTGTACAGCAAAAACTCCCGGCAGTATATTACCGAATTTTGAAAGCACTAAGGCAGAAAACGGCATGCTTTAGATTCCAAGGCAAAAAATCCTGAAACCGTAGGTTTACCCCAGAAAACCATACATTTTTGAAAAGTACACATTCTGCCGATTACAAAATGGGTAACTATGTCTCTCTACTCCCAACTACCAAACATAAAAGCTTGTCTGAACATAGCGGTTTTTCAAAAAAAAATTCAAAATTCTGAAAAATCATTTCAAAGGTTTTATTTTGCTGCTCCGCATATCCCAAACTATATTAGGTACCAAGAAAAAGCACCTGAAATATGATTGCCAGGGGTCCACTGAACAGTTTGATACCCATTATGCATAGGTTTACCAAAGTATCTGGCATTTAGAGACACCAATATGAAGTTAGCACATCCAAATTGTTCAGGACTTTACTTCAGCTACTGAGAAATCAACACATTGACTGCATTTTTTGTGGGGTAAAAACACAGAAATATATGTTTACCCCCCATACCCATATATTTTTGGAAAGTACACATTCTACTGAATCTAAAATGGGTACCCATGCCTTTCTGCTCCAAACTACTGAGTCGCAGGGCTTTCCCAAAGTTGTCGGTTTTGGTGAAATATCTGAAAATTGCCTCAAAGCTTCAACTTCCCAGCACCATATCACCCATGTGTCATTACGTACTAAGAAAAAGCACCCTAAATATGATTGCCAGGGTTCCTCTGAACATTTTGGTGGCCATTGTTCATAGGTTTACCAAAGTATCTGGCATTTAGAGGCCCCAAAATGAAGTTAGCGCATACAAACAGTCCCGTGGGTAACTTCAGCTAATGAAAAATCAACACATTGACTGCATTTTTGTGGGGTAAAAACACAGAAATATATGTTTACCCCCCAAAACCCATATATTTTTGGAAAGTACACATTCTACAGAATCTAAAATGGGTACCCATGCCTTTCTGCTCCAAACTACTGAGTCGCAAGGCTTTCCCACAATTGTCGGTTTTGGTGAAATATCTGAAAATTGCCTCAAAGCTTCAACTTCTCAGCACCATATCACCCATGTATCGTTATGCACCAAGAAAAAGCACCCTAAATATGATTGCCAGGGTTCCTCCAAACAGTTTGGTGGCCATTGTTCATAGGTTTACCAAAGTATCTGGCATTTAGAGGCCCCAAAATGAAGTTAGTGCATACAAATAGTCCTGTGGGTAACTTCAGCTAATGAAAGATCAACACATTGACTGCATTTTTGTGGGGTAAAAACACAGAAATATATGTTTACCCCCCAAACCCATACATTTTTGGAAAGTACACATTCTACAGAATCTAAAATGGGTACCCATGCCTTATTGCTCCAAACTACTGAGTCGCCAGGCTTTCCCAAAGTTGTCGGTTTTGGTGAAATATCTGAAAATTGCCTCAAAGCTTCAACTTCCCAGCACCATATCACCCATGTGTCATTACGTACTAAGAAAAAGCACCCTAAATATGATTGCCAGGGTTCCTCTGAACATTTTGGTGGCCATTGTTCATAAGTTTACCAAAGTATCTGGCATTTAGAGGCCCCAAAATGAAGTTAGCGCATACAAACAGTCCCGTGGGTAACTTCAGCTAATGAAAAATCAACACATTGACTGCATTTTTGTGGGGTCAAAACACAGAAATATATGTTTACCCCCCAAAACCCATATATTTTTGGAAAGTACACATTCTACAGAATCTAAAATGGGTACCCATGCCTTTCTGCCCCAAACTACTGAGTCGCAAGGCTTTCCCACAATTGTCGGTTTTGGTGAAATATCTGAAAATTGCCTCAAAGCTTCAACTTCTCAGCACCATATCACCCATGTATCGTTATGCACCAAGAAAAAGCACCCTAAATATGATTGCCAGGGTTCCTCCGAACAGTTTGGTGGCCATTGTTCATAGGTTTACCAAAGTATCTGGCATTTAGAGGCCCCAAAATGAAGTTAGCGCATACAAATAGTCCTGTGGGTAACTTCAGCTAATGAAAGATCAACACATTGACTGCATTTTTGTGGGGTAAAAACACAGAAATATATGTTTACCCCCCAAACCCATACATTTTTGGAAAGTACACATTCTACAGAATCTAAAATGGGTACCCATGCCTTATTGCTCCAAACTACCGAGTCGCAAGGCTTTCCCAAAGTTGCCGGTTTTGGTGAAATATCTGAAAATTGCCTCAAAGCTTCAACTTCCCAGCACCATATCACCCATGTGTCATTACGTACTAAGAAAAAGCACCCTAAATATGATTGCCAGGGTTCTTCTGAACATTTTGGTGGCCATTGTTCATAAGTTTACCAAAGTATATGGCATTTAGAGGCCCCAAAATGAAGTTAGCACATACAAATTGTCCTGTGGGTAACTTCAGCTAATGAAAAATCAACACATTGACTGCATTTTTGTGGGGTAAAAACACAGAAATATATGTTTACCCCCCAACCCCATATATTTTTGGAAAGTACACATTCTACGGAATCTAAAATGGGTACCCATGCCTTTCTGCTCCAAACTACTGAGTCGCAAGGCTTTGCCAAATTTGGCGGTTTTGGTGAAATATCTGGAAATTGTCTCAAAGCTTCAACTTTCCAGCATCGTATTGTCCATGTATCATTACCAGCATAAAGCATCCTAAATATAAACATAGGGGTCTACTAAACAGTTTGATGCCCAATATGCATAGATATACCAAACTATGTGGCGCACAGAGACCCCCAAATGACAATATGTATAGACATTTTCACGGCTGACGCGCTGGCTGCTGCAATATAACCACTCGGTGTGTGTATTATGCGACATTAGACCACCTAACAGTACAGAGACCCCAGAAAACCATATATTTTCAGAAAGTACACATTCTGACGAATCCAATATGGGTAAATAAGTGTTTCTACTGCATACTGCCAAACTGCAAAGCAATGCTGAACATAACGGTTTTTATCAAATTTCTGAAAATTGTCACAAAGCTTGAATTTTACCCCATTATATGCCCCACATTTCGTAACTTATCAGCATAAAACATCCTAAATATGAACGCCAGGGGTCTACTAAACACTTTGATGCCCAATATGCATAGATATACCAAACTATGTGGCGCACAGAGACCCCCAAATGACAATAGTGTATATACATTTTCACGGCTGACGCGCGCTGGCTGCTGCAATATGAGCACCTGGTGTGTGTAATATGCGACATTAGACCCCCCTAACAGTACAGAGACCCCAGAAAACCATATATTTTCAGAAAGTACACATTCTGACGAATCCAATATGGGTAAAAATGTGTTCCTACTGCAAACTGCCAAACTGCAAAGCAATGCTGAACGTAACGGTTTTTATCAAATTTATGAAAATCGTCACAAAGCTTGAATTTTACCCCATTATATGCCCCACATTTCGTAACTTATCAGCATAAAACATCCTAAATATGAATGCCAGGGGTCTACTGAACACTTTGATGCCCAGTATGCATAGATATACCAAACTATGTGGCGCACAGAGACCCCCAAATGACAATAGTGTATATACATTTTCACGGCTGACGCGCTGGCTGCTGCAATATAAGCACCTGGTGTGTGTATTATGCAACATTAGACCCCCCTAACAGTACAGAGACCCCAGAAAACCATATATTTTCAGAAAGTACACATTCTGACGAATCCAATATGGGTAAATAAGTGTTTCTACTGCAAACTGCCAAACTGCAAAGCAATACTGAACATAACGGTTTTTATCAAATTTCTGAAAATTGTCAGAAAGCTTGAATTTTACCCCATTATATGCCACACATTTCGTAACGTATCAGCATAAAACATCCTAAATATGAACGCCAGGGGTCTACTGAACACTTTGATGCCCAATATGCATAGATATACTAAACTATGTGGCGCACAGAGACCCCCAAATGACAATAGTGTATATACATTTTCACGGCTGACGCGCTGGCTGCTGCAATATGAGCACCTGGTGTGTGTATTATGCGACATTAGACCCCCCTAAAAGTACAGAGACCCCAGAAAACCATATATTTTCAGAAAGTACACATTCTGACGAATCCAATATGGGTAAATAAGTGTTTCTACTGCAAACTGCCAAACTGCAAATCAATGCTGAACGTAACCGTTTTTATCAAATTTCTGAAAATCGTCACAAAGCTTGAATTTTACCCCATTATATGCCCCACATTTCGTAACTTATCAGCATAAAACATCCTAAATATGAACGCCAGGGGTCTACTGAACACTTTGATGCCCAATATGCATAGATATACCAAACTATGTGGCGCACAGAGACCCCCAAATGACAATAGTGTATATACATTTTCACGGCTGACGCGCTGGCTGCTGCAATATAAGCACCTGGTGTGTGTATTATGCGACATTAGACCCCCCTAACAGTACAGAGACCCCAGAAAACCATATATTTTCAGAAAGTACACATTCTGACGAATCCAATATGGGTAAATATGTGTTTCTACTGCAAACTGCCAAACTGCAAAGCAATGCTGAACATAACGGTTTTTATCAAATTTTTGAAAATCGTCAGAAAGATTGAATTTTACCCCATTATATGCCACACATTTCGTAACGTATCAGCATAAAACATCCTAAATATGAACGCCAGGGGTCTACTGAACACTTTGATGCCCAATATGCATAGATATACCAAACTATGTGGCGCACAGAGACCACCAAATGACAATAGTGTATATACATTTTCACAGCTGACGCGCTGGCTGCTGCAATATGAGCACCTGGTGTGTGTATTATGCGACATTAGACCCCCCTAAAAGTACAGAGACCCCAGAAAACCATATATTTTCAGAAAGTACACATTCTGACGAATCCAATATGGGTAAATAAGTGTTTCTACTGCAAACTGCCAAACTGCAAATCAATGCTGAACGTAACCGTTTTTATCAAATTTATGAAAATCGTCACAAAGCTTGAATTTTACCCCATTATATGCCCCACATTTCGTAACTTATCAGCATAAAACATCCTAAATATGAACGCCAGGGGTCTACTGAACACTTTGATGCCCAATATGCATAGATATACCAAACTATGTGGCGCACAGAGACCCCCAAATGACAATAGTGTATATACATTTTCACGGCTGACGCGCTGGCTGCTGCAATATAAGCACCTGGTGTGTGTATTATGCGACATTAGACCCCCCTAACAGTACAGAGACCCCAGAAAACCATATATTTTCAGAAAGTACACATTCTGACGAATCCAATATGGGTAAATATGTGTTTCTACTGCAAACTGCCAAACTGCAAAGCAATGCTGAACATAACGGTTTTTATCAAATTTTTGAAAATCGTCAGAAAGATTGAATTTTACCCCATTATATGCCCCACATTTCATAACGTATCAGCATAAAACATCCAAAATATGAATGCCAGGGGTCTACTGAACACTTTGATGCCCAATATGCATAGATATACCAAACTATGCGGCGCACAGAGACCACCAAATGACAATAGTGTATATACATTTTCACAGCTGACGCGCTGGCTGCTGCAATATAAGCACCTGGTGTGTGTATTATGCGATATTAGATCCCCCTAACAGTACAGAGACCCCAGAAAACCATATATTTTCAGAAAGTACACATTCTGATGAATCCAATATGGGTAAATATGTGTTTCTACTGCAAACTGCCAAACTGCAAAGCAATGCTGAACATAACGGTTTTTATCAAATTTCTGAAAATTGTCAGAAAGCTTGAATTTTACCCCATTATATGCCCCACATTTCGTAACGTATCAGCATAAAACATCCTAAATATGAACGCCAGAGGTCTACTGAACACTTTGATGCCCAATATGCATAGATATACCAAACTATGTGGCGCACAGAGACCCCCAAATGACAATAGTGTATATACATTTTCACAGCTGACGCGCTGGCTGCTGCAATATAAGCACCTGGTGTGTGTATTATGCGACATTAGACCCCCCTAACAGTACAGAGACCCCAGAAAACCATATATTTTCAGAAAGTACACATTCTGACGAATCCAATATGGGTAAATAAGTGTTTCTACTGCAAACTGCCAAACTGCAAAGCAATGCTGAACATAACGGTTTTTATCAAATTTCTGAAAATTGTCAGAAAGCTTGAATTTTACCCCATTATATGCCCCACATTTCGTAACGTATCAGCATAAAACATCCTAAATATGAACGCCAGGTGTCTACTGAACACTTTGATGCCCAATATGCATAGATATACCAAACTATGTGGCGCACAGAGACCCCCAAATGGATATATAGTAGATAAAATTTACAAGGCAAAACAAAATAAGGCAGTAAAGGGTGAAATGCAAAAAAATCCAATAAAACCACAAAAATCAATGTTTTTTTTCAGACTAGTGTTATCGGCCGTCAGAATCACAGTTTGAATATTTTAGATGGGCCAAACAGGTTATACGGCTAGAAACAAGTGAACACAATATATGCAGAGCTGAAAATGCAATAAAATGGCTAAAAATTCAATAAAATGGCTAAAAATGCACCAAAATACCCAAAATTGCAATATAATCACCGAAATAACATACAAAAGGTATTGCACAGTACGGTTAGCGAATACGCTATGCGTAATGGCAATAAAACATTTTTTTCAGCCAAAAAAAGAAACGATGCGATAAGAAAAAAAAAAGCCACAATGCCATTTATGTACGTGTGCGTGTGTACAAATGGTAAATTACATGTTATGTGCGCGTGTGTGCGTGTGCACGTGTGTGTAAGTGCAGTGAGTGTAAGTGACCCCCCCAATCCCCAAAAATGTATGTGTATGTGTGTGTAAGTGTGAATCTAAGTGTGTATTACTGTAATAAGTGTGTGTTGGTGTGTTTGTGTGTGTAATTGTTGCACTAACCTGAAAAAGTCGCTGGAGACTGTTGCAGGCGATCAGGAAGAGCCCCTGGAAGACATCTGCGACGTGGTTCCTGTCTCTGTGCTGTGGGGGCGGAGATCGACGGCGCGGTGTAGGCTGCAGCAGCAGGACACGTAAGTAACACGTGCCTGCTGCTGTTTTTGGGCCCCTGGGCAATCGCGCCCCAGGGGCCACTCGATCCCCTGCTCTGCTCGTTGCCTAGGGGCAGGGGATGGAGGAGGAACGGAGCGAGCGGCTCTAACAGCCGCTCCTCCGCTCGAGAACCAGGAAGTGCTGCAGAACGTAGAATCTACGTTCTGTGGCATTTCAAGTACCTTTGCCACAGAACGTAGATTCTACGATCTGTGGCATTTAAAAGGTTAACTACCCTGAAAAATGATCATTCCTCCTTGGGCAAATAAAACACTACAGACTGGTCTGACTGAGGGTTGTAAGAGTTACAGTAACTTAAAAAACAGGGCTGGGCAAAGCAGTAATTATCTAAAAGGCAATACTAATTGACAAGATGACCAACCAGTCAGACCCCTGCCCAATCACATCCCACCCTATTTCCCCTCCCCAACCATTAGCTTTCTCACTCCCTCCATACCATTTGCTTGCTACTTTACTGTACCTTGTTGGTTGCACAATGTGATATCTCATTTTCAATTGTGCCCAAGGGATGTGCCTATCCTGCCTAAAAAAACACCAGAAAGAGGACAAACACTATATTCTATGTAGGGGGGGGCATTAAAGGGTGAATTGGTGTTCAGGTGTGTCACAAGATCAGATCAAACAAAGAGAAAGAGAAAAAAACATGACAGCGAAAGAATGGAAGCAGTGTCCAAGCAATTAGATGGGTAAATAAGGGGGGTCAGTCAGATAGGACACTGACAAGGCAGGTAGGCAGGGAAAACCTTGTAGTGTGTGTGAGCAGAACAAACAAAAGTTCATTATCTGCCGCTGGCTGACCAGCTTCACGGAGAGCAGGGCTAATAAATATCTTTCCCAGACCAGTCACATATCAGCGCTGCTCCAACACAGGAGCTCTACCTTCCCCAACCCATCCAAATGCCTGCTAAATTGAATCAATCCATCTTGGAAATGGTTCTTGTCAGCTTGTGTCAAGGAGAGGAGGGGGAGTCAATAGGGGAAGTAAGGGTGTGGGGTATGGGAAGGAGCTGGCGAGGGGTGGGCAGCAATCAGTGGCATCAGTGCAGCAAAACCGCATTCAAGCCGTGTACAACCAGAGGGGGAAATGAACATTCTGCCTTATTCATGTTAATGACTATTTAATGAGAAGCTCAGTCTGTGTGTGGGTGACAGATAGTGGGGGCTGGCTGGCTGGGTAATTTGGGTACAGAAAGAGAACACAAGTGTCAGTGAGGGAAGAAGCCTCATTCAGAGATACAAAGGGAGACTGTCATTGTGTGATTCTTATCCTCCTTGAGGTCCGGCAAGTCTTCTTTCTGGCTGACACGAAGGGCAAAAAAACTAGCCTACTAAATCACAACAGTACAATATAGATGTTGTAGCAGGATTAACCATGTGTTCAAGATCTAAGCATCACAACAGAAGTCCTAAAGTGAGAGATTAAGGCGATACTAAGATTTATCTTTGTATTAAAGGCAAGTCTGTCAAAAGATAAATGCTGTTCACTGTCACCAAGGAAGCTTGCGGTTATAATATTGAAAAAATTGTCAGATCAGCCCCAATATGCTTTTATGGATAAATAGCAGTTTTTGTTACACATTTTTCTTAAAAACCATTTCAGACAATTATGTACAGAAAAGCCTATGGACATTCATTAACCAGAAGATATGAGTCCTGATGTCTCCTTTAGCTATGTGTAGTTTTGTTCTTAGACAGCCTCAAGAAACACGGAAAGGCCCATTTATCAAAGTCCGAATTTATCTCATTATTTTCTGAAATATACTCCCCGCATTTATCAATGAATTTTCTCAAAAATTTCCTGTGCGAGAAAAAAACCCTGAAAAAAAATCGGGGGAAAAAACGAATCATACAATTTTTTGAGATTTTCCACCCGAAAACTCAGATTTTTGTCCAAATACCACAAAATCTTCGGATTACTGCGCAAAACTCAGTGCAGATCAAGATATCTTTGGGACTTCTCCCACTAACTTATATGCAACCTCGGCAGGTCTGAGATGCCGGATTTTCAGATTATGACTTTTTCCATCCTTGGGGTATAATAAATACCGAAAAATCTAATTCTTTTTTTTTCCACAAAAAATTCGGATTTTATAGTAGAAAAAACCCACAATTTTTTCGGGTTTTAGGCAAATGGACTTTAAAGGAGAAGTAAAGCCTAACTAAAGAAGTAGGTAGAAATGGTGTACATGATGTTTTGTGCTTCTGTGCCAGCCCAAGGCAACCACAGCCCTTTAGCAATAAAGATCTGTCCCCCCCCAAAGGTGCCCCAGTAGCTCCCCATCTTCTTTTCTGCTGATTCACTGCACATCTGTGCTGCTGTCACTTACTGAGCTTAGGGAGCCACTCACAATATACAGTAGAAATGTCACAATATAAGGCTGATTAGTAATTAATACAGATAATTACTACATGGCAGCACAGAAACCAGTGCAACTAGCACTTGTAGCATCATCTTATATTACAGGCCAGCCTCATTTTCTGCTTGATAAGTTGCGGGGACCCCTAATCTTAGCTTCTCAACAGCTGCTCAGAGCCCACTGAGCATGTGAGTGTCACAGACACTTTCCAAGATGGTGACCCCCTGTGACAAGTTTGAAGTCCTGGGTCATTGCTGCTATTGACAAGCTGAACCTTTAGGCTGGTGCAATAAGTTCAGTATATAAAATATGGCTTTTTAAGCCACATTCAGTTTTAGTTCTCCTTTAACAAATAACCCCTCTAGAGTAACTGAAGCTCTTGCACTTTTTTGCACCTAACATAAGCAGGTGCTGTAGAGCAAATCTGTGTTTGTGTTGTCCTGAGGACATTATCTGGCTACTCTAAACATATTTATGCCATGGTATATTATATTTATACTGTAGACTTTATAAGGTAACTTAAATGTAGATTGAGTTTCCACAGCTTATCTTTGAGATACATCTCTATACATCTCAAGTGACTTTGAGTCTGTCCTCCCAAATCTTTCCGGTATTGGCATGCAAAGTGCTGGGAAAAGACTCTGCCTGGAATTGATACCAGAGACTGTTACTAACTGCTTGTGATTTCATATTAGTAATCTGGGGAAAGAACTGATGGGCTGTAATGCAGGAGTGCAATAAATAAACAGCTGCAGTAGCTCCTAAAGTGCTTGTCTTAGTGACATATTTGGTTGGTTTGGGCTCCTACATTGAGAATCAATCACTCAGCCCCCTCCGACACCGCACCTAGAAGTCTATTTTAATTTGCCAGTTCGAGGGTTTTAGAGAGACGCATTCATCTATATTTGTGTCAGCTCCGATTGCCTTTGTCCTGTAACGTTGTCCTATAAATCTAAAGCAATATCTTTATTCAGCAACCCTGCCCGATTCATGCTTCCTATCTTTCTGATGCAAGAAAAGTAGAAAAGTATGCTCAAATTGTTACAGGGCCCATTTGTGAACATGAGCACAAAACTGACAAATCACCTGCTAAAATATAATTCACAATGGTAATTGTGTCAATAACCAGTACTCATTAATACACTATTTTTGCAGCTAATATAATAGCAAAAGGATGCAGCAATATATGGCACAAGGATGAACGGCAGCCCTGCAATAAACACCTGCTTTTTGCAGTGCAGTTTTGGACTCCAGTCCTTAAGAGGGATATGAATGAGCTGGAGAGAGTGCAGAGACTAAGTGCAACTAAATTGGTTAGAGAGATGGAAGACTTAAATTATGAGGGTAGACTGTCAAGGTTGGGGTTGTTTTCTCTGGAAAAAAAGGCGCTTGCGAGGGGACATGATTACACTTTACAAGTACATTAGAGGACATTATAGACAAATAGCAGGGGACCTTTTTACCCATAAATTGGATTACCGTACCAGAGAATTTATGTGAGGGTATGGAGGGGTGTGTGTATGGATGCTGGATTTCATTTGGAGGGGTTGAACTTTGAATTTGGTCTTTTTTAGCCGAGTTTAACTATGTAGCTATGTAACCATGTAACCATACACCTGTGGATGGAAAAAAATGTTGCTGGAGTGCTGATATCTACTGTTAGAACATGCTACCTGTCATGACCAAGATAGTAAACTTAAGTATCTCCAGCCAAATATAGAATCCTCCACAATAGAGCTGGCTAATACCAGTCTGAATCCACACCATCATTTACATAATAAAATTTGAGGAAAACGAAACATTTCCATAATCTGTTTACAAATAGATTTTTGTGTAGAGCTGAAAAGTCACAAGCTTTTAAGGTGAAACCAAGCATCCATACACACCCCTCCATACCCTTAACATAAATTCTCTGGTGCTCAGTTAATCAGAAAGAATTTTGGGATAAGTGCTGGAATTTGGACAATGCTAATGCATCACTAAATGCTTATACATGTTATCTAGGCACGTTACATCTTCAGTGTCGGACTGGGACACCAGGGGCCCACCCAAAAACCTTAGACCAGGGGCCCACTCTCAGTACTAATATTCTTCATCTCCTCAATCAACCTCTATTATCCTAGTTTGTTTTCTTTACATACTGTAATCTATTATTCCATCTATTTAGCCTCTTAGTTCTCATATAATCGGGAATGGCCATGAAATACTGTAGGCCAAAAGTTTAGCAGCATGAGGGCCAACTGACACTTTGGCCCACCAGGAGTTTTCCTGGTATCCCGGTGGGCCAGTCCGACACTGTACATCTTTATGTGCTCTAAGTTACATTGTGCAGCACAGATTAAAGAGCTTGCTCAATAAATTCTATGATCTGTGGATGGTAAGTGGTTAAACCATACTTCAATAACGCCATTATTAGCAACAAGCCCAGTCTAACCACATACAGTATAAATGCTCCATAGATTTTGACTGAACAGTAATCATAGCAGATACATCGCTTTCAATGCAGGTTACATTTTAATTGATTACTAGTTCTTCATGCAGTGTACGGATATTACATATAGTCAATATTAAAGAGATTAGATGCCAGCTCTATACCCAACCCACAGGAGTATTAATCCCCAGTTTGTACTAGGTCTGTGTACCAGAAAAAATCTTGAATAACAGAGGAAAATAGAAATAAGCAGTTTAAAGTCAATTTATCTAGCCTATAAAAAAATTCTAGTTAATCCAAAACTTGTTCCACAGCATAACCCCTCTTTTTTTGAAAAGAAAAAACAGCAAAATGTGTTATTAACAGGGCCGGATTTACATAGCGGGCACCCCTAGGTCCAATGACATTCATCGCCCCCATCCCCTCCCTTTTATTTGGGAAAATAGGGACTGGCACACTGGAAATGTAAAAAAAATCATATCTCCAGTGCATCCCCAGTGTTTCTGAACCAGTGTGGGTGTGGTTGGACAGCATGCCGCCCCCTAAAATTCTGCTGCCCTAGGCCCGGCCCTTGGTGGCCTTTCCACAAATCCGGGCCTAGTTATTAAAAGGGCTGGTGCAATATTTGCAAAAGTCCCTCATTACCCTAGTGACCACCAGTTCCCACCCCTTTGTTTAAAATATAACTCTGTCCATGTTTGAGAGATTGTGAATTGACCGACGTCGCTAAGAAATTAAGACAATTTATTAAAAAATGCAATTATACACAATGATATTCTGTTTATTTCTCTATATAAAGCTAAACAAAGTTTAGCAAAGTAGGGCTGGCACAACAATTGTCAAAACAGAGCATTTCAAGCAGTTTTGAAAAGGTAATATCACTCAAAGTTGCTTCAGGGAGGCAACTTCGGGCGACTATAGAAAACGCATCGCTGCTTGTGCATTAGCGTAGGCGACTTTTCACTGTAGCCCATGGGAAAACACGCTGAGGTAGTTCGGGGAGATAGTAGCTCAGAAGACGAGGCGATTAGTCTCCAGGTCGACAAAATCTACCCGAATCTCCTCGTGTGGCCTTAACCTTAAGGGAAAAAAAGGATGGGGACAACTGCACCATTTCATAATTACCAAATATGTTTGGAGAAAAATGATACATATAGTACATAAATTCTTGTGGGGCACAAAGGTAAACATTTCCAAACCATATCTTTGACTTGGTTTTCAGGCAATGGAGTATGGTAGGATCAGGGCTGACAATTTTTGCAGTTATTGGTGTGCACTGCATTACTACTATGAAATGAGGTATTACTTTTCATGGAGGCCCTTGTTTCCAGAGATTCTATAAGCAATAGAGCTACACTAGGCAATGAGAAAAGCATAAATGTCAGCAGAGCCTGTGCAGGATTGTCAGTCAGAACAGGTACAGAATGTAGTATACGCACTGTAAAGACAGACAGCATGGAAGTTCAGGCTAAAGGCCCCCATACACTGGCCCATAAAGCTGCCAACAGAACGAGTCAGCAGCTTATCGGCCCATGTGTGGGGCCATCCGACGGGCTTCCCTGATCGATATCTAGCCAAAAGTCAGCCAGATCTCGAACAGGCAGGTTAAAAAATCCAGATGGCTGCATCTGTGTGTCTATGTGGTC
Source organism: Xenopus laevis (assembly GCF_017654675.1). Lineage (NCBI taxonomy): Eukaryota > Metazoa > Chordata > Amphibia > Anura > Pipidae > Xenopus > Xenopus laevis. Next base: position 47,132,569 of record NC_054378.1, read on the forward strand.
CTGCGATCCAACAGCCAGTATCGGATCCATTATGATCCAACGATCGGATCAGCCCCATATTGCCCACTTCAATGTTAGTCTATGGCCACCTTAACACTGTGCCAGATAAGTATCCAGCAATCATTTGTTTAGTTCTAATTCTCTGGAATTTGCCCTTCTTTATTAATATCATGAATCATGTATCTGAATGGTCAACCTTCTCATTATGCCCATAGCCTGATACATTAATCAACCTTAACAGGGTCTGGTTGCCAGCAAAAAGGGCAGTTTATTAATAGGAGACAGTTACTGCATTATTTGTAGGTTACAAATAAACATTATTTCTGTAGGCAGAATGCCAGATTGAATGCCTGGACCGAGAACAAGTTAAAATGTGGCCCTGTGTTTTGGTCAGAGCTTGATCTCATTTAAAGCTTGGTTGGCACTTGTGTGGGTAGATAGGTTAGGGTTTTTTTTATTAAAGGATAACACTGATATATAAATATATAATATATTTTTTATGTTGGGGCCACATCTGAGGAATGTTTTTCTTATCGGGGGTGATAATAATCAAAAGACAGAATTACCTCTCTGTAACAAAGAAATATGTGGCTTTGAATATGTACACCCTGTGAGGCCAAATGGCTCTAAAGGCAATGAATATGTCACTGGCCCTTCCATCATTTTTCTTACAAAACACAAAGCACTGCAAGATGTAGAGCGGCACAAGAAAATAATGATAATTATTATCAAAGAGCATGGCAGAAAAATAAGTGCATTTAGCAAGAACGGGGTGGAGTTATTGTTCATTGTTTTGCTTCTGTGGCTTTGAAATGCTTTGAATGTGCAGGGTTTTTATATTTTATTATGCTGGGTGAAAGGGAGGGTGGAGAGCCCAGCTTAGGTACAACTATCCCTCTTGCTGTGACATTTGTGCTGAGCTGTTGGAAGTCTTCTGCACAGACTCTCCAGCCTGGGTTAAAAATGCATTGCAGCATAAGGCAAGTACAATCATAATTTGGGTCACTGGTGTCTTTAATTAATTTAGATTGAGCACTTTGGAGCACTGGGTGGTAATTAAGGAAGGGGATGCATCGGGTTCCTTCTAACACATCTCCCCTCCTGCCTCGATGCTTCAGCTCTGCAATTTCATGGATATACTTGAGTAACGCCTTCCTCCATCAAGCTGCTGGGAGGCTGGGGGTGCGCTTTTTATTATATTGCTGCTGAATATTACCCTCTGCTGTGTAGTATGCTCAATGACCCTCCAGCTGCAAAAGGATTTGAACAGCTGGGCTGAGACAGGAACGTATAATTGTTGGGGGCTTACAGAAAGTCTAAGCGCTTCACATAAACCACTGCTCACACATGTTTAGCTGAATACATGAGCACTTATCTACCGAATGTATTCACTCCATATCCTCCGAGGACTATCAGTATTTATAAATAGCTTACCATATTCTATAGAGCTGTACATTTGGGACTAATGCGGTCATACCACTTCCCTTATGACTTACTAGAATGTAATGAAATATAACTGCGTGTGCTGTTTCGTAGCGGTGGGAACAGAACCAGTTGTATTTCTTTTCAATGTTCCGCATAGCCTTACATATCATGGGACTCAGGAGCTATCGTTGTATTTAAAACATCCTGCAGATATGCCCACATATCCAGCACTGGGAGATTTGTCTGTGAGTGGGTCAGGGATGCCAAAGGGTCTGTACCTGCTGTGTCTTATGTTAACTAGAAAGTAGAAACCCTGGACTTTTCACCTACTCAAAGGTGGGAGTTAATGCACTATCCAGCCATGAGCAACTGTGCTCTTCAAATAGAACATTTCTTTCCAGGCCCAATTAGTGTAGCTGAACAGGTTCAAGCATTAATGGCAAGAAGCTTTCAGATAGGGGAATATGTGGAATACAAAGCAGAGAGAGAACTAGTTTTCCAGCTTCAGTTGGGGGTTGTACACCTTTGAGTTAACTTTTAATGTGATGTACAGAGTGATATTCTGAAACAATTAAATTTTTTACTATTTGTGGTTTTTGAGTTATTTAGGTTCTCGTTCAGCAGTTTTCAAGTTTGCCATTCCAGCAATCTGGTTGCGAGGGTCCAAATTATTGCTTTTGTTTTTAGACGGGGTCAGTGACCCCCATTTGAAAGCTGGAAAGAATCAGGAGAAGAATGCAAATAATTAAAAACCTATTTAAAATAAATAATGAAGACCAGCAGAAAAGTTGCTTAGAATTCCGCCATTCTATAACATACTTAAAGTTAACTTAAAAGTGAACCACCCCTTTAAAGGTGGAACATAGCCCCATGTAAGACGTACAAATAATATACTATTACAAAAAGTATTTATCAATAAAGATATAGTAATACATGTGTATATTACATGAATTGAACTTCCTTTTCTCCAGTTGTTATTTAACTTCCAGCAGCCTCAAAAAATACACCCCATCTCTTACTCGACCGCCCCCCATAGCTATTTTCTCATTTTGATGTGGCGTTTTTGCTCAGATCTTGTTTTTGCTTGCAATCATCCATTTCTGAGTGATGCTTGTGAGTTGAATACATTATTGATTATAGCTACTCATTTGAGGCTGAGAAGCACACTGGGGTACTAACAATGGCAGTAAGCTCACTAATTGGTATAGTACTTGGGGCCAGAGTGTTTTGCATGTTAGTAAGATAAGTGATTATAATAACTGGGGGTGCCTAACAAATTCACACTACCCACTAATTAGCCCTTTTCTTCTCTTTTTATATAATAAAATCTGCAGTTTTCTACAGGAAGTGTGGAACATGTTTTAAAGAATGTATTGGTCCCTCTCATTTACTGTATGTTTTTTTGTGTGTTTATTGGTTTTCCGCACACCACTTGATAAAGGTCTTAGAGGGAGATCAAAACGTCAGCCTGTTTTTAAATGGATATAATAAAAATAATTTTTTAACCTTTTTCCCAGTGTGTACCTACTAATTTTAGTCATTTATAAATATATATTTTTTTTAATAGAGAGAAAGGCACACATGTTTTTCCCCTTAATGTGGGTTAGTGCTGGTGGGAGATATGCTGTAGAGTTGAAGTTAATGGAAAAGTGTATTTTTTAACTTATTTTTTTATTTAATTTTGTAATAACATACAAAAAGGAAACTAGCATTAATATAATGACATATTGCAGTGATAAAGCATTTATGTTTTACATTGTCCTGTACTGTATTAAACACATATCATTTCACTACCATATCATATTGTTATTTCTGTTGCATTTACTATCTGCAAATTGTGGAGTATATATTATGCCTTTAAAAAGAAAAAAGTAGGACTAAAAGAAAAAAAACATTTTGTCAACAGTAACAGGTGGAAAAGTGTCTTTTTTAACCCCAATTAACTATGTAACTATTTTGCAATGATGAACAAATCTTTCAAGCTCAAATATCATCCCTTGAAATGGAGGCGCAAAGAAGAGGGGATAATTCAGAAAGACAAGATTTTGTATCTTTTGGTAGGGGTGGATATACATCATTGATACCTAGGGGTATATTTATCAAAGAGTGAAGTTAATAGAGAAGTTCCGCCACTAGAGTGAAATTCCGCCACTTCCCATTTATTTCTATGGGGTTTTTAAAGGCGTATTTATCAAAGGGTGAAATTTCACTTTCACCCATTGATAAATACACCTTTCAAAATCCCATAGAAATGAATGGAGAGCTGCGGAATTTCACTCTAGTGGCGGAACTTCACTCTTTGATAAATTTACCCCTTAGCCTTTGACTTTCTAAGCATAGTTGCTGTATTTCTTTAAGCATCACACTCACAGTTTAACAACGGCTGGAGGGCTAAAGGCTAGGCATCCCTAATGTATAGACTGAAAATTGTTACACATATGTTCATATGTTCTTTGTACGTTCAGCAACCCTCCACTTTGGGGTCCAGGGCAGATGTCCCTAGAGCTCTGCACAGTTTGAATCAGAAGGACCTGTGCCCAACCCAGACCCGCCAACCCCTAACCCGACCCCCCCCAAAACATCCCCCTATCAGAGCCGATTCCCAACCTGGACCCTACAAAGTTTAACTTACCTTCTGACCCAGGACCTGTTTGACAGTAAAGGGACTAAAAAAGTCCCATCAACACTAGGACAGGTGGGAGGGACAAGTCCCACACCTTAGCCAGGTACCCAGGCGGGTTACTTGTGGACTACTCGCATGCTCATGGAATCAGAATCTTCTGACTGAAACCGACCTCTTCGCAGGTATTCTGTGGGTAACCGACCCGATGCAGGACTCTATCTTCTGTACTACCTTAAAACTGCCCCTGCCAACTGGCTTATGGACATTTTTTCTTACCCATTTCCCGAAATAGAAGCATATAAAAAAGACTAGGCAATGAAAAATTTAAACGGTCTGGATTATATGAAAAATTCCCAGAATCACTTCAAAAGTCCCATCCTTGAAATGTTCTAAGCCAGCGCAGTCTGCAGGTAAAGGCGTGCAGAAAACTGGGATACCTGTAACATCTGTGCAAACCTGAAAGTCACAGGTTCAATCACAGCTGCATGGACAAGCTCTCATGTTTCCCTGACTGATAAAAATAGCAGGATTTGCTTGTACCAGACAAATATAGTCATACACTGACCTGGGCACAGATATCACTCAAACAGCTTTGTGTTATATAGCAGCAAACATAATTGTGACATGAAAACCCCAGGTCAGAATAGCCTAAACTATCCTCATTAATCTAATTAAAGTGAATTAAATCCTAAAAAAAAAAACATTCAAATTCCCTAACCCAATAATTCTGCTGTATAACCTATCAACTTCTATTTATGCCAATGTTTGTTGCAAAATTATTGACTTAGCTTTACCTTTCTTTAAAGGTATATGAAAATAAAGCAATAGTTGCAATGTGTTTCAGTTGCTATGATTAAAAACACTAGCTAGGCAATCATAAAAATGGCCCTTCTGATAATTTGGTTGTTTTGAGTTTCTAACTGATACCTATAATATGGCAACAAAACCAGAGATATTCAGTTTGTAAAAACAATATAAAACCCTCTAGATGTCCTAATCCTACTTTTTCAGTGGAAACCAAGAGAGCTGCAAAGCAGGAAGTAGTGTTCTGTTCTGTTAGACATCCATTCACTCCAGATTAGAATTTTGGCTAACTATATAGAATTTTTTTTATTTTGCACACCCTAGCTTTCTACACAGTTTTTATTTTTATACTGAACAATCTATTTAAATTTAGTGGTTTGTTTTTTTAAGTCCTTTAAATATGCCTTGAGCTAAACACTTTACTAGAGAGCATGATGACGTTTTAATCTTTCTTACATGAACATAAAATCATAGCAAATATACAATAAAATAAATGGAATTAAATTGAAAACAAACACTACACTACAAATTATGAGTGTTCTCTTTTAATTCTAGACAGACAGAATATGCATATGCTGGAAGCCTATACAACTTGTTTGGACCTTACAACAGGCAGTAGACATTTACTGACTTTAATCCTTCATTACAAAGCAACCCCAAATCCAAGAGAAAATACTGTGTACCTAAAGTATCATCTACCCAACTACAAACTACATTCAAATTACTAAAAGAATACATTTCTAAATATATCTTTGTTTTGCTTATTTCATTGACTACATTGAAATACAGTATATAGTAGACTGTAGAAGCTGTGCAGAGAACATTTTCCTAGCTAATTATAAGTTCAAACCCCCCCCATACACACACACACACACACACTCACTCACTCACTCTGCTGGGAAGCCACTTAATTGATTGATTCCTATTGAAAACAAATTATCAGCACTGGATTTGTGAAAATGTCTCCCTGGAGACAGAATAATAACCTGAGTGCAATCTGAGTAGCAACACTTTATTTCTCTTTCAGCATAATCCACATAAAACAATGTTATGATGCACTGACACCACACACTATGCATTGCTTATAAAACAGAAATGTTTTGAAAATCCAAAGCAAAAATAAAATAATCCAAGGCTGCACTGATCACAAAGGGAATGCTAAATGGGATGTACATACATAGTTTGTGACCCAACTAAAAGGTCCTGGAGCACCCCTTGGACACAAACATTTTGACCTTTCACCAAAGAGGGAAAACTAGTCTTAAAATGGCCATAGATGTTGAGATTTTTAAAAGATCCGATCATCATCGTGAGACCACGATTATCTCGGAACGATTGTACAAATTGTCCATCAACTAAAAAGACCAATTTGCCAGGAAAACAAAGGGTAGCTGCCTACTTTGCCCTGCAAACATAAATAGATTGCACTTCGACCGACAAAGATTTTTTGACCTGGCCGATCAATTTCCTGACAGATGTCGGGCAAAAAATCGTAAGATGTTCGATCGTTCGAATCCCACTAACCGCACGATAATTTCGAAGGATTGGTCGGACTTCACTAAAATCGGTCTTTCGGCAAGAGAAATCTTTGCGTCTATGGGGACCTTAAATGGCCAATTCATAGTACAACATGCAGGAGATGGGAATATACATCTTTAATGAGGTGGTCATATACCAAATATTGCAAAGCATGAGCCTTTTTTATTTAAATACTGAAATTTAGTGGACTCTTCTTTTTTTTAAAAAAAGGTTTTTATTTATGCATTGATAACATAAAACACATTAAACAATACAATATTGGTTTTACAACGTATTGCAATTTATATTCAGGATATCTCCTATACATCTGCATTGGTTAGACATTAGTGTTTAGAAACTAGTGGGTGGGGAGAGGGACTCAGCTTCCCTTCTGAATCTGAGCGGAGTGACAGTGTACTGTTCTTTTTGAGGAAAATATACCCTACCCACACAGCCCTTACACAAGGGTATTTTCAAACTGTGTTCCAGTGTCACTGCTGTTTCTGGATGTTAACTTGACTTATAATATATTATTCAAGGAATCATATCGGCACTTGCAAAAAAAAAACAGATTAATTGCCTGGGTGCAAGTACTGTAGCATATTTAAACAATTAACTTGTCAAGAATACTGCACCGGACTTAAAAAATCTCTCATTTATTTCAAGCAAAAGAACTGATTTAGGCTCAGAACTGGAATACTGGAGTCCTCGCAATAACAGGTTAAGGTAAAAAGTACTCTGTCTATGTCTTTAATCTTTGCCACTAAAAAAACGCAATTGGTTTGTTTTTTCACTATACTTACTCCATAAACAGGGTCATTTGTGCAAATAGAGATATGGATATCTGGATAAACAAACACCTCCCTTCCTTAAATTGTAGCTTTTAAAATAAAGATGGCCATACACAGACCAATTACAGCTCCCAATCGACAAGTAATGCATAATCATATTAATGTTGTCCTCAACTGACTGGTACATTTTAATTTTTTACACAAAATGTCTCCTGTAAGATCACAAAAGGGATGTTATACTGTTTCTTTAAAGGGGACTCTTTGAAGTCTAAAATAGAATAAGGCTAGAAATGCTGTATTTTGTATATTAAACACAAGCCACAAGCCTAATAAAACAAATGATTTATGCTTTTAAAGTTGGACACAGGGGGGTCACCATCTTGTAACTTTGCAAGACCAAGACTATGCACATGCTCAGTGTGGTCTGGGCTGCTTAGAGATCATCATAAATGATCAAAACAGCACAAGTCAAATAATATCTGCTAGAAGCCGATACAGCAAGACTGATTAATAATCAGAATAGGCAGACTGCACTGGGACCTGTGTTGTCATGTAATCTAATGTGGATTTTATAGTTTTTGTATTGTTTAATACAAACTTTCTCCAACTCTGCAGAACCAGTGGCTGTTGCAAAATAATCCTCCAAATAGAATCCCAGTTTATCTGTTTAAATCTGGCTCCATAATCTCTGTCCCTGCAGCTGGAGTTGGAAACAGTAAAGGGGATGTAAAAGCAAAAATAAAATCCCATACAAATCTCTACACAGTCACCGACTGCTCTACAGGGAAACAAGCAAAGCTGCTTGAGTTCTGCATGGCTGGGAAGTAAGGCGGGGCTCCCCCTGCTGTTCATAAGTAAGATTTTTCCCCTGCAGAACAGTTAGGGACCGTCTGACAATTCCTATCCACAGCAGTAAATGAAGGGAGACTTTCACTGCATACAGTCGGGTTTCTTATGAAAACAGTACACATTTTTAAATTGAAGTATATTGGAAATAGGTTTCTTTTTCATTAAAGAAAGTAAAAATGGGGTTTTATTTTTTTGCCTTTACATGCCGTAAAATGGAAAAAACCCTATAATTTCAAGGAATTTTGACATGAGCTCATTCAGCTGGGCTTATGCACAAAAGGTACATAAACACTAATGGGCTTATTTAAAAAAAAAAAATCAAATTTATGAGGTTTGTGAGGTTTTTTCAAATAAACTCACAATTAAAAAACATGAATGTTTGCTTATTTCTGAAAAAATCAGAATGTAAAAAACTCAATTGAATACAATTGTAAAAAAAAACTTGAATACCACAAATTGTATATATATTTTTTTAAAAACTTGAATTTCTGAGTTTACAAACTTGAAACTCTGGTTCCACAGATTGAGAGGAAACCATGTTCTACCTTATCTTGTTCCTTTGTGAAGTAATGGCTTCTGGAACTTGAAGACTCTTTATTTCCACAGTGGAAGGTGCGCAGATTCCTTGAAAATCAGAGGGACATCATATATATAAAAACATACATTTGTTTTTTGAACTTCAGACAGCACATTCTTTACATAAGCCCATGTGAATGAGCTTGTGTCCAATTGGGGGGGGGGGTGTATATTTTTCTTTTCACAAAAATTGTTCACAAAACCTTTGGAGCCATGATCAGACATAAGAGGGGTTTAGGATGAAAAAGAACTAGAAGCTGGTTTACACAGCCATCTGAGAGTAGGTTTTTATATCCTAATACAGGAAAATAGACATTAAATTATATCAATTCAGCTTATCCTTGGCTATGCGCTTCAACACCTTCATGCCTGCAGCACATGGCCGCTTGCACGTTTCACCCCAAGGCTAATAATGCTGACCTCACTCTGTGAACCTGTCCAGCTTTAATTTACCCAAACACAGCCCGGCTAATCAGCTGCAAACCAAGGCACCCAGGTTCAATCCAAATTGATTTACAAAGGCTGGAAATGGATACAAATGTAATTAGGTGCTTTTTATTCTTTTTTTTCTGTGCGGAGGATCTGTAGAAAATGATTTAAATCAATTGCCGGTCAGGACGTTTGTGATTACTGCAGAACAGCTCGCTCTTAGCACGATGATGGAAATAGTGTCACCCGTGAGTCACTCCAGGCTCATGATCAAAGCACTCCTTGTGTGTTGATTTTCTAATGATTTTCCATTTCAGCTTTGCACAATAAGACGTAAACCATGTCCCATTCTCTTGCAGTAGCACTAGTGTCACAGTAGCCACCCACACTAAACAGATCTTACTCTGCGTGCACTTAGGGGTTTTTTTAACACGTCAGTTTGAACTCTCAGGTAAGACAGACAGGATAGTCAAGCCAAAAGTAGGTCCTGTTTGCATCTTTTGAATGAACTCTTGGGAATATCAAAGCTCTAACATGAGAATCATTTATATAGCTCTCTGGTGTACCACAAAGATCACACATGCCCCTGTCTGTGCTTACAATTTCAAAATAATGTTTTATGTGAACAGATGGCATTATATACAAGCTTCCGCTTTGCAGTTAATGGATACGTGAGGGTTTATCGTCCCTTAAAGGAAAACGTTACCCCCAAACAGAATATTTAGGCAACAGATAGTTTATATCATATTAAGTGGCATATTAAATACTCTGGTATATATATTTAAGATATTTTTAAGAAATTTGGCCTTTTACATCTCTTGCCTTAAACCACCATTTGGTGATTGTCACTGTTCTGCCTCAGCAATCAGCTGACTAGAAATACTAAAACTCTAACTGTAACAGGAAGAAGTGTGGAAGCAAAAGACAGAACTCTGTCTGTTAATTGGCTCATGTGACCTAACATGTATGGTAGAGTCCTGCAGCTGGTCGGGTACCCAGGTGTACTCGCGGGTTACCCGCAAAAACCTGCTGTACCCTGCGGGTTGCGGGTAGAATCTCTGGGTGCGGGTATAGATGCGGGTCGGCGGTTCTGCAGATTTGCGGGTTGCGGAGCGGGCCTTCTCAAAAGCGATATTTTTTCTTATCACGTCTACTTCTGATTATGTCACTTTGGTTTACAATGACAGCAGTTCCTGTTTTACTCCTTTTTTTCTGATCGAGTCTACTTCCAATGATGCCACTTCCGGTTTACAATGACAGCACTTCCTGATTCATGATGGTCAGCGAGCCGTGGGTCCGGGTTGCGGATAAGGTACTTACGGGTCGGGTAGCGGGTCCAAGCTGGTAAGAATGCGGGTTGCGGATTGCAGGTTGTGGGTACGGGTCGGGTACGGGTTCCAAAAAATGGACCCGCGCAGGACTCCAAGAAATAATTGGGCCACTGTGGCACTACCTACTCAAGCATGTGGCATAACCAGTCCTAAAGGCAACCATACAAGTATCCATCTGGTACACTCTGCAATCAATTGGCTCATGGGAACTTACAAAGGGCCACTCAAGGTATGGCCAAGGTTCTTGCAAAGAGCTGTTCCTTTGCTTCCTTATCTGTGATGCTTCTTATACTGGTCCATGTGGATCATTGACAGATTATATTTTTTAAGCTCTGTCTGATCCCAAAACCAACCATTATCCATAGTTAGGGTTGCCACCTGGTCAGTGTTTTACTGGCCTGGCCAGAAAAAATGATGGTTGATCCCAATGTAATTAATAGGGAAAAAAGATAAATATATAGGAAGGAAGGAAATATATAGGAAGACCCCATAGACACACAGATAATCATACAAAATTTTGTTTTGAATGATCTTATCTGTATGGCCACCTTAATCTTAACTGGCCCTACCATGAACCACTCATAGAAGTAACAAGAAGAGGGTGCAGGTTAATAACACTTAAAAATAATAAAAAAATCTAAGTTTCTGTAGTTCACTCCCTTTGCCAGTTCACAGAAAAAATCCGTTCTCCTTCGGACAGGTATTGTGTAGTATTTCTTAATCAATGGTAACACACTCCGTGAGGTTGGAACTAGTTTAGGCACCTGTGTGGTTTGCTTTACCCTTTCACCAGCCTTTATACGTTGCACCGTCTGTGATTCAATTTTATACTCACAGACGTTTAGGCATAATGCTTGAGTTGTAAGTAGTTGTTACACCTTTCTAAACCTAGTGGATGTCTATCGGTTTCTAAAGAGATGCGCTTAACATTGTGTAAAAAACCTTTAATAAATAATTTAAAAAAAAGAAGATGGAAAGTTTGAACACATTTCTGGGGCTTTTAGGGTCAGATTTTATGTGTTTTTACAGTTTTGCTAATGAAGGTGAATTACCCTTTAAGCTGCAAGTCACAGTTTTCCCAAGAGACATGCTGATCTTAAATTGTTACAATTGTTTCTTTGCTTATCTTAAATTGATTCAAATGTATCAAAGTGCACCTGCCACGTATTCTGGCCTCTCTGCCAAAAGCTTCAGTTTTAGAAACTTTGTATCTTTTTTCTGGCTGATCAAAGAGAAAGTTGGGACAGTTCAGTAACAATTCGGGACTGCAGGTTGAGCTGTCAAAATTGGGACTGTCCCGAGAAAAACGGGTATGGGAGGTATGGGGCAGTGTTGATGGGATAGTGTTGCTGTGACAAATATAGGGGATGTCAAGTGCTAGTGTTTTACAATAGGTACAAGAGATCTGCCCATTATCTCAGATGCAGACACAGCTGGATATCCAGAGGATGATGCAGTAAAGGGGAAGCTGAACTAGAGAGGCCACAATGTTGGCAGAATATGTTAGTCCTGCCTCAGGAGAGCAAGATGCAATTATGAAAACAAGTATAGAAACAGTGAAGAGTGACAAAGCAGAGCATCAGCAGCTTTATAAGTAATGTGTGGAAGCCTCTCAAGTGTTGACAATGCAGGATGGCTCATTAAACGCATTCCATCTGTCCTTAATGCTCCATGCAATGAAGATAAGGGAACCAGAGGGTGTCCTCATTTTGCAAAGGTAAATTACACTAGTGCAACAGGGAAACCAACTTAGCTGCAACAGTGCCCATACAAGCAGCAAACCTAACAAATTGCTCTGAAATATCATAGATCATATTGTAATGTTTGAGAAGAGATGGGTTCAGTTTACGTTTTAACAGAGTAGAGATAATGCTTGGTCAGGCCCAAATTCCAAGAAAGGCCACTCAGGCATGTGCCTTGGAAGGCAAAATTATAGGGGAGCAACCTGATTCTACTATTAATAGAATAAATTAAAATTTGCGTTTAACCATTTTCTTTTACTTTGATTTGAACTACTATATTAGTATTGGCTCACAAATGTGATGGGAAGTTCATCAGTGATTGGAGTTTATTTACAATGAATCTCAGGAAGGGATCAGATGATAAATCAAGGCTTAAAAACACTGTGCTAGCACAAAAGCCCTCCTATCAAATATCCATAAGATTTTAACATCTCTACCAGCCAAAAACGTCCTAAAACACAAATATATGCTATATTGGGAACAAGAGCTGGAGGGGCCCTTCGAACTGGAAGACTGGGAAGCTACAGTATATTGCAGAAAGCCAAAACAGGAGTGACGTGTAAAACAGAAAGAAAATGTATATAAGGTTATGATTCATTTGGTATATGACTCCCAAAAAGTTGAACAAAATATACCCAAATGTCCCAGACCAGTGCTGGAGGGGATGTGCCAATTCAGGATCATTGTATCATCATAGTTTAATAACTGATATCTGGCTGAAAATTTGCCAGGTCTCACTAAGGGATCAGAAAATTTGCCCTAGTATCCATTTCTTTTCCCAGCATGTGTGTAACCAAATCAGGCCTGGAACTGCTAATTTTGCAATGGTGTATGGCCATTTTAATTTAAAAATGTGCAAAGGCTAGTCTAATGCTCTCCCATTATCAAAAAGCCAAGAAAGTTTATTAGCACTGGAAATGGTGCATGGTGCCATCTGAATGTCTACTGGAGACAAAAGCACTTTGTGTTTATTGAAAAGACTTCAAGGAGTGGAGGAAGAACAAATAATTTGCTGATTTGAAGAATAATATGGGAAAGGATAAGCTGATAGGAGACAGAGAGAAGCAGTTGATGGGAAACAGGACATATGGGGGAACAGCAGACATGTGAAATAAAAACCAAAGGCAAAGCTGGCAGCAGTTTAGCTCTGCACTACATCAGCTAAGAGGCTGTGATCAATTGCCCCCAGTACTTCCACCATATCTAGGGTCATTTGCACCGGTGCAAATGAATCTGTGTCCAGGCCAGCTTGCGCCATTTTTCCTTGAAGCAATCCTGCCAACTTCCATCAGAAAATGAATACTGCTGGACCCTTATATAATCTGTAAGACTGTCACATCTGGGCGGCAGTTGCAACTCAGAAGGAACAGGAGAAGGAGGGGGAAAACCAACAGCCGACAGTTTCCATGCTTCTGAGTGAGAGCAGCACTGGCAGCAGATCAAAGCGCATTATGCTGAGTGCCGACGTGCACTCGTTGTTCTTCAATTATTCAGGCAATAATTGCACCTTTATTTAAAGCCTGCTCTTGCACAAACTGCGTTGCAGGCTGCCAGGCACACAGAGGACTGCGAGACTTAAAGGGAAGGCTTTTATCTTGCACAGGCACTAATTAAGTGGACGCATTTGTTAGCATGTTATCAGGTGTACTGCCACACAGGCCACAGAGTGTCCTTTGTTGTCGCCTCTATAGTGATATTCATTGAAGCAAGAGGTTGAGGGGGGAGGGAGGGGGGTTAGTGTTCAGAGTATGGGTAACAAGAGAAGGTGTTAAGTATTAACACCAAGCCAGCATAATGTGTTGCAGACCCCACCAGACTAGTGTTAATTGATCTCGTTATTCTTCAACGTTTCTATGGAACGAGTTTCACAGTTCTGGTAAAGCACCTCTCGCGGTGATAATCAATCCAGAATTCTATAAACTCTTTCACTGCCAGGAGCTAAAGGCACAATAAGTGTGCTTTGGTTATGTTCAGTGCAGATATCGTACCTTCTTAACAACACAAGCCACATTTTACATTGTTACGTTTTAAAGACTTCAAGTAAGTCCTCGTTTTCTTGCCAGGCATTTACAAGTTCCAACAAAATTAGGAATAGGTGAATTAAGGGTAATTCCACACTCCGCTAATAATGACCGATCTCACCCTGTATCTGTAGGCAGTATCCCTCGGTCACTGTGCAGTTTTGCTGCGGTGACAGGTAGAACTAGCATTGTCTCTGCTCATTTTTTTCTGCCAATAGACCAAGGGGCACATTTACTTAGCTCGAGTGAAGGATTAGAATGAAAAAAACTTTGAATTTCGAATTTTTTTTTTGGCTACTTCGACCTTCGACTACGACTTTGAATCGAACGATTCAAACTAAAAATCGTTAGACTATTCGACCAGTCGAAATACTGTCTCTTTAAAAAATCTTCGACCACCTACTTCGCCATCTAAAACCTACCGAGCACCAATGTTAGCCTATGGGGAAGGTCCCCATAGGCTTTCCTAGCAATTTCTGATTGAAGGAAACTCGTTCAATCGATGGATTAAAATCCTTCGAACCGTTCGATTCGAAGGATTTAATCGTTCGATTGAACGATTTTTCCTTCGATCGTTCGAATTGCGGTAAATCCTTCAACTTCGATATTCGAAGTCGAAGGATTAACTTCGATGGTCGAATATCGAGGGTTAATTAACCCTTGATATTCGACCCATAGTAAATGTGCCCCCACGAGTGACATTACTAAAATGAAAGTCTGACTGCAATACAGTACATGTCTCAGGCAATACACTAAAGCTAAGGGCACACGAGAGGGCAGCAACCCCCTTTCCTCCACTGTGGCATGACATTGCTGGTAAATTTGTAATGCCGGCCCTAGCCTTAGCTGCTATTTTACTGGTCGAGGTCAGTGAAGTACCAGCCAAGTGGCAACTCTAGATTGGTCACATAGCAGAGCGGATGGCCAAGGCTGTGCCTCATATGTCCATAGCCTATTTATGTATTATTCCTGTCCTGCAACTGTATATAATGCTGCCAAACAGGGCAACTACTGTCATGAGATAGGGAGAGAACGTTGCTTTAGGCAGCAGTACGCAACATGTTACCAGGCATCAAAAAAACCAACCTTTTTTTTAAGCCAAGATTCAGTTCTTCTTCAGAGCACAAAGCACAACAGTGCACTCACTACTGATGCAGCCCCTCTCAACCCACTCAATACCAACTGACTAATTGTTAGTGCAGAGCAGATTAGGGGGCACCAGCAGTCCCAAAAACTGTTTTTAGGGTAATGCCACTGGCCTTATTCGAGACTGTGTTGGCATAATGCCAGAATTCTTAAACTATGCCCGGAACGCAAAAACATATCCTTATATTGTTTGGTGTTAGTGATGATAAACCCCTATAGTCAAGTACAATTTATTCCTACAACTGCCAGTAGTAAATAAAATGGCATGCAGAAGTCATGCCAGGGGTGCTTCGCCAATGAGGCGAGTTGAGGCTGTCGCCTCAGGCGGCAGCGCCCCACTAGGTACCAGGGGTAACAAAAATGCTGCTCCTGGTACTTTAAGAGCGAATTTCCGGGGGAAGGCGGGCAGCAGCAACTGCTGATTAATGACTTTATGATTAGAAGGATTTTCAATAGATTTTAGTTTATTTGAGCCACAAAGACCATGATTTTTCTTTCTTTGCTAATTTTCGAAATGCCGACAGGACTTTTCATTGAACCACTTCCATGTAGAGTGCCTTATTTACTGTGCCTAAGGCACAGGGAGCTAAAGTGCCTTTGCAGATGGCACATGGAATTGAACAAGGGAGACACAGCTCCATATTGCAGTGAGAAGTTAACCAATGAGCCCTCATTTCTTTGCAAGTTGCTGCAGTGTTGCCTGATTCAAAGGAAACGCTCTGGCTGCCGCATTACCTTATTTGCCACAATAATCCTCAAACCGTCGCCCTTTCCTTCCAAGGAGTTACATTTATTTTCCTGGAACTGCTGAGGTGTTGCAAGCCAGCACACTGGTGAAAAGTAGCACAAGCAGAGAGGCTAAAAGCTCAGGAAATATTGCAATTAATCACAGTATTTATTTACTGCTGGTAATTACCACAGGGGGGCTAGCTAACCATATTCACTACTAGAAATGAGGCCAAGAATAGTAATCATCTGCTCTCCTTCATCTCTCTGAGCCACCCAAGGACAAGCTCTTTGGTACTTAAAACATTTAACTTGTGCATGAAAATGCTCTTTTAATTAAAAAAAAAGGTGTAATCATCTGCAGTGTTAAAATTGGCATACAAGAGTAAACAAAATAAAAATAGTAATCTAAAGAGGCACTGTTCCAACCTTTTACATGTAGGGGTTATTATTTCTTCATTTGTTTGATTTGTTTGATTGCTGGATTATATACAAATAATGATCTCAAAGAAGCATACAGTGCCATTGAGACCCATGGAGGGCCACATTCTTCGTCCAGTAATAGACAGCCCTGGTCAAAAAGGTTTAACAACTCAATCATGCATTGACAACATTTTGAAATATATCCTTAGAACAAATAAAAAGCAATAAGTAAAATTAAGTAGCATTCTGTACATAGGCACATATAGTTATTTTGGACCATAAATTGGCCAAACTGCTTTACATCTGTCACTGAGCAGGCGAGACACCCAATTTGTCATGTGTTCAGCATTTTTCTCGAAGTAAAAATACACAAAAGATCATTTAACTTGAGGTTAGCTAAACAAGCATAATTCATATTGATAAAGCATATTGATGCCAAAACAATCCTATTGAATTTTTTTAATGTTTAGATGAATAGGGCACTGTGTTTCAAATTATGAAGAAAACCCCAGGTGCCACTTTTCAAAAAGGGATCTGTTCTCAGCCTCAAAACTATAGGTCTCACCTTGAGTATTTATTGAAGTTTTGGGCTCCAGTTCTTAAGAGGGATATAAATAAGCCGGAGAGAGTGCAGAGACTTATATAGAAAATAACAAATAGCAGTCAGTACCGTAATTATGCAAATAGGGTGATCATTTGAGGAAGAGTCAAAATGTATCATCCACATGGGAATGTTTTTGTATGCAACTTCAATACATTTTCAGACCAGAACAGATACCCGTGGAAGAGGACTGCTTCAATTGCCCAATTCATTGCTTTCCCGATAGAAGCTTCAGACCTACCCAATAGATATCCGGCCAATCTGTGGCCAGATATTGGTCAGCACACTGTTGTTTGGCCCAACATGGAGCAATATCTACTCCAATTATATACAAAACTCAAACCCCAGCCTTGGGTGTGGCTTCCCACAAGTCTTAACCATCCCTAACCACTCTTAAGGTTGGGACAGTGCGCAAAGGAAATATTCATAATGTGAAATAAACTGGTGGTGTATGTGTATGTTTTAAAGGTTGGATTTGCTCATGTCTGTGTCATTGTAAAGTAATAGAGCTGCAATGCCGTGCCTGTCTTACAGTTTGGTCAATGGCTGCTGTTAGTGCTATGAGGAAGATTTACTCTTCAGAGAAAGAGCGATCACAGGCGGGTTTGCCACTGATAACCGTTTACAGAGAAAAAAAATTCTGACCAAGGAACGACAAGCATAGGTAGTCAGATAAAGATGAAATAGGAAACAAAGAGAAAGGCAGGGGAGTGGGAATTACAAGTGAAGGCTGAGGGAAAATCTAGAGATAAATGAAAGAATGAGACAGAACAAATGAATGGGAGGGAGAAGGAGAGAGGTAATGTGTGAGTGATAGGTGGTGGCAACAGAAGAGCAGGGAATGGAGAGGCTGTATGGGAGGGAGACCAGGAGAGCAGCCAGAAAGGGGTCAGTTAATTCAGCTGGAAATATTATTGCAAAGGGAGATTTATTGTTAGCAGGCCACATTAGCACTGGCACAGTGGGGCACTAGGTTTGCGTCCTGACTGAGCTAGCAGATAAATTAAAGACATCTGGAGAAGCAGAATGGAAAGAGGAGATTATTAATACTGAAATTTAGAAGCCAAGGTCTGAGCCACGAATCCATCACTGCAAGCAGTTACTGTTCAATAAATTAGGCTAGATAAGGATTGAGCGATGCTGCATTAAAGGCAGCATTCATTTCCAAGCTGGCAGAAGGAGACCCTTCCCCAGGGCACTTAACCCTTACACTGAGAGCTGCACAGATAAATGTTAGGCTGGTTGTTAAAAAAAGGCTAGGAGTCAGTCTGCGTTTTCTTTCAAAAACACATTCATGATCAAAACACATTCTCATTGTGTGCCAATGCTACCCTCAATGCTACTGAGTCTGACTGATACACTGTCCGTTTGCATATATTAAAACACAATGGATAATTCTCTTGTGCCTCTTATATGTCTTTTATACTTGCCTCTTCTAGATATGACAGGCTGAAAAACAAGGCATTATTTGTGCTTGAGATGCTGGGCAAAGCTTTAAGTGCATGATCTCATCTAGCATTGTAACTGTTCAGCTCTCACACAAATAGGCAAATATCACACCAAGCTATTCTACCACCTGGGTATAAATATAAGCAGAGAAAGAGCCGATCTGCTCCCATCTGCACCATGTTGTAAGTGCAATGACAAGCACAGCCTCGGCCTCTGTGTAAAATGTCTACTACATAGTGTCTAGTTCATGTGCCTACTACTAAATGAGATGAGGCCTTATGCCATTTGTATTCCACCAGATATAACTGTTTCTGCCCTAACCTACAGCCAGGGTTGGACTGGGCTGATGCAGTCTTTGATATGAAAGATTAAATTTGCTTGTGTAGGGCCACCTCAGTATTTAGGCTGAATGTATTTGCTGTCCTAGATATAGCTATTACACTACGTGGCCTATGTATCAAGTCTCAAATGTTTCTGTTTGAGTCTTCTAAGGAAAAATCAGATTTTTTAGAGAAAAAAAAACTAGATTTATTATGCTCCCAAACTGCTAAAAATCCAAATCCAAAATACTTTGGATCAACTGGGGCAGGTTAAAAAAAAGTTAAAAGGTAGAACTTGATGGACTGTGTCTTTTTTCAACCTAACTTATTATGTCACTATGTTACTCCAGCTAAAACCTGAAATCATGTAGAAGTCAATGGCAGATGGTCCCTTAAACAATCAGAACATGTTTTTTACCTTCAGGATTCTCAGTAGTTTCAGGCTGTTTGTGCTTATTTTTGTTCAATAACTCGAATAATTTGAGTATTCTGAGTGACAATTTGAAAAAGTTGCACAATTCAAGTTGACGCTTGATTTTGTCGCACAAATCTTGTTGAGAAGAATTGTTGGTAAATTAAGGGCATTCGGGTTTGGTCAAATTCTTTTTTAAAATAAAGTGAGAAAAAGTCCAGTTTTAGTAAATAAACCACTAAATATAAGAGTTTTTTTTAAAGATTTTAAAACAGATATATCAGGGGCCCTTCATGTTGCTATTTTTTAGATGACCATTGAATTTTATATACAGCAAAATTAGACAGCGGCAAATATGAACTGGGAATTCAAGATGGACAACCTTATACCAGCAGAAAAACACTCCTTATTTTCTGTATATGTGAAATAACTCAGCTAGGATATTTTCCAACCTCTTACCTACAAATCCCAAGTTAATAGCGCTTCACCGCTCTTCTCTCACCCACAAAACCTCATTACTCCTAGTCTACATACCAGATAGCATCCAGCAGCATTTCAGGAAGATAATGATTATTACAAATAGATAGGTAGGGGCAGGTGGCTGCAGAATCTGTCTCCTTAACAAATCCCAATCCTACTGCTTTAATGTTTCTTTAATTAAGACTACTTGGAGTACTTGGATTGGGATCACCAGATAGATCAGGCAGTGGACTAGAGCTAAAATAAGATGATATTTAGGGCGCTTACACATGAGCATTTTTACCTGCGCTCCCCTGCGTTCCGTTTTTCGGCGTTCAGCCGCAGGGGAGCGCAGGAATAGACGCATTTAATTATTTCAAATGGGGCTGTACTCACACAGGCGCATGTAGGCGCCGAACGCAAGGAAAATGCAGCATGTTGCGTCTCAACCTGCGTTCGGCACCTACATGCGCCTGTGTGAGTACAGCCCCATTTGAAATAATTAAAAGCGTCTATTCCTGCTCTCCCCTGCGGCTGAACGCCGAAAAACGGAACGCAGGGGAGCGCAGGTAAAAACGCTCATGTGTAAGAGCCCTTATAGTAAGAAAATGTGCAGGGAAGCTAGTTGCCTTGGACTAACCTGAATAGAAAAGGTTTAAGCACATACTAATCTGGTAATTAACTTAATCAGTCCTGTTTTTTTTAAAAAAACACAAGGTACTTCTGTGTTTGAATTCCATATTAGCTTCTTGTGTGGTTAGTCACCTTACCTCTCAAGCACCAAAACCCGGATACTGTAAGGTTATTTCTGGTGTAATTTCTTCTATTGGTCCTTTGGCAGCTAAACATTTGTCCTAATTAATAAAGGATTCCTATCATAAGAAATCATATGCAATTAAGGATAAAACCTGAAATGGTTGAAAAATGTAACTGAGCACAAAAACATACTTATATAATTTCACTGGCAGGTCCCGTCTGGTCCTGTCACCACATTTAGTGAAAAATGTCACACTACAAGATTACAGCATTCAGATGACTTGATTTTTACGACATAAAAGATTGCAGGGATAAAGAAACAATTCAGTTTTAACCCCTTAGCTACAGTTAACAGATGATGTGAAAAATCAGGGGCATGGCTAATGAAGGCATCTGTGCTGTAATAATTGCATTTGAATTAAATGTGACAATTGCAGCCCTTCTAGCTAAATTATTCAGAAATGATTCTGCACATGATCTAGTAACCTTGCCCTAACTGCAAAGCCAAATGAGTACCCAAGGAGTTAATCTGACTTTATAAATGGTAATGGTTGGATCTTATATAACGCTGCTAGTTTCAGGAAGTGCTTGGGGGAGAATTCTTTTTCACGTAGGTTGTCTCCTGTATATAGCATGCTAAATTGTATGATTTTAGAGCCCTGGGCAGAGACAGAGATAAATAAACTTAAGGAACTAAATAAAATTGCACAAAGTATAAGATCCAGTCTTTCTGCTTCATATTTAGTGTTTAGCCTCAACACAACTTTGTCACAACACCACAAGATACTCTATTCAGAAAACAAAGGTAGCTGACACTGTCTTTCACTTTGCTATGAACCAGGGTTTGTTTTTTTTGGTGTAGCCTCCAACATTCTGCTTTGAATGTAAACACAACAGTCCTAAACATTGTATTAGCCTTATTAATAAATTTTACACATTAAGAGTGGTGACAAAAGCTAAGATTCCAGGGAGATTAGTAGTCACCCAACGACAAAACTCCATTTCTTCAGGCAACTAATCTCCCCGAAAAGCCTTCCCGACAGCTAGAATGTAAATTGCTGGCGGGATGGCACTCGGAGCACTTTGTTTTCCGAAGTCGCCCGAAGTTGCCTCACTTCCTAACAGCTGCCTTTTCTAAGCTGCTCTGGAGAGAGCACTTTGCACTGCAGCATGAAGTCTATAAGTAGTTAGGGGCAGGGAGCTGCAGTTTATCCTTCTATGTGTGCAGGCAAGAAATGTGATTGGCTTCCACACCTTCATGTACTTCTGGATGAGGCCCATTAGGACATCCCCACTGCTCATTTTAAAGGCAGCCATACATGGGCCATATTGTCCAGTGCATATGAAATTTCCAAAAAAACTTAACTAACTGAACAAACCAATATCAAGATATCCAAATTATAAGTATTCATTATCTGGAACACTCCAGGTCCCAAGCATGCTTTATAACAGATTACAACCCTCTACAGATATCAGACAGGGTATTATGTCGCCCATGGGAGAAAATACCTTTTCCTCCAGATGAATTCAGGAATGCTTGGAACCTGGGGTTTCAGATAGGTGATTTTTCTGTAATTTGGAACTCCATACAACTAAAAAAATAAAAATCATTCAAATGTTAACTAAACCCAATAAAATGCTTAAATGGTGGGCTGTTGTTAACTGTAGACAAGGACATTAAGGGCAAGGGCACACTTGGTGATTCAGAGAGATTTGGTCGCCTGGCGACTAATCGCCTCGTCTTTGCGGCGACTAATCTCCCCGAACACCTTCCCTCTGTCTTGCGCCAGCTATAAAGAAATGTTGCCTGCGAGCGCACAAAACAGCACAATGGGCTAATAGTTAAAACTGTGTTCCTTTGAAAATGCTAATGCACTCGCGGCGCTTCAATTTCCGCCGCGAGTGCATTACCGCAGGTCTAAACCCTTAAGGTAGAGGCACACAATGCTATTTGGGGGAGATTAGTCACCCAGCGACAAATCGCCTCTTCTTCGACTAATCTCCCCGAAAAAGCCTTCCAACTGGCTAGAATGTAAATTGCTGGCAGGATGGCCCACGATTCGTTTTCCGAAGTTGCCCGAAGTTTCTTCGTGACTTCTTCGTCAACTTCGGGCGACTTCTGAAAACAAAGCACTCCGAGTGCCATCCTGCCGGCGATTTCTAGCCGGTAGGAAGGCAGTTCGGGGAGATTAGTTCTGCCCTTAGGGCAAGGCCAGACATGGCATTTTTACGTTGCGTTTTTAAAAAAGCTCCGCCGGGCGTAAATTTGCCACTGAAATCACACGTGACCGTCAACATGCATTTTTCAGCACGTAGGTTTCTTTTCCCAACATGCACGTCTTATTGTTCTCGTTCCCCATAATTCCGCTGGCTGGAAATAGAAAATAGAAAAGCTATTCAGAAATAGAAAAACTATTTGCATGCAAAATGGAGCAGGAATGATCGTCAATACAAAAACGTTATTACGTCACCAGCCATAAAAACGTATATGCGTCATTTATCTCGCGAGAATTTGGACGCCATATTTAAAATACGGTGCGTATTTACGTAAAGTGTGGTTTCCAACTTGCAGATCCCATAGAGTCTATCGATTTGGTAGTTTCTTGACGTATTGGTGTTTCTGCTAAAAAACACCAATACTGGCGTCCCATGGCGAATTTAAGCTTGCAAGCGCCCTGTGAGAATTGCCATAGTGTGCTTTCTATTAGTTTCAGTGGTAGTGCAGTTTATGCGTATTTACGCCCCGACGGAGCAACGTAAAAACGCCATGTCTGGCCTTGCCCTTAGTGTACTAAACAGCTCAGCTCAGGTACAGATTCTGAACTGTTACAATTTGATGCATTAAGTTGCTATATTTCTTAGCAGTATCTATGGGATATTAGCAACTATTGTATCAATTATGCCTTTAATAAAACACAGGGATTCTGCTCAGCAATTTGCTTCAGAAAGACATAAGAAGGTGAAGATTAACTTTAAGCTTCAATATTAGAAACACAGTCACAAACATAAAATAAAAAATAATTGAAAATAATTTTATTTCTAGTGAATTATCTAAATCAATGAACTGAAGAAAGTGTTGGAAGGTGAACAGCCCCTTTAACTGTTCAAATACATCTACTTACATGACTGAGAAGCATGCTGAAATGTGTTCACTCTTTCCTGGGGGGGAATAATTCAATGCAGCCTGCAAGAAGCTGTATTTTTTCAAATATTTTTTCAAACAGTTTCCGGTCCTATTGGGCACTCTATTTTATAATTACCAGAGTGTATAAAAATGTCATTCTTAGCATAGAACTACTGAACCCCCTACCAAATAAAGATACATACTGTATTTTGCAGCACTTTATAAAAAACAGCAGATCTTACAGAACAATACATGTACCAACACATGTATCAGCTTACAAAATACCATCCCTTTAGGCACTGTACCATACCATTTTTTCCAACCTGATAAGGAACTTGAACCTGAAATAAGCAGTGGAAAGTAAAGGTGTTATCTGTGAATCACTATGGACAATTGTCTTTATATATTTTAGGTGGCAGGGATTCTTTGTTTGAGCCCAGCTAAAGCAGGCCTCCTTTCATTATATCAAGTTTAAATGCTGCCCATAATTTTGTGGGTGCACAGAAGAAGAGAGTTTGTAGTCCTGTTAATGAGTAGTTGCATAAATTCCCAGCCCCTGAAAAACACTTACAGCAAATACAGTAGGTATAGGATAAAATATCTACGAATAGGAAATTCAGAATTCCCTGGGGGATGTTGCATGCTCATAGCTAGGATTACCCAGAAGCCTCTGCCTTCTCCAGACAGAATCCCGTTAGACCTATCTTGGCCCGTGAATGATAAATAATAGGGCTGCAAGTGGCAGATGGCAGGCAGTTGCTCAGGGCCCTTGCTTATCAGCTGCTCAGGGTGGCTCTGTGAGGAAAGCAGATTGCTGGCTTGTTATCTCCCTTCTCTCCCAGAATACTAAAGAATTCTGCATTCCCTTCCAATGATTACACTGAGGGACTGTTACTGCTGTTCTCTATTTTAGCAGCTTACACCAAAAGCCTGTCGTCCCTGACTGCTAATCCTCTGCAGGGAGAAGGAGCGCTTGGCATGCCATAGCAGATTAATCAGCACCTGTGCCCTGCCACACACATCAGGGCATGTCCTTCTGGCCCCATCTTACCCTGTGCCCTCAGAAGGGTTGCTTTTATTATCAGCTACCGGTAGCTAAGGACAATGTTACTGTCATCTTCTATACTTCTAGTCTGATCAACAGCAGGTGCATGCTCCAGACAGGAATGCAGGCAGGGTGATGAATGGTTACCAACCCCTCCTACAATCCCCCCCCAAACACACAAACACAAACACACATTGACACATGCGATTCTAGTTGTGTGACAGAGCAGAAGTGTCACACAGGTCATTCAAATGGTTAAAAAACCCACTGACCTCTCAGCTAGAGGCTTCATACAAAGGATCAAAAACAGGCTTTAAAGGTCTTGAAGGGCAAAGGGCAAAAAATAATGGGGAGAGACCCCAACCACAAGCAGTCAGGAGGTCAGGCCTTCAGGGGTCTAGTTCTAACAACCCTTCAGTTGCCAAGTAACATTAATTGAGTTACAAGTCAGAGTGCTGAAAGGCCACACAGCTGTCTGATTTAAAATAGCAGCCATCAAGGAAACATTAGTCATTTTAATTATCACTGATTAGATATCTACCTGTGCCCTTTCTCCTTAGGAAGAAACACTCCCTGAGTATACGCCCATCCCACCAAGGATTTCAACTAGCTTGTGATATTGTGATTATCATAAATAACAAACACCCAGTCATGTCACATATCATGTGCTATTTATGGTTTACGTTTGCTTTTCAAATGTAGGTCCAAAGCCACAGTCGTATTCACTCTGTGATAATGTAGCATTTTAATCAGCAATTACTACCAGAGTTGCCAACAGGAGAGATTTTCTAAGCACTTGACCAGTAATTGGCCCAAAAGGGTGCCCAACACATATTTGCTGACTTTCAGGCTAAATATATTAAGAAGGCCGGAAATTTGGACTTCTCTCAATAGAGTATTTATAATTATGCCCCCAGAAAGCATTTATAGTAGATTCACTACCCATTGCTCTTTGTATTAATAATAATAATACTGAAAATATTGCCATGATTGGTACAGTCATGTTTGATCGTTTAATCCAAGATAATTAATTAGCAGGAAAACAATGTTCAATATCAGTGAGTCAGGACTTTACTTGTAACTCCCCTGGGTCTTACAGAAAGCTAATTCTAGATTTCCTGTAATTGCTCACCCTTCCCTTATTCTCTCATTATCCAGTTTCATATATCTCATGTGTATCACTAGCATACCTGCTGTAAACTTT
The DNA here is from genome assembly GCF_017654675.1 of Xenopus laevis. Lineage (NCBI taxonomy): Eukaryota > Metazoa > Chordata > Amphibia > Anura > Pipidae > Xenopus > Xenopus laevis. The sequence goes on from NC_054378.1 coordinate 47,158,343, forward strand.
GCAGGTCACTAGACCTGTGCAAATGACGCAACTGTTATTACATTTGCCACAAAAACTAAGGGCAAAATAAGCACCTAATGATATGTGGTCAAGGAAATGATAATTCATTTGTTCCATGGAGATTCGGGGAGATTAGTGACCCGGCGACAAATTGCCTCTTCTTTGGGCGACTAATCTCCCCCCGAAATGCCTTCTGCTGGCTAGAATCTAAATCGCTGGCAGGATGGCACTCAGAACACTTTGTTTTCCGAAGTCGCCCAAAGTTTCCTCGTGAGGCAACTTCAGAAAACGAAGTCCTCTGAGTGGCATCCCACTGGCGATTTCGATTCTAGCCGACGGGAAGGCATTTCGGGGAGATTAGTTGCCCAAAGAAGAGGCAATTTGTCGCCGGGTCACTAATCTCCCCGAATCTCCATGTGTGTCTCTCCCCTAAGGCAGTGACATACTGGTTAGTTTTGGGTCAGGGTTGTAAAATAGCTACACACAATTTTCCGTGCAAAATTAAGCAACTCCATAAAGTGACCAATATGTGGATGACAAATGAAAATCTGTGACGTCTGCATAAAACGCAAAAGTTTCTGACTGATTCACAGTGCTGAGCTAGAAACATATTAGGAAGAGATGTGCCCCTGACCCCAAAAAGTCTGAAAAGAAACAGAAGGCATATTGTATCATTCACCAGGGTCAGAGGTTATTAGGGGGATTACAGAATTCTTTGAGTCAGACAGTCAGCTGGTATCACACACTCACTCATTCTGTCACCTTCAGTCTCCCTCCTACTTCAACCCACCCCATCCAGTAATTCCTCTCAGACACACACATCTCTGTAGAGCAGGCTGAAAGAATTGTGCCAAGGTATCAATCAGCTCAGCAATGAAGAGATATTAAATCCATCAACATAAGTCTATTTACATAAACATCAGTGCCACACAGCAGTGTTACAGATGTAGCTGGTGCTGTTGTCATTTAGATACATGCACAGCTATACTTTACAGTAGAAAAACAGGGAATGTGTGTGTTAGATGAGAGAAAAGACACCAAGAGATGACATAGCAGAGCATATCAGAGACATCTACATGTTTTCTATTATAATTTAGAATAGTGCTTTCAGTTCCAAGTAACTCAATATATAGCCAAGTAAGTCAATATATATATATATAACAGAAGCAAAAAAATACTAGTCCACCTTGCTTAACTGGAATTCAAAAGTGTCTAAAAGAGAGACCCACATTTTTCAAATTAACATTATGTTCATGTGATCTTTTGTAACACACTGGCCAATTCCAGCAGTGTGGCTGTTGCCAGGGAGCATATCACTGTATAATGACTTTTATTATGTACTGCAAGAGAATAAAAGGCTTGTCTACTCCCATGCCCAGTGACCTCACAGCAGAGAGAAGGTCAAATATGAGCAGGTTCACCTTTAATACCACCATGTTGTTCCTGGATGAGTATTTATGCCTGTCAGAGTTCACAATGTTAAATCACCAGAGGAACATATGCCCTCTGCTGGGTTCCAGCTATATTGCATCCATTGTCTGCTTTTAAATGTTGAATACTATTATTATTAATAATAGCAATGATTTGATATTAAGTGCAAACTTGAAGCGCTGTATAACATGGTATGTGTACATCAAATATGCAGAATACATATAGGAACTAGAAATACAATACCAATATTCCTGCAGCAATACAAATACAATGTGCATACCTCCCGACTGTCCCTTTTTCAGATGGACAGTCCCTCTTTTGACAGCTCAACCTGCAGTCCCTCATTTGTACTGGAAAGTCCCTATTTTCTCTGCACTGAACAGCCATAAAAAGAAAAAAAAGTTTCTTACTTAATTGGCTTTTAGTAGAGACCACAGAACATCTAACAGGTGCAAATATGATACTTTGTAACAATTTTGAGACACAAAAAAAAAATTTACATAAGGAGAAATATTTTTAAACGTTCATAACCTGCCAAATTTTGTAAAATGAACATGGTAATTAGGGGGTGTGACCACAGAAAGGGGCATGTTAAAAAAAATTTGCTGTTCTACGTGCGAAAATTTTTTTACTTCCAAAATGTTGTGAGGTATGATGTAGCCCCTTGCTGCAGTAGCAATAGTGTACTGTGATTGTGACTTCAAGAAGTAAGACGGTAAAGCAGGCCACACAGGCAGTGCCGCTTCTGTCATGAGGCAATGTGAGAACCTTGCTTTAGGTTGCAGAGAGCGGGCAGTTACAACTTTAAGAGCCAAATTTCTCGGTTTTAACTAGGGATGCACCGAATCGACTATTTTTGATTTGGCCAAACCCTTGAATCCTTTGCGAAAAATTTTGTGGAATACCGAACCGAATCCTAATATGCATATGGGAAGGGGGAAGCATTTTTTACTTTCTTGTTTTCTGACAAAAAGTCACGAGATTTCCCACCCGCCCCTAATTTGCATATGCAAATTAGGATTCAGATTCCGTTCGGCTGGCCAGAAGGATTCCGCTGAATCTGAATCGTGCTGAAAAAGACCAAATCCCGGCCGAATCACAAACCAAATCCTGGATTCGGTGCATCCCTAGTTTTAACCAGGAAATTCAGCTCCACTAGTGCAGAGAGTTATTGTGGGAGAGGGGGGGGGGTGCAGCAGCAGCAGCCCCAGGATCATCCCTGCAGGGCCATTTTTTGACATATTGTGTTACTGGGAGGCAGGACCGCCATCAGAAATCGCAGGGCCCCGTACAACAAAATTTCCTGGGCCCCCTGAGCTGCACCCACCGCAAGCCCCACCTACAGGTCCGCCCTCCCCACCACACAGTAAAAAACAAAAAAAATATTGGTGGCTAGGGTTCCCACATGTTAATAAAAAATAAAAAGATATTGGTGGTCAGGGCCCCCCATAAAAAAAACATTTGTGGCCAGCGCCCCCCCATTAAAAAATATTGGTGGCTAGGACCCCACATGAGAAAAAATAATTTGTGGCCAGGCCCCCCCCACATTATAAGGAAATTGGTGGCCAGGGCCCCTTAAACATCCATGCCTTCCTAAAGATGGGGGGCCCGACTAATCAAGTAAGTGTGGCATGGCCGGGGCCCCCCTTGCCCTCGGGGGCCCCCCTACAACTCTTCCCCCTGTCCCCCCCCTGATGGCTGCCCTGCTGGGAGGTATGTATATGGCCAAATTGCACTGAATTGACCAACTGACTCACAAGCCCCATTTGACTTGAGCACTATGGTACCCTGTTCTAGTACAGGTTTGCCTATGGCCCCATAATCACAAATAATAAAAATAGATTATATGGTTCTGTTGTACATGGGCAACATAACATTATTTCAGTATGCCGCTTTTCTCTCAAGCAAGGAGCAGGTTAAAACAGTCTCCCTTCCCCCAAAATTTCATCTTGCAGCAGCCATCCTGTATGGAAATGAGGCCTCACATAAAGCAGAGAATTTACATATCACTGTTTACTGTGGTCACAATAGATAACAGATTTCTTTTATAAATCTAAATGATTTGAATGTTCTGTTTCATGTCCTGTGAACTTGGTGGGATAAAAGACTCACTAACAGTGACGATAAACCGAATTGGCCAATCTGGCCCTACAGGGTCAGGTTATATTCCAGGTTATGTGCAAGAAAAAATCTGCACATCATAGCTTAACTAGTGAATGCAAAGATTCGCTAGTTCCCCAATATGCTCACCCAGGTGGTATGCCAAATTAGCCTGATCTTATTTTTCTGCCCTATGCACCATTACTGTATCATATATAAACAAAAATTCATCACAGTTGTATGTATTCTCTAGGAGTAACCAGCATGAAAAGGGACTAAAGCTCCCCTTTAGGAATTTGTAAAAGTGCGTCCATTGCCTTCCACTCCCAGAATCTATATGAACTGACAGGCATTGGATTAGCCCATCAGCACCTATTTTAGCATTTCCATGCCGAAATCTGCTCTGAAATCAGCCTGATTTCCATGTCTGTCAGTGCACATCATTCAGGAAGCAGAAGGCAGTGGATCAAAATGGTTTGCTCTTTTATAACACAAGCACATAGCACATCATAATAACTGAGATCCTAGCTTGTTTGACGTTTTCCTCACAGCCAGAACTGCACTGAGCGAGTCCTGTCAACACGTACAAGTTTTTTTTAATGTCCAAGTACCACTATAATGCTTAAATACTGCAGGTATCATTAGTAACTTTTTCTCTCTGTCACAGAGGACCATTCTAGACATTTTGTAATACTTTCAGGTAGCATTCAATCAGCAAAGGAAAGCCTAACATTGCACCCAAGCTACTGCCCAAGTATTTTTTGACTAACCCATTGTGATGTAACTTGCTGGTGATAATCCGCTGGCACAGACCAATTACAACCTCTTCAATCTGCTTTACAAGCTATCAAGCCTCAAGGTAGACTGACACGTGAGCAATAGCCAGCTGGAGTATTTTTCACAGTGAGAGCCAATCACAAAAAAAGCTGCCCTGGACTTCAGGAGAAATGTTTTTGGGGTACAACTCTAGATAGGCTACTGAATTCACTACGAATGCAGTGGAAAACACTGCAGAAAGAAAATGAACACAATGTCCCATATGCAATATTTAGGCAGCAACAAATCTGCCACAAAAATATAAGACCAAATGCTCATTAAGAGCACCAGCAGACTCAAGGCAACTGCACCCGTAGAATCCTCAATCTCAGGTAGGAGTATCATCTATCGCAGAGAGATGTGCTTCACTGTAATCCACATTAAACCAGACAATTCCTATGAGGCTAACCCTAATCCTATTAGTTACACTAATGAGTTACCCTAGGGCTGCCCCTGCCACGAGGCAAGGTTTTCACCTCCAGTGGCAGCGAGCAGCAGGTTGCTAGGGAAAGTTTAAAAAATGCTTCTGGTAAAATCCACTTTTTAAACTTGAAATTTCTAGTACAGAGAGTACAACTATGTTCTCTGCAATACCAATGTATTCCCTTCTCGTCTCTGTCAGAAGGCAGAAAAGGCAAGCCCAGAGGGGTGAGGGAGTTAGCATCGGTAGTATCATCCCGGGCAGCATGGGGAGTGAAATCTCACCTACTTCTTATCTTCACATACTGCCAATCTTCTCTCAAACAGCATGCACTAAGTTAAACTGGACATATACTGTAAGATCCCCTTGTATGATGAGGTTGCCAAATGAGCAGATCCAGTGGCGTAACTAGATGTTGCTGGGCCCCATAGCAAATAAATTTTAGGGCCCCCAACATATCCAGTGTTTGTCCTGTTTTACCAATATATGTTCAAATTGCTCATCAATGAGAGCCTCATGGGGCCCCCTGTACCTCCTGGGCCCCCCTGCAGCCGCAGGGTCTTCTTCCTCTGTAGTTACGCCCCTGAGCAGATCTTAACCTGACCTGGCCACCAAAATGACAGGCCAAATCATGATGATCCAATCGTTCAGCCCACAGCCAAAAATCCTATCATAATAAGGGCATTAGATGACCTGTCAGAAGATGGTCACATCAATGCACTAATGCAGTCCATGACATGGGGTTTTCAACACTGCCCAATAGATATCTGGCTGAAGGTCCAGATATAGGTTGGTTGTGCAAGCAGCTGGAAGAGCCCCATGCAAGGGCTGATATATACTGATGACCAGTTCTGGATAGACCACAGCTTTTATTGGCCCATGTATGGCCAGCTTACTCTGTCTGGGTAATACAGGTACAACATAGGTTTAAGTCACACTTATTTTGTCTCTGCTATTTGTTTTGCCAGACAAAATGCCATTAGTCAAACAGGACATTTTTGCTAATCAGGCTAGCTATGCAATACTTTATATATAATTAATTTAATCTAGGTGTTTTACCCTTCAGACAGATTTAGCAAATTATTACCTAAACATAGTTCTCTCCTGAAATAAAAAACTCTTTGGTCATATTTTGCAAGATTGTACTTTATAGTGGTTACCAGATGATGGAAGTGCTGCCCAGACCACTCACCATAGAGGGGATAGGTCTCTGGCAGGGAGGTGGGGAGATAGCTGACCACAGACATCAGCACTGGGCCAGAACAGATGCCTGTCATTAGCACCCTGCCAAAACCCATCCTGAATCCTGGCTGCTTCCAAGCTGCAATCCAATAAAAGTGTTCCTTGTCTATTTATCATCCTCTGGGCTTTTAATCACTATGCAAATGGCAACCATCTTCTTGCCTGGGTTTAATCAAATCAGTCTAGCAAGGCAGAAAGTAATTGGTTAATAGAAGAGTGGTGTGTGTATATTGCTGTCACTGACACCAGAAATTAGAGGTGAGTACATTTTGCTTGCAGCTAAGTGGTTAAAATATGCAAAAATGTCCTTCTTTTCACAACTACAAAGGGACACCTAAACACACTGTGTTTTATATATGTACAGTACATATTTACATATGATGATCAAATCAGATATACAGCACCACCTGAAAATTAAATATACAATCATGCAATACAGAAAAATACTATAAAAGATAAAAAGACAACAAATACACCTGTAAATTGTTTGCAGGCACCCATCCCCATCCACCGAGTGGACCTTGGAGTGCTTGCCAGCATTTTTCGTTTGGAGCAAATATCCCCCAGCTACTGGTTCTGGGCGATGCACCCAGGCCAATCGACCTTCCTGGTGAGTGCGTGTTTTTCCAAATCCTCTATCTAAATATCATAGAGTGTCGTGTGCCCAGAAGCGTGGGACCTGGGGTATATACACCCAGGTCATTATGCCCCAAGGATGAGCACGTTTATTGTCTTGTGGAGGCTATTTATATAATGACAAAAAATTCCCACAGTGAGACTTAGACTTCACTAAAATGGAGTCTGTGTAATATAATATCATTAAATTGAATGCCCCATATTAATTATTGGAGGTTGGAAGGGACCTATTGTGTTTTGTAATCTGATCTGAGTTTATATTATCTGCTACCTTCCCAGGGGCCATCTTGCTTGAGGATGAGCCCCAATGTTGCCCCTATGCTTACCTCTTTTACATGGGTCAAAGTGGGTAAAGCATCGCTAGTGTAGAGAGTGAAATTATGGAAATCCTGCACTAAATATGTTGGGGAATATGACATGCTCTTGGGGTATTTGGTTGATCACAGTCCTCAAGGAGAATGCAGCAATTAAAACTCAATTTCCTGTCAAGCTAGTGCCACTCAAGAACATGGGAAATGAGCATTCCAGTATGAGAACTATCAGCAATTTAGTTGGTTGGATGGTTCATGTGGGGTTTTTATGGTTGGCCCACCAAGGAAACATCAGCAAATAATACATTCAAACCAAGGAAAATCCAAATGTTAGCCAGGTAATAACACAAAACATGCAACACATTAAATCGCCATAAGGGTAAGGGCACACCTGGCGATTCACAAGGAAACTTCGGGTGACTTCAGAATATGAAGCGTCACGTGTGCCATGCTGCAGGTGACCTTTCATTATAGCCGGCGCAAGACAGAGGGGAGGCGTTCGGGGAGATGATTAGTTGCCGCAAAGACGAGGCGATTAGATTAGATTAAATCTCCCCGAATCGCCAGGTGTGCCCCTACCCTAAAGAGAGCTGCGCGCTTTATTTGCTGCTGTGTCACTTCCCCATCCCACTCCTGTCTCCCTCCAATTCTCTTTACTGAATAACACATCCTACACTGACATTTTTATCTGTGTGGTAGTCTTATTTCAACGTTTTAGTTTAATAAGCCATCCTTATATGACAGAAAAGAAATGTCAAGAAAAATAAAAAGAACTAAAACATGCTATTTGCATAAAAACTCAATCCCCACACTGTCAGTAGAGTCATCTTTTATTATTAACACACACACACACACACATATATATATATATATATATATATATATATATATATATATATATATATATATATAATACACCAACATATTCTACAATGCTGTAGAACAGAAGAGAGTATACATCAAACAAGTGACATCAAACAGTGGTCCAGTTTTTCATAAAACAGTCCCTAATTTGGGTGAATTGGGCCATAACCTGGACAGCGTGGGTTGAAGATGTGGTCTAATTTGTTCAGTTTCTGGGAGTACAAAATTTGAAGCCATGAAATAAGTGGTTTGGTTAAGGGTCTGGATTAATTAAGAAGGCACTGTAAATAAAAAACATTAAAAGAACCATTATAAAAAGAGTGGAGTGGCATATTAAAAAAAAAAAAGCAAAGATGAAGTGCTGCCAGAAGCAAGTTTCTCATGTTAAAAATACCCCTATACTGTATATTACCCCCTGTATATTACATCTTGCACAAGAATAATACTTTTAAGGAAGTCATAAGGCTAAGATGGAATAAGATTTAAATTGTATTCTTGAGCTAATGATCAAATGTATCTGCTTTTCTTTAATGTTAGCTGTGGTATATCCATCAGCATGGGGTCTATAAGCAAAAATATGAAAATAAAATCTGCAGTGCTTCACTTAACTTATAAAAGCAAGTCTCTGAATAGAGGCATTAGAAAAAAGTAATTTAAATTTTCGGTTCATTAATTGGCAATGACTCAGGACACATGCTTCCAAGTGAAGTTTTGAACTTTCAGAATATAGGCACAAAACTACAGTTTTATTGTAGGTACTCATTCACACATCAGCCAACCTGCACAGTGAATATATTGGTTTTTTTTTCTTGGAACATCTCCATACAAAATGTTTCTTTCACACCAGAAAAGTTTAAAAAGGAATCGTGGCAGCAAAATCTCCACACCTTACCAGCAAAGCCAAAGACTCCATTTAGGCAACATATATAACATCAATTTAATTTGCTGTATACAGTGGAATACACTGTTAAATATGTACATGTATGGGATCTGTTATCCAAAAACCAATTATTTCTCTTTCTCTGTAATAATAAAACAGTACCTTGTACTTGATCCAAACTAAGATATAATTATTCCTTTTTGGAAGCAAAACCAGCCTATGGGTTTATTTAGGGGCAGATTTATCAAGGGTCGAAGTTCGAGGGTTAAAAAACCCTCGAAGAGAAATCCTTCGAATTCGAATATTGAATTCGAAGGATTTTAGCACAAAAGCTTTGATCGAAAGTTCGAAACGAATGATTTTAAGCGATCGATCAAAGGATTTTTATTCAACCAAAAAAAAAAAACATCCCCATAGGCTAACATTGGACTTCGGTAGGTTTAAAGTGGGGAAGTATAAAGTCAAAGTTTTTTTTAAAGAGACAGGACTTCGATTATCTAATGTTCGAAAATTTTTTACTTTGAATTGTTCTAATCATTCGATTGAATTCGATCGAGTTTGAACAAATCTATTGTCGAAGTACCCAAAAAATTACTTCGAAATTTGAATATTTTTTCATTCGAATTATTCACTCGAGCTTTGTAAATCTGCCCCCTAATGTTTAAATTATTTTCTAGTAGACGTAAGGTATGCATACCCAAATTACGTATAGATCTATAATCCAGAAAACCCCAATACAATATAATACAAAACATCTAATATACAGGTAGTCCCATGTTATGTACAAGATATGGTCTGTAGGTTTGTTATTAAGTTGAATTTGTAAGTTGAAACTGAATCTGCAAAGTGAGGTTAGTAAAGACTTAGGGGTAATTACCAGAGATTATAACTAGGCTGGGGGAGCAGGGGGACATGTAGGGTAGGGAGTTAGGGGTTTTATGAATAAGGGGTTAGGTTCTCCTTTAAACTGGCCATAGATGCAAAGATAAAGTCTCAGTTCATAGGTTTTTCGGACCGTGTGTGGATCTTCCTGCCATTTTTTTTACCATGGTGATTGGTCATTTCAGTCAATCTGAGAGGTTAGAAGATTTTTGTCAGCTAACAATAATATCTCAGCATGTGTTGCCTATCAGATGATATCAATGGCGAATGTCACTACTATTTGTTGGACATTGCTGTCTATCAATTAACGGGCACAACATCATCTGATTTGTTATTTTTACTTCTTTATTAAATCTGCATGTTTAGTGGTAGGTCGTTAGATTGCAATGAACGATCGTTCATCATACAAGAGAAAACAATCTGTACACCTGGCAAGCTTTATAAAGGCTTAAGGTCCCCATAGACGCAAAGATTTTTCTTGCCGAAGACCAATTTTAGCAAAATCCGACCAATCCTTCGAAATTATCGTGCGGTTAGTGGGATTCGAATGATTGTACATCTTACGATTTTTCGGCCGACATCTGTCAGAAAATTGATCGGCCAGGTTAAAAAATCTTTATCGGTCCCAATGCAATCTATCTATGTTTGCAGGGACAAGCAGGCAGCTACCCTTTGTTTTCCTGGCAATATCGCCTGAAATGGTCTTTTTAGTTAATGGACAATTTGTACGATCGTACGATCGTTTTGAGATAATTGTGGTCTCAAGATGGCGATCGGATCTTTTAAAAATCTTTACATCTATGGTCAGCTTTAGAGGCAAGGTAGGCAATTACTTTCACTTTCCATCCTCCTAGATTTCACTGCACTCCCCACATTTCCCCACCTTCCCAGTGGCGGAACTACCGGGGGAGCAGGGGGTGCGAGCGGGCCAGGACCCACACCCCCTCAGGGCCCCCCGGCAGTCCGTGCGCCACTGAGAAATGCAGCCAAATGCGGTCGTACGGAGGGGGCGGGGCCTGGCTGCACATCACGCACCAGGGCCCGCCCCCCTCTAGTGACGCTACTGCACTTTCCTAGCCGTTTAATTGTGCACAAGGGGGCCCTGGACCCAGGGCCTGCTTCCTCTAAGTTACGCAAATCTCCCCTCTGCAGCCGCTCTCCTAAACAGCGACGGGGGGGGGGCAGAAAGGCAGGTGGGTGGGTATTGGAGGGCAGAGAAAGAGCGACTGTGCATGCCTGGCCCATGCAGTTTTTTGGTGGGGGGGGGGGGCGGCACATTGTTACGCTGCTGCTTGCATCCTTAGCTGCTTACTTATTTCAAATAAATATGCCATGCTGCCTTCATTTGTTTCACAGCTTAAACTGCAGCATACATGCCTTTTTTAGTATTCCCCCTTCCTCTGGGTCAGTTAGCACATCAGTAAGAATTTTTGGTTGAATGCAATTTTTTTTTTTTTTCAGTCTCATCTACTATTATACTTTATTAAAACTGAAGAAAACAAGCAGTCACTGTTTTCTTTTCAAAGGGACCAAAATATATCTGCATTATTCTTTCTGCATGTAAGAGGTTTCATAAATAACACAGTTAGCATATACCTTGTGTAGTATGTGAAAGTAGACCAATAAACATAGTTTAATGTTAAACAACCCAATCATAAACCATGATTTCCAGTAATATGGATGAATTTAACCTTTTCTATAATTTTGGTAATAAGAGAGTGTTATGAATATTATTTTTAAAATACTCTGGGCTTGGTCCATGGCAAGTGGAAAATTACTTAAACAGACACATGTAAGCGCCGAACGCAGGTTGGGACGCAGCATGTTGCATTTTTCCTGCAATCAGCGCTTACATGCGTCTGTGTGAGTACATTGAAAAGAATTCAGTGCGTCCCTGCGCTCCCCTGCGGTTCAATGCATGAAACCAGAAAGCAGGGGAGTGCAGATAAAAACGCTCGTCTGTAAGAGCCCTTAGTCAGCCCATGTATGGGATGGATTTCAGATTGTAGTGCAGTATCAGGGTAGGCTATCCCCCATTCTAGAACATAAAACACGATTTTGGCATGATCCAAAGCTTGCATTAATAACAGTGTCTACAAAATGGCACCTGCCTGCTTGCTGTGATTATGACTTTCAAGACCAAAAAAAATGTAAATGATTTTTATAGTGAAAGTAAAGTTTATTTTAATTGACTAACATGGTAAAATAGGATTTAGCATTGTTTTTTGAGGCGATAGGTCCCCTTTTAAGATGAATAATTAGATGTAATGTTAGCAATAGCTGATAAACGTTCCCATATATCTCAGTCATACAGCTTGGGTAGAAAATCTCTGCGGGCAGCAGAATAAAATGAGCATGCTGTCTGTTACTTTCTCTCTGAGCCATCTGTGCCCAACATCTGAGCTGGAAGAACGGGGCAGCACTGTGCCCTCTCTCTCCTACACTCTTCGTGATTCTCAAAAATCCTATCATAGATTTCATAAGAACCTGTATATTACCATATTTGCTTCCAGGAAGAAAAAACCTGCACCTAATCACACGTACACACTTAGCAGAATCATTTATTTGTACACAGGCTGGTTTTACCAATTTCTCAAATATCAACTGGAAAATGAAAGACTTTTAAAGAAGGGCAAAGAGCCAGTGACATAACAACAAGCACAGCAGACCCATTGAGGGTTATAGTGGTTTCAGGCAGCTCATTGTTGTATAGACCAATGTACACAGTCTCTTCTTAACTCTACAGAGATAGATACAGACATGGGACCTGTTATCCAGAATGCCGTGGACCTGTGGTTTTTCGTATAAGGTATCTTTCTATAATTTGGATCTCCATACCTAATGTCTATTAAAAACACTTATTAAACATTAAATAAATCCAGTAGACTTTGATTTGCCTTCAACAATGATTTATTATATCTTAGCTAGTATCAAGTGCAGGGTACTACTTTATTTTTACAGAGAAAGAATCCTTTTTAAAAATTTTAATTATTTGGATGAAATGGAATCTATGGGAGATTGCCTTCCTGTAATTTGGAACTTTCTGGATAACAGGTTTCTAGAAACGGAAAAAGACATCAGAACATATTTTCAGTAGACATAACACTTGAATAAACTGAAAAACAGATGTCAATTTATGGACCATGGCTGTACACCCACAACCATAGTCACTTGTATGCATTCTGGAGGTATTGAAAGGGGGTTTTCACCTTAAACTGAGCATGATGCTGACCTCCATCAGAAACAGATACTTCTGAGCTACTGCTGGCCCTGGTACTGATCCAGGCATTGCTTGGAATCATCAGTAGGGATGAGTAGGCCTGATGATTACTTATTACTTATTGGCTCCTGCTTTGGTCAGTAGGCAGCTCCTGATCCTCTGGCTACAGTGTCGGACTGGCCCACCGGGATACCAGGAAAACTCCCGGTGGGCCCAGGTGTCAGTGGGCAATCTTGCTTCTAACTATTTGGCCTATTTCATGGTCATTCTATATTTCTTTATGGGAAAAAAGAGGCTTAATAATGGAAGAATAGAGTATAGTAAGTAGATATAAAAGACTAGGAGAATAAAGAGGTTAAGTGAGGGGAGGAGGAATAATAGTTTGGAAAGTGGGCCCACTGTCTAAGGTTTTCTGGTGGGCCCCTGGCATCCCAGTCCGACGCTGTCTGGCTACCATTAGGATCAAAACTCGTTTTATTAAAACTGTGAGGAAAAATAAACTTTAAGGTATGCTAGCAGAATGTATACACTTTATGATTTTAGATTCCCTTTATCAAATGCTGTGAGATGTAAGAATGCCTGGTATATAATGTTATGTATTGAGGGGCGGCATTGATCACCTGTTTGTTGTTTTTTTTATAATGAAAGCTATTATTAAATTGTTCTGTACAGTTCTGCTCAGATGCCAAATGCAGGCATGCTCTGCTGAGAACAGGTTAAAAGAATGAGGCTCTTCAATCTGACTTCTGTGTGACTTGATTATTAGTGTTCTGTGACCCAGGCAGACCTCTTCCCACCAGAGGCCAACATTAGAGTTGGAGGGAAGAAGGAGGAGGGTGCAGCAGAAAAATCAGATGGCATAGGGACATAGACTGAAGACAAGCAAAACCCACCACTGTGATGATCTATTTTCCCCTTTCCTGACCCTGCATAGAAGATTTTAATGCCTTTCCTAATAACATGAACTATAATGCAGCTACTACCATCTGCTAACAACGTGGGAGAGAATAGGAGACCAGGCTTGAGCCAGGGTTTTTATATACTCACCCTGTGCTGAAAATAAGAAAACAATGGAGTGTAATTAAGGTAGCCAGCACAACCTGTAACCATTTCTTGGCAAAACAGAAAAGAAAATGGTATTATTTCTACATATATGTGCAATGCAATTTGCAAACTTTTTGAAAGATATCTAGGAGGGATGTATACAATGTAGAAGTATTGCTCAGATACTAAATCTATTCTCTGGGAAAATTATATAGAAAGTTCAACAATTCTTCATGACTAATTAGCTTTCTCTGCAACAAAAAAGATCATACCATAAAACCTGCTGTAAACTAAACTAGTAAAAACTTGTGTTTAGAAGTCTAATGCTGGCCAATTTAAACTGCCAACAGAACAAGTCAGCAGCTTATTGGGCAGTGAATGGGACCCTCTGATCGTGCTTTTTTTTTTCAGATCAAAAATGGGGCAGGTTTAAAAATCCCGTTGGATAGAGGTCTTCAGTCTGACACCCCTGTATTTTCTGCGTTGTGGCCCTATGGATCAGCACGATGTCTCCCACATCAAGTGGGCATATCGGAGAGAAATCTGTTCACTTGGCGACGTAGCTAAATGAGCAGATATCTCTGTGTATGGCCAGCTTTATGACATGGTGCTCTTTTGTAAGGAAGGAACCCATTATCTAGAAAACCCATACTCATATAAGGATTAAGAATACTACTCTAAATCTGCCCAACACCTATTAGCCCTGTAATTAGATTGTCAAACCCCTACCAAACTATCTGCAATGGCTATCACAAGAAAGCTGAGAAGTACAAGGCATGAAGGGCATAGAAGGATCAGCAAAGGGTTATCAAGTAGAGTGCTATTGGAATTTGGAATGTGGAATAAACCATCATGTGTGAAAACACAAGGCCATATTGAAAGCTACCAAGGGGGTTACATGTTAGAGACACACACAAGTGGTGACATGTAGCAAAGTTTAACACAGATGTAGTTTTGGGTAGTTTTAGAGCTAGGAGCTTTGGAATGCCCAGAAGTACTTAAAGCTGCACTGGCCTGAACGATCCTCCCTTCTTGCTGCTGAGTTCTACACTGAACATGATCAATTGGCTACATGCATCATTTCCTAATTAATGTAAAGCAGTGGTCTGTGTTAACATATTCTGTTTTGAACATTATTTATTTTGCACATTTTTCACACAAGCAAAAATGCATTATTATGCACAAAACTGGATGCACAAACTGAATCTGGACCCAACTGGATAACTTATTGAAAGAATACTTTATGGTGCTGTGATTCAGGAACTACCTAACCTGAGATGAACAAATTGCATGGGGGATTGGGTGGTCCCATTAACCAGAAATGTGAAGGCACACTGGCAGATAATGATTGCATGACATCTACTTACACAGAAAATAAGTGGCACAACCTGGAAGTGCCACATTTTTATGTGTTTTCTGAATATAAACAGGAGATTTGGCCTTTTATGATCTGTGGGTTCTGCTGTGGTGACATGACCCAATAAGGCCAGCTCATCTGTAAAGGTGTAGGATACTTGCACTTGATTCCACAGATTCTAATGCTTTGCATGTTAATCTTCTTCTTGCACTTTAGCAAATGCTGCCCAGCTGCTTGATAGAGTATAGAGAGCAACCCTGTTTATATGGAGTCAAATACATGCCATAAACACTGTCATGAATTGGTCAACCATCCTGTTAAAACGCAATGAAAATATTGTATAAAAAATGAAATACCTGCTTATGCACTACCTTTTCAGTATTTATATATTTAAACCTTCAAATCCCAAATCCAATTGGACTAGTGTACATAGCAGGAGTGATATAAAAATATCAGATGTCAGACATTGTACAACTTTACCGCAAAACCTCAAGTGAGCATGAGGGTAAGGAGGAGCCCAACCTCCTCTGCTCATTAATCTCGATAATTTTTCTGCTGAATATTCTTCCACAGGCTTTCAAACAGCTCACTAATTGCAATTAATCAGTCTCCGAAACAGATGTCAGGGACAAAGGAATCTGAAAATGTGAATGCCTGATAAAGTCGTTGTTCGGGGCTTGCGTTTCAGAGCAAGCTCAGAAATGATCCTATCCTGGCTGTTTAACCTTGCTGACTGTGATAGCATCTGTCATATTCACGCCAGGACTGCAAAAGAGACCATTGCGGAGATGCAAAACGAAAGAAGGATTATGAGGAGGTGCCTAGGCAGCAAAAACTAAATGAGACCCAGTGGAGACTTTCATGTAGTATCAGAGCATCATCAAAAACTAGGATGTAGTTGACGAGTAATCATGAAAATGGTAAATAAATGGATTCTAGGTTTACAACATTGCTTATTCCTTCTCAACTGAATAGTTATTGTCAGCAAATGTATTAATTAAATATAAATGCATTAAAGGGTTATATCACCTTTAATTTAACTTTCAGCATGATGACAGTGGTATTTTGAGAAAACACGCAAACGACCTTCATTTTTTAACAGCAGTTTGTTAAGTATATAGCTTTTTGTTCAGCATCTCTATAGTCTGGAATTTAAGCAGTTTTCTGATTGCTACCATCCAATTTACCATAGTCTGGAAAATTAATAAGAGAGGACCTAAATAGAGAGATAAATAATACACAGAAACAATATTAATAATAACATTGTATCCTCACTAAGTACAAGTATGGGATTTGTTATCCGAAACCATGGGATTTGTTATCGGCCCATTTTGGATTAGGGGTCTTTTCGCTATTTGGATCTTCATATCTAAATTCTACTAGAAAATCATGTAAACATTAAATAAACCCAACAGGCTGGTTTTGCTTGCAATAAGGATTAATTATACCTTAGTTTGTGCCAAGTACAAGGTACTGCTTTGTTATTACAGAGAAAAAGGAAATTATTTATAAAAATTTGGATTATTTGGATAAACTGGAGTCAGTCTATGGGAGATGGGCTAAGACAGTGTAGAGTCAACAGGGAGACCTATTTGTGCCCAAAACTCTTCCTTCTGTATAACTGTGCTCTGCTCTTGACCCTAATGTTATTAGTATGAATGCGGTGGTATCTCCAAAGTTTCTATAGAAGCCTGCATTTGCGTAGTGAATTTCTGCTTGAAGCATCAGCAGCACATATCTTTTTGATGTAGAGCACCAGAATTGACACAATCTGGCCTTTTCAGTAAACCTGTGCCCACATTTTGCTGTTTCAGTCACGATTCAAGAGTCAGATGCATCATCCCATGCAGACAAATTTATATTGGAAGTATGGGAACAAATGCAGCATTGAGAGGGCAACCCCTGTTTGTATAAAGAAAAAAATCTGCTTAATTGTGTGTCCCATGGTTCCTAACATGTTTCAAGTGGGGTTTCCATTTTAGAAGCATATACTGTATGTGCTCCAATTTATGTTCAGCCAGGTAACGTGCAATCCAATCAATGTGGCATGGTGTTGTCTGGCAACCAGCGGCACTGCAGGATCAAAGCTGCCCAGTTTGCAAAAGTGTTAATCACCCACATTACTGCAAGTGAATGTGTTTACACAAACATAGTACTCTAGTAAAATAAATTACCAATCTGCAATAAAATTCCAGATTAGCAAATGTTAACGAACCACAAATCCTAGCAGATGGTGCTTGTGCTCAGGACAAAAAAATGATTTATAACTGAACCAAGTTAGTCCTGACCAACATGTAAAGGCAAAATAAAGGCAATTCATATTATTTTTTCAGCACATGGACACAGGGTTTTATGTAGATTTAGCTTTATGTTTACCTAATTTGTAAATTAATTAAAAACTTCCATTTGTTACTCTGAAAGGGGTAATATCTCCAATGAATTCTAATGAAAGCATTTCCCTTTGCAAGTGAGGCCAGGATCAGAAATATCCTTTTAAAAGTGAGGCCAGGAAACATGCTCTGCTCAATAGACATATTTTGCTGTGAACTTGAAGACAAGATACTTGACCTTTGTGCTTAGAGAAAGAAAGGTTTAGAAACAATAGTTTACTACTAAACTGTGTTGCTGTAGATACGATAAGTGTTATGTAATAATCAGATTCCAATACCAATCACGGAATTAAACACTAAAATGTACTCAACTTAAATTTCCCCTATCACAGTGGATGTCTGTAATCAATACTAGTGCACCTAGGGGCATTACTGAAGGTCACAAAAGCAGTTCATAAACCTTTTCAGCTCAAATGCCTGGGATCATCATTGCAGTACTTAGAACACAATCCTACTGATTTTACAGGGTGCTTGTTAAAGGTTTGTGTGTTCGCCACCTACTGCGGTGGCAGCATCAATTGAAGCTCTTTATCCTTTTCATCTGTCAGACATCCTGATGCTGTGTATTGATTAAAAAAAGACGCATGGTTTCTCTGAAGGCTGAGTATACAAAGTTGGCAGATTAGCCACATGGAAGCTGATCATTTGAAAGGAAGCCAGTGATTAGGAGAACTGAGACCATTCCCTATTTGATCATTCAAATATAGTTATTTATACTACTCAGAAACCCCTTATCCAGAAAACTCCAAATAACAGGGAAGTCACCTCCCATAGTTTCCGTTTTAAGCAAATAATTTAAAAAAAAGTATTACATACATCCCAACTGTCCCATGGGTTGTTACTGAAATGTCACAAATTTCTCTTTGATCTCCTGCACTGAACAGCCAGAAAAAGATACAAAGTTTCTAAAACTGAATTGGCTTTTGGAAGAGAGCCCAGAATATGTGCCAGGTGCACTTGGATACTTTTGTTACAATTTAAGATAAGCAAAGAAACAATTGTAACAATGAAGATGGTAATTAAGGGGTGTGGTCAAAACTTTCACTGCGCTGAGCGCAGAAAATCTTTTTTTCTTTTTCCAAAATGTTGGGAGGTATGGTAATCCATTTCTCTGTAATAATATAGTACCTTGTACCTGATGGTAATTAAGCTGCATCAATCAATGTTGGAGGAAAAGCAATCCTACTGGGTGTAATGTTCAAATGTTATTTAGTAGAGGTCCGAATTACAGGAAGACCACTTATCCAAAAAAACCTAGGTCCCAAGCATTCCAGATAATAGTTTCCATACCTGTATTGCAGTGATCCCCAACCAGTAGCTCGTGAGCAACATGTTGCTCATCAACCCCTTGGATGTTGCTCCCAGTGGCCTCAAAGCAGGTGCTTATTTTTGAATTTCTAGCTTGGAGGCAAGTTTTTGTTGCATAAAAAACAGGTGTACTGCTAAACAGAGTCTCCTGTAGGCTGCCAGTCTAAACAGGGGCTACCAAATGGCCAATCACAGCCCTCATTTGGCACCTCCAGGAACATTTTTCATGCTTGTGTTGCTCCCCAACTTTTTATACATCTGAATGTTGCTCACGGGTGAAAAAGGTTGGGGACCTCTGCAGTGTATTGTAATACTCTATATACTGGCTAACAAAGACTAACATTGTGGTTCCTGGTGACTGGAATGTTTACTAACTTATTTTGGTTCCCTGCCATTATCTCAAAGAAAGTATTAATAGCAAAGAAAAACAGAAATTATATGGGGCTCCACAGCAATTAGTATCTTTGTGGGTGGGGACACAAAACTTTCACCATAATTTCACTTGCATGGGAACAGCCTTAAAGAGTGAATGCACTGGCTCATCGGCCAATTTATGATCAGAAACACTGAGCAACAAGTGGCAGACAAAGCAATGTACAAGCAATTGCCATGTAAATGCCAAATTTTGTGTAATGTTGCCCTCTCGTAGCTCACAAACCCATCTTGCACTAACAGAGTATAGTGAGTATGCACTAGAAGTGTTCTTCATATTTAAACCAACATCCCTAGCATGGAACAGCAGAGTCAAACTATAAGACAAGTTTTAACATGTGTGATAAGTGGCAAGTTGGGAAAGACATATTCTTATATTTTTAGATATTAATAATAGAGGTTTGTTTCTCTGATATAAAGTTCATAGCTTGGGGAAACCATCTCTCCCACCTATCCTCTGCTCTGGATAAGTATGTCTGCTAATGCTTTTCTCTAAATATAATACATCATCTCAAACAGCAGTGAGGCCATACGTTTGGCTTTTGGCTTTAGAAGATGCATTCCATTTAAGTTTCCATTTAATTTTCTTCTAATTCTCCTTGTTCTGTTCCTCTTATATGCTTTTATTCCCTGATGTTGCTCTCAGCCTGCTCGCCTTGTGTATGATATAAATATTTTATCATCTTGTCTGTAGTCTTTGTTAGAGTCTGTCAAGTAAGGAAGGACTAGGATGGTTCCACGACAGGAATTCATAATCTCCTAGTGCTAACAGGAGGACATGTTACAATGTTCTGAGCCCGACACAAAGCCTACATGTAGAGACAGAATGCTGAAGACACTTATTTTTTTTAAAAAACTGTACATTATTTATAATTGATTCGTTTTAGAAAGTTTCTTATTGCCGTTTTATGATACTTCCCCTTTATGATTTCCCAAAGAGAAAGCTTTATCAAATGCCAAATATTTTTTTTCACATGGATCACAGTTGGTAATCTATTCAATGGTAAAAGTAAAATCACTTGTGAATGGCAAGTTGCTAGGCACCCCCCAGACATTTTAATCACTTACCTCTTATCTATGACAGGTGCTCCTTTTTTTCCAAAAACACATTGGTCTTTTTGTTGAGTGCCAAGCTGCCATATTTTTAAAATCTCTGACATACTCATGTGAGCTACATAACCTAGGGGATCTGATATTGCGCACTGAACAGAAATGACCACACCTCGGTGCCTGGTGTGTTTTCTGAAGTAAAGGAGTGCTTGTTCAGGTATCGAAAGGAAACAAGCATTGAGAAGCATTGAGAATCATTGAGGGGCCAAACAACCTGCCACTCCCCAATAAACTTAGCTTTTGTTCTCCTTTAACAATTTCAATGTTGCTTGATTTGTAAATAAATCAGTTTAAGGCCACAGTCACAGTGCTTGATAACCAGACTCAATAAATGACTTATTCCAGACTCATATGAAACTTTAACAATTTTTCATAGGACTTAAATTTTTGTTAAATTAAATAGATTTATTCTAATGCATTTTGAACTAGTTTCAGTTTTCTATTCTCTGTTGATCCTAACCTATCTACAAAGCAGAATCCTTCAATCTACAGTGATCAGTGAACAGGCGTGGACAGGCAATCGGTCCTTTGGGGCAAATGCCAGAATGGCCGCTATAATTTATGTAAGTGGGCCACTCGATTTCTGTCTCTGAAATGTAATTAGACACACTGCACTTGCCTGCCAATTATCTCTTTAAAACACTCACCAGACCACCTGAACTAGCACGTCAATCTAATTATCTTATTTGTGCAGTGCCATTTGATTCAGATAATCCTCTATATCATTCCGTGGTCTGCCCATTCCTCACTCAATGTTAGGTCAGAGCGAGGCACCACAGAAAGTTTGAATTTGGGTGGAGATTTGAAGCGAAACACCTGTGTGACATAACCACACACTGGTGTATTTGTAATGAAACTGAGGAGTGCTGTATTTTTCTTGGGGCAAGCAAGCAGACTGTAAAAGTGGCGACAGTGGATCAGAGACTCAGATCAGTGTCTCCAGGCCCGGATTTGTGGCGAGGCCACAAAGGCGGCAAACTTTTAGGGGCAGCACGCCGCCTGGCCGCTTGCTGAGGAGCACCAGTGCTCCAGTGTTTTGCACTTGCGGGAGGTGCGGGCACTAGGGCCGCGAGGTCGAACTGCGGACGGGCGCTAGGACTGCGCGGCCAAGGGGCGCCCGCAATACAAATCCGGCACTGAGTGTCTCAGCAGTCTTGCATCCTAGTGCCTGAAAACTGAAGGAATGGCAGCAATCCTAAGGTTCACAGATGACCAGCATTTCAAATACCTCAAGGAGGTAGTGCTAATGCCATGTAATTTGAAAGGTTACCTTAAATTTCAGGGGGGTTATTTACTAAAGTCCAAATTATCCTAGTCGGACTTTTAAAGGGGAAAAATCAGACGAAAAAACCTGTTGAAAACATGTAAAAGTCAATGGTAAATGTCGCGTTAACAATTGGAAGATTTTTTTCCAGGGCAAAATCTGGAAAAATTGTATGATTTGGATTTTTTCCCGATTTTATTGTGACTTTTCCCGCACAAGAAAAAATTGTGAAAACTTATGGATGGAGTGGCTTTCAGAAAATAGTGAGAACATTTTGGATTTTGATAAATAACCCCCTTAGTGTGATATAGAATATCCTATTAATAGCAACTTTGAAAAAACATGACTTTTTTGGATTGTAGTATGAAAACCGTGACCTTTTTTATTGTCGCACAAAAGAAATCTGAATTTTTTCCGATTTTACGCCCGAAAAATCTGATTTTTTGGTGAAATCTGAGGAATTGGTGGAAAAGTCAGAAATATTCGGATTATCATACCAAACACACACAGACCATAATATCTTCAAATTGCAAATAAGACCTCTGCCATTGACTTCTACAGGACCTCACCAGTGAAGATGGAGTATTTTCAGATTAAGACTTTTTGCATCCTTGGGGTATAATAAATCTTGAAAAATTTGATTTTTTTTCTAAAAATTTGTATTTTATAGTACAAAAAAAATAAAATAAATGTTTTCAGTTTTTGGCATTCAGGCTTTGATAAATAACCCCCATACTGTGTGCTTTGATTTTTTTGCCAGGGTTGGTTTTTACTTCTAGTCCAGCCCTGATCTACAGTATAGGATCTATTATCTAGCATGCTTGGACCTGGGGTTTTCTGAATAATGGATCACTTCTTCAGCTGCAAATACATCTCTGATTTTAGCTCTCACCAGAGACAGTAAAACACCTGAGGTCTGAGCAGACCCAGGGTCGGACTGGGGGGCCCACCTCTGATCCCACTGCCACGCCGGCGTGTGTACTGCGTCTCTGCGCTGGCGTGTGCGCTGCGCCTCTGCACGCTGCACCTCGTTTATACGCATGCGACCGGCGCTTTGGTTGTGCAGCATTAAGAGGCAGATATAGGTACGGACCTGGGCCAGCGGGGCCCACAAGAGCCGGGGCCCACCAGGTTTTTTGCCGTTGTCCCTCCAGCCCAGTCCGACACTGAGCAGACCCCTGGATTCACTTGTTCATGCACCATTGCTGCTCACTTAAGAAAATAATACACATACACACAAACACAAGGCTTCCTATCTCCTCCTACCATTCTGCACTGGTTACATAACTGCTATAAAAGTTATGGCTCCAGAGTTCCCCCTCGACAGGCAAATCAATTCAGAGCAGATCTTTTGATAAATATGTATGATGGGGGGGGGGTGTGAGATCATTTGTCTGCTGATCAGTAAAAGTGACAGCTGTGTGTGCAACGCTGGAGAGGCGAGGGGAAGGCACCACATGCGCTCTGCTTGGCTCGTGGAGTAATGTCGTGACACAGGACAGTAGCATCTGCTGGGTAAAGGGCACATGTGGAAGCAGAACACTTAATAATGTGCAGTAGCGGTGTTACCCATTTGGGAGCTAATGAAGCAGGTGTGCAGAAACAGCCTGCTCATAATAACTGCACTCACACAGTTTGGTGGCATTTCAAGCAGCCATGTGCTGAAAGTCATAAAGAAGACCACTCTGGAATAATCTATACATGCTGTTCACACAGGCAAGCCTGGATATCACAATTGTGCATCAATATATATATATATACATCTGTAGTATACATCTTCTCTCAAATTTCCTCTATGATACTGTAATATTTAGTACAAAATACAACAGACTAGTGCTTCCCCTGATGTTCACCTAGTCAGATTTCCAACTGTTCGCCACAATAGTCTGTGTGTGACCTCTGAGCATCCCTATACTACTGGCAATACTAATGGCAACTAATTGGGCCATGGGCACATTCATCGGATAAGTGAAATATGACCGTCTGCATGTAGGCGTAATGTACTAATATCCAGCAGTTCAGCCTATGTGTGGCTTTCTTGTAACTATCTGGAGCCTTATACAGTAACAGAGACACAATGTAATACAATAAAAGTAAATCCGATTTATTGTTGAGCAACTGTTAAATGCCAACTGTTCGTTTACATCAGTTCTGGCCCTAGTACAGCTAGCAATCTATTTACTCCAAACTACAGATACACAAATGCACATTAATGCCAATTTTTATCAGAAGTCTATTAAATTACCTGCATGTTTTTGGACTGTCAGGGGAAATCCAGCAGGCAAAAAGTATACCCAGTAATATAAAATAATAAACAGGAGCACAGGAAACATTATTTGATGTAGTCACCACGTAGATCAGGTGGCCCAGGTGCACTGGCCCAGACCATCAGCTTGGGGAGTGGATAGACCAATAGCAAAAGAAACAAGTGGCATCCCGGCACTCAAAAACTCCAAAAGGGCAGCCAAAAGTAGTATAAAAAATATATTAAGATTATCAACATCTCTAATGGCCCCACGCATTTCATGCCTCCCGGGGCTCTTAGTCAGGGGCTTAAAAAGTATGCTCAGCCGACAAGCCCTATACATTTAACTCATGTTGAACAAGGGAGTAAAATACTCTTTTAACATTATCCATCAGAAAAACAGAGGCACACCACAGTGGAAAGCCTTAGTGCTTTACAAAAAGATAAAAGAAATTCAAAAGAAATGCATCATTGTCGATTGATGAATACACTCTTTAGCTGACTCCACCAGAAGAACTTGGGTTCAGTCACATCTGTTTTATACTTAATTAAATAACTTTGAATGAATGTTATATGGTACATTACATCCCTGGCATGAAACAAGTGACTATAAACGTGTGTGCTTATTAGGAGTGTGTGTATAAAGTACAGGTGTGGGATCCGTTATCCGGAAAGCCGTTATCCAGAAAGATCTGAAATACGGAAAGCTGTCTCCCATAGACTCCATTATAATCAAATTTGTAAAAATGATTTCCCTTTTCTCTCTAGTAATAAAACAGTACCATGTGCTTGCTCCAAACTAAGATATAATTAATCCTTATTGGAAGCTAAGCCAGCCTATTGGGGTTATTTAATGTTTAAATGATTTTCTAGTAGAAATAAGGTATGAAGAGCCGTTATCCAGAAAACCCCAGGTCCTGAGCATTGTGGATAACAGGTACCATACCTGTAGTTACATTCTACATTTCCCTTTCTAGAACCAAGAGTTAAAGGAAAATAAACACCACTGAGGTGCCAGATAGCACTTTTATACACAATAAATGCAAACCTATACATTTTATAAAGTGTGTCAAGCAAACCTCAGGAAAACAGTAAAGGAAGGATGAAGAAATTTGCTTAGACAAACAAGGATTTGAAGCACTGTCTTACTAGACTTGTCTATGACAGAAGCTCTTAAACCTTTCACTGGCAGTCGTTTGCAGTCAGCCTGTTATAGCGTCCGCACACATGAGGTAGTGACAGCTATTCCTAGCAGTGTTCATCTTTTATTCATGCCAATAATCTCAGTGTTATTGCCTCTGGAGCGTGTTTAACTCTTTCAAGCAAACTATGATTTGCCATCAGAATGGAGTAGAAACTCTACAAAAGACATAAAACTATAGGTAAAAATAAACTGCCAGTTAGTCTCCATTAATTGCAACAATAAGCATACAAAACTGTGTGCTAAATGCATTGCCAATATGGCATTATATTAATGATGTACATAAAATATGTAAACATGCACAGATGTAGAAAGCAAAAAAAAAAATGTCAACATAAATAACCAAACAACAGTTTGATGCCAAATATACTGTTTGGTATTACAGGGGGGTTTAATGTGATTAGTCCAGGCCCCCTGAAAAAACTAGTCTTCATCCATTGCATAATGCAAAAGTAAAAATACCTAGTGACCTTATGCAGGCAAAATATATATTTTGAGTGCCCAGAAATCTCTTCTGTCAGAAATGACACTTCTGCATGACATGCTCTGATTTAAAATTGATATAGAAATCACCCAAAAGAGTACTACATAAATCCATTAGGAGAGATATTTTACAGGAAATAGGAGGAATTAACTGACTTGAGCAAGCTGTCTATGATTGATGTGCTCTTTAATTGAACTCGTGCAAGATGAAATGCATGACCCAAATATCTATTCCAGTAATTCACTCTTTAATTTAAAAAAGTCCCCCAAAAATGTAACTATTCTTCTATGTCGCTTGTCTGAAAATGTACAACTTTTATTACATTCCATTATTTTAATGACTTATCAGTTAAAAGGTAGAATTTTTTTTATTAATAGGGCTTCTGTTGAACAGCGTTTTACGTTAATTACGAAAACATCTATTATTTTCTAAGCTTAGCTGTGCAAAATGTTAAACTGAAGCTACTCCATGTTTGGTCCTTGCAAGGAAAGTAAACTGTGAACTGGTAATCACAATTATATTTGGGCAATGCCAACATAGTAGGTAATTAATAGATTATAAATTTTTCACATCAGCCCTGCCTGTTTCTGTAGTGCAGATGTGAATGTAGGACTCCAATACTATGAGGCAGTAGTGCTAACCATTGCAGAAAAGTAAAAAAAATTACAGTTTTGCTCTTGGTTACAAAGATATTTTGTAATTATATTTGTATTGATACAACTGATATTGATAGGCAGTATATGAATGTCACAGTGTTTTGAAAAGCATGATATACAATATGCAAATATTACCCACCCAAATAGCAAATACAAATCATTTTTTTTAAATAGGCAAATAGTTTTGCCCCCAAACATACAGGGGGTTATTTACTAAAATTCAAAAATTGCTTATTTTTTTTATTTTTTTCTTAAGGCAAATACAAATCATTTTTTTAAATAGGCAAATAGTTTTGCCCCCAAACATACAGGGGGTTATTTACTAAAATTCAAAAATTGCTTATTTTTTTCATAAAAGAATTATTCAGTGTAAAAATAAAAACTGGGTAAATAGATAGGCTGTGCAAAATAAAAAAGGTTTCTAATATAGTTAGTTAGCCAAACATGTAATGTATAAAGGCTGGAGTGATTTGATGTATATTATGTCAGTCAGAACACTACTTCCTGCTTTTCAGCTCTCTTGGTTTACACTGACTGGTTACCCTGGCTACCAGGCAGTAACCAATCAGAGACTTGAGGGGGGGGCCACATGGGTCATTTCTGTTGCTTTTGAACCTGAGCTGAATGCTGAGGATCAATTGCAAACTCACTGAACAGAAATGTACCATGTGGCCCCCCTTCAAGTCGCTGACTAACTCAGAGTTATAGAGCTGAAAAGCAGGAAGTTGGATTCTGGCTGTTTTATTAGACATCCAGTCACTCCAGACTTTATATATTACATATTTGGCTAACTAACTATATTAGAAACATTTTCATTAAAGTCTCTTTAACCTGCGCGTGCCAAAAGTTAGGCACCCACATCACAGAGCAATCCTATTCTTACACATCTTATTCCTTCCAATTTTCCAGCAAGCACTACAGAACAATCAACTCCCTGCTTTTTCTTTCTTCCAATTCTCCAGGACAAACGCATGTGCAATAGAGTAAATAGAGTGAAAAAAATGGCTTTTTTTTAATTAAAGTTCTGCTTTTCACTCTAATGCACGAGTCTGCCCTGGGAAATTGGAAGAAGCAGGAAGGTGATTGTTCTGTAGTGCTCGCTGGAAGAACCAGCACCATTCCGGGGTATCAGTTAAGTAAATACAATCACCTGGGGGTGCCTAACTTATGGCACCCCCAAATAAGAAAATACTTTCCTTTTCCTTTAAACCTAATGCACTGTTGTCCTGCACTGATGAAAAATTTTTGTTTGCTTCACAAAGACAATTATAGTTTATATAAATAAGGTGCTGTGTAGCCATGGGGGTAGCCATTCAATGTGAAATAGGGAAAGAGGCACAGGTTACACAGCTGATAACAGATACACTCTGTAGAATATAATGGGTTTTGTTCTTACACAGGAAGATAAACAGGGTTCATTCAAATGCCATGCATTGCCCTCTACAGCACTAAAGAATGAAAATCTCTCCCATCTAAAACAGGATATTTGTTTCTAAGCAATAGTCTAATTGCTGGTATTCCATAAACATATGCAAACTTTATATGTTTGAAAAAATGTTTGAATGTCCATTAAACAAGCTTCCATCAAATTGACTAAAATTGGCAATTTGCAACATCCTATCCCCCAAATGCTCTTCGCCAGAAAGTCAACACATTGTCTAATTTAAGTAATTCCACATAATTATATGATTAACTACATTAAGTGGATGAGCTGCGCATTTGGCACAGGTGCACTACTGTGCAGGTGCATTTACAGTGCACTCAAAGTCTGCCCCCCCCCAAAGAAAATAAAGAACCCCTGCTGGGTGTGCTTTCAAAGTATGCTCAAATGCAGAGCAATATAAAAATGCATTTCAAGCGCAGAAAACCATAGGGTGTCTATGGTCCAAATTGGGCTTTGTCTAGAACGTGAGGAAGATTTGCCTAACAAAATTACAGATGATAAATTAAAATTTAAACAATTGAAAGTGCACTTCAAAATGAATAGGATGCAGTTTTGCTGAAAATAGTCTGGTTGGCATCATTTCTGGTATTTAGTGCAAGATTGACATGTGCAACTTGATTCAAAAGGTGCATTAATTGTCAATTCAGGACAATAGGCAAAGGCAGTGGCCCCAAGTGTAACAATATAAGTGCAAGAAGCACATGTTGATGCAAATACCTTAAATATGGTACATTTGCTTGCACTGGTTTCCTCCTACACCCTAAAAATACTGGAAACTTGAACTACCTTCTTGAACTACCTGCTGATATAACTGAGTATGTGTATGTGTAGCTCTTCTGGGGAAAACATAGATGTGTAATATGTTGCTGTAGTTTTATAGGTTTCACCCAGCAAAAACATTTTAGTGTGCCCCCATAGGGTTATGTTTTACATACAACTTGATTTCTGTACAACATGGTCCCATTGCAGCTGTTGGGTCAGCTGTTTCTCTTGTCACCCCTGTGTCGCTGCTATTTAATGGAGCCAATAATAAGCATTATAAAAGAATTCAGAAAGAGAAAGCAACTTTTATAATGACAAAGCAGTACAAAATGCCCAAGCTTTTCAACAGTCAAAGGGTTCTTTAAACCAGCTGTAACTGTCATTCAGCAGCGTTATATCTAAACCCCCAAATAAATAAATGAATGTACTAGTCCTTCAGTCAATAAAGGAAGCACTCTATTTGTAAAAGCAAATAATCTTATTAATGTTTGGGAAAAGTGCATGGTGCATTTTCTTCCTCCACCAAATTACAGTTTCTAGACACTAGGTTAGAAAACATTACTGGGGTGATCATAACAGTTTGATTTTAGTTAACCAGTTTGCTTAGTTGAATGATATGCTGCATGTCCATTCAATACTATAAGAAGTTTGGTTCAAGTTGGGAGGTCAGCTTGGCAATCAGGCAGCCATTAATCCCAGTCCTCATCTGAGTTCTTACTACATTTTGTGCTCCATCAGCAAGCTATGTTAGCAAAGGGCTCAAAAATCATTACATGAAGATGCAGTAAAATCCTGGAGCATTATCTTTATGATCAGTCATGTCAAATAAAAGTCTATACAATGAATAAGGCCTTTTTATTACTGTAAACTGTAGCCATATCTGCAAGCAAACAGCTCAGAGGAAAAACACATTCTGTAGTAATATCACTGCCAGATCGGGGGGGGGGGGGAGGATGATAAAGCCAATAAATACACATATTGATAACATTGATCTGACAAAGGAAGCTTAATTGTCTCTGATTTTAGGTAGGGACATTATATTACAATTAGAGGCAGCATTGTGGTCCCACGGGGCCGCACATTACAGCTTCTAACCTCAAAGCACAGTCAATATCTGCACAGCAAACAAGATAAATCTTGCATTCAGGAGAAAGCCTGCTCAAGTGGGATTTCTGTCAGATGGAGCTGGCGTGATTAGAGGTAAACAAATAACTATCAATAGTTCCTACCTATGCACAATTCTTGCTAGTTCCAGGCATGCAGCAATATACCCAAACACCTAAGGAGCCATATGTCTTTAAAAGGATATAGTCATCCAAGGAAGTAGCAAAAGAAAAACGATTTTGCTGCATGGCAAATGATCGGTTATGTAAGCACAACCATTGCCTTATAATTATACCTTTTTTATTTAAATAGTGTTGGATTATTATCAGTGCACACCCCACCTGCAGAAATCAGCTAAAACTAAATGGAAGCACACCATTTACCTAAGAAACATTTCACACATGAATAAATATTGTTCACTCAGTATATACATACAATATGGAGAGGAGACTGGATTTCCATAATAAATCACGTGACCATGTATGCAAACCTTTTCACACCTCCAACCTGGACAAGTGCTGAATGCTGTCCATTACCTATCTTTGACCTGTTCCCTGAGAGGATCCGGTCTATTTCCCCTTAAAGGAACTGTAACACCAAAAAATGAAAGTCTTTTAAACTAATGAAAATATAATGAACTGTTGCCCTGCACTGGTAAAACGGATGTGTTAGCTTCAGAAACACTACTATAGTTTATATAAATAATCTGCTGTATAGCCATGACTAGCACCATGGATGAAATTGAATATGATTATATGTGATATATTTTCCAAGAAGTTATAAACTGTTGATTTGTTGTAAAAGAAAAGTATTGTTAGTGCCCCAAATGTAATGGAAGTGTCCATCACGAGGATGTTGCCAGGTTACGATGTAAACAAGATAGGCAAAATAATGCAAGCACGTTTCTAGGGAGACAGAGTTGAAGTGAAGGCTTGTGTCACTGAGCTGGACAAATGGTCCGCGGAAGTGACGCAGGCGCATGTGACGTCATATACGCGGAAGGGAACTGCACGCGCGCAATTAGAAAGGTATTTAAGCTTTTGCCAAACGCAAATACACCAGAATTCCCCTTGATAAAGGCTTTTTGCCAAAATGTCGGGGTGACTCTCATTTGTGGCAAGGGTGTCTGCTCATTTGTTTGACTTGGTATACGCATTGCGAATTGGTGGTATGTAAATGCTTAAAAAAATTTTTTTTCTCTCTAATATGTAAATACTCTTGATTCAAATTGACTGCATAAGTTTGTAAATGCAATTATATTGCATAAAAAAAGCTTTTTAAGAATACCACTGTGTGAATATGGTAATGATTACTTTTTGAGTGTGCACGCCCTATATAATTACAATAGCCAACGGACAGACATTCAAAGCTGAAAAGGAGAAAAGGCACAGGATACACAGCAGATAACAGATAAGCTCTGTAGTATACGATGGGATTCTTCAGCTCTTCTGTTATCTACTGTGTGTCTTGTGCTTGAATGGCTGGCCCCATGGCTACACAGCAGCTTGTTTATATAAAATATAGTTGTGCTTCTGAAGCAAACAAACCAGTTTTACTAGTGCAGGGCAACAGTTTTTTTGGTGTTACTGTTCCTTTAATTGTGTCTCTGTACAGAGATAACATTACTGCATGAAGTGACCAGGGCTCCACTGGCTCACCAAGTTACAGGACCCTAGTGGGCCCCCAATGGATTCATGTGCAGAGGTAGGTGCAGGGTTTGTGTTTGGCAGGTTTTAGAGCAGGTTTATGTCATCAGTGTAAGGGGGTTGCAAGTGTAATCGATGGCAGTCAATGAATGCCACACTTTTTCTCTATAACAAATAGGCGTGTAGCACAGTGTGTTATACAATCATTCCAAATACAGTAACCACTATCTTCAATATCCGTAATATTCCACCAGTTAGTTAGGAGAGGGATAACTCATCGGAAGCAGACAGAAAGAAAACAGAAAGAAATGTAGAAGTTAATCATCATAACATTAACAAGTTAGATTTTTAGAGCTGAACAACACAATATAAATACAGAAAACTCCCACTAAAATCTTTTAGCACCCCTAATAGGGAAAGCCCCAGAGTTGGGAAACAACTGTCCTGAACTATTTAGAGCTTACAAACTGCCAATTTAGTGAATGTAAAGATGTTCTTTTTCTTACTTGATCCTTCTTACTAACTTGAGTCCTAAGCAAAATGAAAAAAAATAATAAATTGATTGCTAAGAAGACATTTACCCCTAGATATGAGGGGAAAGCATTGCTTCCTGTCCCTTTTTGTACCTCTCAAAATCGCAGGCAAAACATTCTTACTAGAGTGTTTCATATTTAATAATGCAATTTATATTCCACTCTCTCAACATAAACTCTTGTAGAGGCGCACTAATGTAAAAATACATCTGGCCCGTCAATACTTTATCTTCTGGGTCTGCATCTAAATCCCTCTACAACCCTGACTTATGGCTGCATCAGAGTCTAATGAATAAAAAGGTGCAAATTATATGCTTGCCTTTAATGCTCTTCATAAAATGAGATAGTAGAGGCAAGACATGCATTCTTCTACTCACAGCTCAGCACTGGAGTGCTATAAATACAGTGCACTTAATGTAACCCAGAGCTGTGCTAAGCCAGGAACTGTATGTTATGGCACAGAATCAGTGTTTCGCCAAAGGTTCAATAGGCTGATCCCTGAGGCATCATGAGAATTTATGTTAACTGTCTTTTTGCAGAGTCTTGGCCTCAGCATCTTAAAAAGCTTTCAATACTTATAGCAGGGATCATCTGCCAATATGTGTCACAAGAAGAAGGGTATCACGGTGTGTCTCACAAGTCAGTTGGTTTTATGGAGAAGGAATGACATTTGACAAATATATGTTAAGGTTTACTGTACTATCGCTGAGGTTAAGGCAACAACAATCCCTGTGCTTTTCCTTCATCAATTTTACCTTAAAGGAACAGTTCAGTGTAAAAGTAAAAACTGGGTACCGGTAAGTAGATAGGCTGTGCAAAATAAAAATTGATTCTAATATAGTTAGTTAGCCAAAAATGTAATGTATAAAGGCTGGAGTGACTGGATGTCTAACATAACAGAACACTACTTCCTGCTTTTCAGCTCTCTAACTGAGTTAGTCACGACTTGAAGGGGGGCCACATGGGACATAACTGTTCAGTGAGTTTGCAATTAATCCTTAGATTCAAAAGCAAACAGTTATGGCCCATGTGGCCCCCCTCAAGTCACTGATTGGTAACTGCTTGGTAACCAATCAGTGGAAACCAAGAGAGCTGCAAAGCATGAAGTCATATTCTGGCTATTATGTCAGACAGTCTTTATAAATTACATTTTTGACTAACTAACTATATTGGAAAAAAAAATATTTTGCCACTTTTTATTTTTATACTGAACAATTCCTTTAATGTTGGCATCTAACTGCAAGTTTTAACTCATTTTCTGCCACACTGACTTGCAGGATCACTTTTATTAGTCTAGCACATGCTGCAGACTTCTGCTGCTACAGCAAAATGTTTTAGCCTACATATCAATTGCATCTTCCTCAACAAAATGGATTAGAGCCAACAGAGCAGGAAGGAAATCCATAAGGTTACACAAGCATGACCCCATCAATTGTTGATCACACAACAGCTTATATGTGAGAACACTATCCATTCATCCTGACCTTTGAGGTCTGCTTTTAGGAATCAGGAAGTCCACACAAACAACAGACAGCACATATTCTCATATTCTTATTATTAGACAGAAATTCTGGAATGTAATCCTTACTTTCTAAAGAAGACATTATGCATTTGGAGCAGTGGCCGATTATTAGCATTTATTTATATAGCAACAACATGCTACTATTTATTTGGTACCCCGGGACGGACAGGACGCCACCTGTGGACTCTCTGAAGACTTATTAACCCCTTAATGACAACCCTCACAATGTAAATAAAAGAGAAACACTATTAATCTTTTAAATGAGCACTTGATGTAGCAGATAATAAACAGAGGAGAATGTTAGAAGCATGTTGCTGGAGAAATGGGAAGTACCATTTTAATTCCATCATCTCCATTTTGGTGCATTCTTCATTCCCCCACCTTCTCTTACCTCTTCTCTTCATCTTTCCCATTCTCATACCCTATTTTAGTGTAGCCACTGGGCAGGATGTTGCTGACCTAGTCAGTAAAAATCAGCTAAGTTTGGTGCTGGTATGACAAATTCCTTGCAATGTACTTGTTGCTATATGTAGTTTTCCCCCATTCTTCCACCCCTGGCCAGTTATTCCCATGCCCACTTAGCCATGCCCCCAACCAGTGCAGTTTAATTTAGCGAGGGCCAACAATCTAATCATAATTGTTACTATCCCCACATCAACACACAGATGTGGTCCATGATCCAACAAATCAAACCTGTTGATCGACATCTGCTTGATCTTTCAATGATCAGTTGGCCTGCTGGAGGGTCCCATACACGGGCTGATAGGCTGTTGACTCCATAAGCAGCAGGAGCTTTTATTGGCTTGTGTATACCCACCTTTTCAACCCGAAATGCCCTAAGGTTATGATATCATGTGAAAATTCAGGGACAAATCTAAAATATGCACCTGGAAGGCCTGGCAACATTCATTTATCAGAAGTTTCCATGAATTCTCAAGTTATCTGGTAACATTATCCTATTCCCAACTCCCGTAGCAAGTGGCTAGCATCTTAATCTGTTGACAGACGAAGGCTACAGCAGGATAACCAATAACAATAGCAGGAAAGGATCGGATTCTGCAGCACAACAGACTTCAGCCTGGGCTAAATTATGGAGGAGAACAGTTCAGCTGCATGCAAAGAGTCCTCCAATTAAACTGACCATACACAGGTCATATTTCTTTTGGCCCGCTGACTGGCCCGCTGACTGGCCTGCCTGATATCTGGCTGAAAATTGACCAGATATCAGCCCAGAAATTTTAAAAGTCCCTTGGATGAGGACTACATTATCACGTTGATGCAGACCTCTGTAGTCCCCATTGTGTGATCCAATCGTTGGCTTCTTAGGACTGTTTTCAAAACCATTTTCAAATGGTTTCTGCTTTTACATTGTGTTTGAATGCCTTCTACCCACATTTTCTTTTTTTGTTTCTTCCTTTCTGCTGGGTGACTTGATCTTGCCACTTCGCATAAATCTAATCATAACCATTAATTATAACCAGGCATTAATCTATCTATCTTACGAACTATGGAAATTAATGTGATAAAGAGCAAGGAAATCCCCAATTAAACTTTTGCCTAAATCTCAGTCTGGTTGCATTGGATTTCTGTACAGATTTACATGTACAGAAAATCCCTCTCTGCTTGGTGACTTGATCTTCCCACTGAGCGTATTGTTGTACAACACGCATCACTCAAATAAGAGCTCTAGCAGCACAATACATGTAGTAGTTTATATGCCCATTGATGTGCAATATCATATGAAGGGGTATATTGAGTACTACGGCTTCTAAGGCACATAACTCACTGCTTGGCCTTCATGCTACTTTAGTATTCATGCAGCAGGTGGGAGAGGTTGAAGCCCCCAGAGAAATGTTGAACATAGTCTCGCTGCCCTGTTCACTCATCCATCCCATCTATTTTTAACATGAAAGCACTCTGCCTCCCCAATAATAGCAGAAGTGCCTGAGCTGAAGCAGAACAGCTCCCGTTCTATAAATAATGCAGAGTCCTTATTTACTGACAGGTTGTAAGAGTACCAAGTAGAATAATGTGAAATCAGGGCTAATGAATAATACATGATAGCGGCTTGACTCCAGCTTTCTTCCCTGGCTCTGTGTCCTTTTCACTCTATTTTGTATCTGCTCTTTCTATTGGTTTTAGCACAGTGCCCTTATGATACAAAAGCCTGAAACATGTCAGCAGTGATGCTTTTAACCCTTTTCATTCCAGTAACAGCATAAAAAATATATTTAAAACATTTTCTGAAAATGCATGTTCAAAACAAGCTATAATAAATGGAATGTTGTCCTCTGGGAAGTGTCAAATATGCTAAATTAATTGTTTTCTACTCATTTAATTTCTTCTAATTTGATTTCTCGTTGGTATATCTGCCTGGATGTCCATTCACCCATATCTCTCCATCTAGATAAAGATTCATACGCTGTAGTTCAGGTAAAATACTATTTTGTATTGGTAATAATCTCCACAAAGACAGAAAAAGCCTGAATTCCCACTCTATTATTAGTTTAATTTTTGACCCATTTCAAAATGTACATAAATCACAAGGAGAATCAGCTCAGAATTGGAGGTCATTATATTTTCAGCTCTGACCCTCTACAACAATAAGCTGCTCGATTAGACAGATTCCTATAACCGCTGCAGATCCGCTTCAGAATGTTACAAACATTTACTTCTTATGCCGTTTGGGGATCTGCTCTACTCAGAGGAATTAACTTAATTGAAGCTTTCAGCTCGGCATTGTATTGGTATCTCTCCTCCTCCTCACAAGCTGCTCCCGGGCTTCGGGTTGCATTAATTTTGCAAGAAACAGGTGTAGGATGAAGAATGTGAGATGAATACAACCAGGAAAAGGCACAGAAGAGAGACACAGAGAGAGGGAGAGAGAGAGAGCATGGGGAAGAAAGAGTGCTGGTAAAAAAAGTGTTGGCTGGGGAAATAAAAAAAGAGAGAACAGTAGAAATGTGATAATGATAAAATGGGTTAGTAAAAGCATGAAACTTGGGTTAGCACCAGCGAAACTTGGGTGTGCCTCCCGCCCCTCTTGCACCATACATACCAGACTGCAAAGAGCAACTTTAAAGGTCAGAGCAGGGCTGGGGGGGCAGTGATATAGATGGCCCCTACAATCTGGACCCCCTTGTTGCCCAAATGTTTTGTCTATCAGGCAGGACTAAAACTTTTGATCAAACACCTTTCAATGGTTCCCGAACATCGTAACATTAATGCTGAATCATCAGATAGAGCTAAAGAATTCTTTTTGTTTTTACCTGCATATCTGATGATTCAGCTCTTATTATTAACATGTATTTATATAGCGCCAACATATTGCGTAGCACTGTAACGTTAGTAGAGTGGGTTCAGGTTTTACATAAAGACAGCTTTGCACTTGTTGGCTCTCTGCTGCCAGATACACAGATATACCAAAGAATGCCATCTCTAGTAAAATATCCTGGACCTGTTCTCTTTCTTCTACACAGGGATAACACCAAAGAGAAAAATTCTCACAGTGCCTAAGGTCAAAATTGTTTCCTTCAAAAAAAGGAAAGGGGGAGTACTAGGCTTTAGAACCAGAAAGGAAAATGGGCAATCTCCAAGCAGAAATAAGATAGGCTTAATTTACAGAACTGTTTGAGTTTGCTTAGACATAATGGCTCCAGATGTGTGCATGATCTCACAGGCGGCTGACAGAAAAAGTCAATGGTCTGTGTAGAGCCTTAGCTATGAACAGCAATGGAGAGACTATAAATTATTTGCATGATGATTTTAACTAATTCACTTCTACAGGGACTTCTACAGGGAATGTGCCATTGCTATATGAAAAAACAAGTGTTAATATATTGATACAAAGGTTTAGATAATAATAATAATGCTAATAATAATACTATAATTATCCATGTACACTTTGACTATAATGTATTCTCTCTTTTGTGTTTTTACTGAAACCGTCCTATTGCTATACAAGAAGTATAGTGAGGTATGGGGGATGCTTTCCAAGACACAACATGATGTGTAACTTTCTACATACCCCCTTTTCTATTAAAAAAACTGTGTTTTAATTTTTTCCCCTATTAATAACATTGGCGTCAACCCTCATTTTTACCAGCCAGGCCTGTAAAATACCCAAATTGTCATACTGCTTGTTCAAGGGCCTGATTATATTAAACTGAAGAAGACAAAGAAAGTAGTCTATGGCATTCATGAATAGACAAAAAGAAATAAAAACGGCTTGGAAGGCCACTTCCA
This sequence comes from Xenopus laevis, assembly GCF_017654675.1. Lineage (NCBI taxonomy): Eukaryota > Metazoa > Chordata > Amphibia > Anura > Pipidae > Xenopus > Xenopus laevis. Next base: position 47,195,893 of record NC_054378.1, read on the forward strand.
GCCCATGGGCCTACAGCTGGACAGCACTGCCCTTCACTAAAGTTGTAGGTCAAAACTAAAATACAGGTACGGTATCTGATACATGGAAACCCATTATACAGAAAGATCCGAATTATGGGAAGGCAGTCTCCCATAGTCTCCATTTTATCCAAATAATCCAAAATTTTCTTTTTCTCTCTGTAATAACAAAACAGTCCCTAGTACTTGATACAAACTAAAATATAATTAATCCTTATTGGAAGCAGAACCAGTCTATTGGGTTAATTTGACGTTTAAATGATTTTCTAGTAGACTTAGGGTATGAAGATCCAAAATTACAAAAAGATCTATTATCCAGAAAACCCTGGGTCCCAAGCATCCTGGATAACAGATCCCATACCTGTATATAGTTAAATAATAACTGATAAAAGACACCCAAAAGGTTCTACGCTTTTATGTTTATACTAAGCAAGTTACAGCAAGCCATTTGTGGGGACTGGAGTTATTTAATGCATAAACAAACACATAAAATGCATGGAAAGTGCTAGATACATTTCCCTTGACTGAACCGATCTAGCATATAAGGGCATGGGAGGACCAGATAAGCAATTATGATAGATGTGAAATCCTTTTGGCGAGACATGCCTAAAATAAATTGAAATTTCTAATACTGAAGCCAAAATCTTTTCTTTTAGAATACATTCATGACATGTCCAGTGTTCTTCATTTCAGTGTCATATACAATGCTGGATATTTATCTATACTAAGTCAGTCTTTGTCATACTGCACTAATAGCTCAGAGCCCAGTCATTTGCCTTAGCAAGTCTAATGGAAACTCATCCTTCTTAGTTCTGCTACTTTCAGGTTGAAACAATGCCAATTTGCTCTGCTAGATAGTTCTGGAAGCCCAGCGTGAAGTTTAATTAGACTATGGGCACATAGGCTGTTGGCTCCAGCTATTGACATATTTTTGCAGGCTGAGAGAAGCAGATCTTTGCCCCTGCTCCACTGATTTGAATCTGATCAGCCCGTGTGAGGTCAGTATTTGGGCTGACCACACACAGGCTGATTGGATTCAAATCAATGGAATTACAGGTGCACGGAGCAGATCTGCTTCTCTCAGCCTGCAAAAATACACATGCTGACAACAGCCGGAGCCAACAGCCTGTGTGCCCATAGCCTTAGGGTAAGCTCCATTTCTCTCAGTCTGCATTTTTTTTTGCCTGAGCTCTCTGGCTGAGCTCCATTGAGCTGCACAGCTTCTGCTTGCTTGCTGGCACACAGAGCAGAGAGGAGGTCTGACTGAAAATGCGAAAGAAGGCATTTTCAGGCCGACCTCCGCTGCATGTGCCTGTATACAAGCGGAGTGCAGATCAACAGTGCAGGAGCATGAGCTGATCTGCTTCTCTCGACCTGCAAAACAAAGCAGACTGAGAGCTCTGTGTGAGCTGAGCCTTAAGTTAATTCCACATGGGGTCTGATCTTGGCCTGAATAAAAAAATCTGGCGATAATCAGCCCCTGCAAAGAAACACAAGAGTTTGCCTTTCTTTGCTTAAATCCATCACCTGTGCCTGCATCCCCATGCCCCTGGCGATGAAGAAAGCAGTTGTCAGTATAGGGGCTGATTGGCCAGCATATTTTATTTCATACCTCGCAACTTTAGCAAAATGGAAAGATGGACAAATATCTGCCAAGCTCAGAACAGTGAAAAGTTTTGACCATGGCCATTTTACCCTAAACCTTAAATACCACATCCATTTTACAAAATTTGGCAGGTTATGGAGAGTTTGAACACATTTCTGGGGGTTTTAGGGCTATATTATATGTGATATTTTAGTTTTACTAATAAAGGTGAGTCACAGTTCCCCCAAGAGACTTACTCATCTTATTAGTTACAATTGTCTGTACAAATGCAGGCACTGAGTATTCTGGGCTCACTGCCAAAAAGCTTTTCTTTATAATGAAGTTTCAGAAACTTTGAATCTTTTTCTAGCGTCAGTGCAGGAGATAAAAGATAAGATAAGATAAAAATACGGAAGTGCTGGCTGAGCTATCAAAATTGAAAGATTTGGGACAAATCAGGACAGTTGGACGGTATGATATACATAGAAAAATTATAACCTTGTTATGTGCTGGGGGGGGTGGTGATAATAGTAATAGAATAGGGGGTAATTTAAACAGTTTTGCCACTGGGTACAAACAGGGCCAGATCTAGTGGGCAGATAAATTAGTGGCCACTCCGGTGCGAGCGCATATGCGCTTCTGCACCAGAACGCTGGGGAGCGGTGCTCCCCGGCAAGCGGCTGGATGGCATGCCGCCCCTATTACTCTGCCGCCATAGGCCCGGGCCTTTGTGGCCTCGCCACAAATCCAGGCCTGGGTACAAAACACTTTGCATTTTGCATAAGCAAATCAATGCATATTTACAGCATTATACTGGGTACCTGGCGCCAACTGGGGCTACCACTGACCAACCACACCCTGTCCCAACTTAAAGGCAGCCAACTGGCGTGATGCACTCTCTAGCAGGGGAGTTTGGGCCAGAGATGCCCACGAGGACATCTGAGACTTCAGATCTATTAAAAAAGAAGCTAAATGGATCTTTCACGTAGGGACTAGGCAACCACTTTGGTTAAACTTTGAATTTGATATCTCTTGCTTTATTTAATGAAACCCTTTGTATATTTGCACAGCATTATTTACTTTGCATTTTTTCATTATGTCTATATAGTGTGTATCCAACTAGGCAACCACTTGGGTTAGACCTTGAATTTGATATTTTTTGTTTTCCTAATTGAAACCTTTTATATATTTGCATCACTTTGTATTTTTACATTGTGTCTATATAAAGTTTATTTCACAAATGAGCCATTGGAGGCAACAACATATGGAAGCCCATTGGTTGGCCTTACAAACTCCGCCTAAAAAAAACTTCATATTGGCTCCTTCTAATTTAAATGTCTTGCATTTGTCTGAAGAAAGTTAGCCTTTGATATAGGGGCCAATTCACCAAGCTCGAGTGAAGGATTCGAAGTAAAAAAACTTCGAATTTCTATGTGTTTTTTGGGCTACTTCGACCATCGAATGGGCTACTTCGACCTTCGACTACGAATCGAAGGATTCAAATTAAAAATCGCTCGACTATTCGACCATTCAATAGTCAAAGTACTGTCTCTTTAAGAAAAAACTTCGACCCCCTAGTTCGCCATCTAAAACCTACCGAACCCAATGTTAGCTTATGGGGAAGGGCCCCATAGGCTTGCCTAAGTTTTTTTGGTCGAAGGATAATCCTTCGATCGTTGGATTAAAATCATTCGATCGCAGTTTTTGCGCTAAAATCATTCGACTTCAATATTCGAAGTCGAAGGATTTTAATTACCAGTTAAATATCGAGGGTTAATTAACCCTCGATATTCGACCCTTGGTGAATTTGCCCCTTAGTGTCATGACATGAAACGAAAGGCTATTTATTTTTATACATAATGTAAAATAAAACTTTTTGTACCATTTAAAGTTAAACTCCTGGATTATACTTTCTGGTGTTCCGGACTGGTGTCGGCCTACAATCAATTCTCTCTGATTTACTCCCCTTTGCTGAAGGTCTGGGGCATGAGCACCCCGACCCACCATTGAAAGTGGTAAGTTTACACAGTTCAAAGCTTTCAGCTTCTTGTGTTTTGAAAATATATAGACCCTGAGACTTTCCAGATAAGGGATGTGCCTAAATTTGGAGTACTATACTAAACCCTATTTTACTGAGGTCCTCAATGGAACCTTAGATAGTGATTGGGACCTTAGATTGTAAGCTCCACTGGGGCAGAGGCATATACTCTGTAAAGCACTGCAGGATATGTGTAAACTACACATAATAATAATGTTCTCCGACACTAGTGTGTACATGAAGAAACACTGAGAGCATATCACAGGTCTTATATATTTGTTCTTGCAGATGCTTGATCTATAAAACCACACTTTTAGTTTTCTTCTTCTCTTTTTAAAAAATCATAGCATTGTCCATTCTTCCGGCAGAGCAGCAGGTAATAAAAACATTTTAGTTCTCCTCTAGGGGATGGGAAATGCATAAGCTACAGCGGGTGCAGTCGCGCAGGGCCGGCATTCATCTTTACAACAATGCTGCCTTTTGTGTTTTCATGTACGAGAGCAGATGATTTTGTGGCTCTTCATGTGCAAAGATAAAAGCAAGGCCATGACTATCAACAATGAATTGCTAATACTTTATCTTTAACACCCATCAAATTAAGCCAAAGTCCAAGGACTGCCAACAGTGGCAGTGATATATGTAAGGGTAAGGGCACACCTGGCAATTCGGAGAGATTTAGTCGCCCGGCGACTAATCGCCTCTTCTTTGGGCGACCAATCTTGCCGAACTGCTTCCCCGTGTCTTCCGGCGACTTTAATGAAAAAATGCCTGCGCCAATGCACTCGCGCCGCTTCGATTTCCAAAGTCGCCCGAAGGGGTAAGACACGGGGAAGCAGTTCGGGGAGATTAGTCGCCCCAAAGAAGAGGCGATTAGTCGACGGGTGACTACATCTCCCCGAATCTCCAGGTGTGCCCTTACCCTTAAGACTATAATGATATTTAATGGCTTTGGCCTAGTTTTTCCTATTACCTAATTGTTAATTTATGAACATTTAATTCATTACCCTCTGAACTTTGCCATGCAGTGCAGACTCTCTCCTGCTGGAAGGGTTAACTTCCTTCTGCAAAAACCAGACCTGGGCTAGGCCTTTCGGATACAAAATAGAAGCACAAATCTAAAGATGTATAGCAGAAATGCAGCTACAAATTATGTATGAGGTGGCAGTTTTCTATACCTTTCTCTACCTTCAGCTCACTAATGGGGAAAGAGGAATGCTCCCAAGAGGGAACATAATAGAGATGTGCTAGGGGGGATGATGCACAAATTCTGAAAAACTAGCACATTTTAGAACATTGAGGGCACAAAAAGAAAGTCAGGGAATCCACAAGATAAAGCCAATAGGCTTTTGCTTTATTTAGTGATAAAACTGTGTGCCAATATAGACAGAAAGTTGGAGTCAAACCTCAAACAGCACTCTGGAGAAATCATATTACTCTCTTTTATCTCACATGTCAAACTGAATTGTACATTTTACTTTGGCCAGGGAGTAACAAAGACTTTGAATGTGCTAAAGCTGTGTTAATAGGCAGCGTGTATTCCTGTCTTTCATTATCTGCTTTTAGCTGCTAGTTCCCACATTACAAGTAGGCTGTGTGCTCCCCGCAGCTGGTTCACATTATATCCCCCCCCAAAAAAAGACCAAAACATGCCATGTCCAACTGGGGTGACATTGTACAGAGCTTCCTGCACTTATGCACTGAATGCTGATTTTATCATAAGAGGTAATGGATAAGAGACTAATGTCACAATTCAATATGAGCAAACAAATTAAATGTATGGTCTAATTTGATTAAATGTCTTTAGCACAAATTACAGGTCGAATTATCCTCTTTTCCTGCAGGTCTCTAATAGAGGATTATTGTGTTGATGATGAGAATCACACTCTCAGCGGCACATCTCCTTCACAAATACCAGTCTTGGCGATATTAAGACTACCACTCTGGGCAGAGACACACGCAAAGATTCAGGGAGATTTAGTCGCCCTGCGACAAACCAACTCTTCTTCGGGCGACAAATCTCCCCGAACTGCCTTCCCGCCGGCTAGAATCTAAATCGCAGGCAGTATGGCACTCTGAGCTTTTAGTTTTCCAAAATGACGCAAAGTTGCCTCAAGAGGAGATTTGTTGCTGAGCGACTAAATCTCCCGAATCTTCGTGTGTCTCTGCCCTTAAAGGTACAGAAAAATGGTACTGCTGCATGGCAAAGTCTCACATATGATTCTAAGCCTTAATACAGTGCTGTTCGTTTAAAACAGAAATCACAGAAGTTATATAGTTACATAAGTCATACTGTATATAATTCAGGCAAGGACCTCTGGGAGGTCAGCAGTCTAGATAGCTGCAGGACTTGTGACCTATAAACAACATCATTAAAAAAAAACATTTAGAAGATATTAACATTGAAAAATCTTTCTGATGCCACCCAGTACAATATAAACCAGGTTTGATAGAGTGTATTATAAACCAGGACCATCTTAATTAAATAAGTCAAGGTCAAGAAAGATGCCTGTTTCTTCTTTTACAGGTGCAAAACATCAGGAGCTAGTAAAATAAAAAGGGGTTAGTAATTAGCCACAAAACTAGAGTTAACTGTATTACTTAAAAATGTATTTAAAGTCATTGTTTTGTATAAAAATAAAAACTGGCTAAATAGATAAGCTGTGCAAAAATGTTTCTAATATAGTAAGTTAGCCAAAAATCTATAAAGGCTGGAGTGACTGGATGGTTTTCACTGTTTGGTTACCAGGCAGTGACCAATCAGTGACTTGAAGGGGCTATATGGCCATAACTGTTTGCTTTTGAATCTGAGCTGAATGCTAAGGATCAATTGCAAACTCACTGAACAGTTATGTCCCATGTGGCCCCCCTTCAAGTCTCTGACTAACTCAGAGTTAGAGATCTGAAAAGCAGGTAGTAGTGTTCTGGCTATTCTCACTATTATGTTAGACATCCAGTCAATCCAGCCTTTATACCTGCTTTTCAGCTCTATAACTCTGAGTTAGTCAGCGACTTGAAGGTGGGCCACATGGTACATTTCTGTTCAGTGAGTTTGCAATTGATCCTCAGCATTCAGCTCAGATTCAAAAGCAACAGATATGACCCATGTGCCCCCCCCCTTCAAGTCTCTGATTGGTTACTGCCTGGTAACCAGGGTAACCAGTCAGTGTAAAACAAGAGAGCTAAATAGCAGGAAGTAGTATTCTGACTGACATGTTATACATCAAATCATTTCAGCCTTTATACATTACATTTTTGGCTAACTAACTATATTAGAAACATTTTTTATTTTGCACATACTATCTATTTATCCCATTTTTATTTTTACACTGAACGGTTCCTTTAACAAATGGCAGACTTGTGTTCCATCACTGGAGGTCTTTAACACCAGTAAGTCAAATTCCCCACATCCAAAAGGAACATTTCTCTCATCCTTTCAGGGAAACAGGATTGTTTAATTATGGGCCCTCCCACACCCAGCCCCAACAAATCTGAACTTGACTATAATAAGCCAGAGTTTTCTTCATTTTGTGTAAATAAACAAACAGCCTACCATACCTGTATATGAGATACTACTAGAAAAGAAGACATCTCCACTTAAGGTGAATAGAGGTACCTACTCTCTGCAAGAAATAGGTTTCACTGTTTTTGTGTAGTTGTTTATATGGGTAAAATAGGAATACTAAATTACTCTTCTGTTTTTATTTATCTCAATGGCTAAGTTGCCATGAGTGTCTTAAGATACAACAATGTGAAAGTAGCAACCATCACCTCTAGCGACGGGCAGCAATAGCTGTGCAAAGAAATCCATTCCAAAGTCACTGGTTGCAGTTTCTATATATAGGGGAGTGATATAGGATCCACTTTTCCTCGAGAGTCGTCTTTCTGAATACACTGTAGTTTCTGAGAAATGTAGGCTTCAGGAACTCAGTACAGATATGGGACCTGTTATCCAGACCTTGGGGTTTCCGGATAACGGATCTTTCCACAATTTGGATCCTCATACCTTAAGTCTACTAGGATACTATGTAAAGATGAAATAAACCCAATAGACTGGATTAATTATATCTTAGTATATTATTATTACAGTGAAAAAGGAAAACATTTTTTACAATCTGGATTATTTGGATAAAATGGAGTCTATGGAAGTCATTCTATAATTTGGAGCTTTCTGGATAACAGGTTTCTGTATAACAGATCCCATACCTGTACAATAATGTGAAATGAATGAATGGAATTTAGGAAATTTAGGAAGTCAGCTGGGGAGTTGAGCGAGCTAAGTTGAGAATTGAGGGGGCTAACGGCAAAGAGGATAGAGGCTTGGAGAGATAGCAACTCTAACCCATGGCAACCTGCAGCAACCTGATTGTTTTTTTCTTTATTGTCTATTTATCTGTATAACGAGTAGACAGGGAATGCGTGCCAATTACTTTGGTGTTATCATGAACTTTCAATGATACTCATGTTTTTTTTTAAATCTTTTCCACTAATCTTAATAGAATAAAAGTTAAATTTTAACTAGGAACTTTTGTCAAACTACTCAAATGAAATGACTGTGGCGCAGTCTAATTGATTGCTAAGAGGTTTTTCTCTTAAAAACCGCTTAGGTCTATGCCTAGGTCTAAAATGAGCTGCTGCCTCCTCAAGATCAGTTATGGGTGAGTTTTATTGACTATTGCAAAACAAAATGAAGTTAACGTTGAAGGAAGCAGTATTACTTATTTTAACTTGAACACAGATCTCACAGATGTGTGAGGAACCCTGGTTCCTGATGTTACATGATGATACATGATGATACACACCTTCTACTCCGTTCCACCACTTAAAGGGGTGGTTCACCTTTAAGTTAACTTTTATTATGTTATAGAATGGTCAATTCTAAGCAACTTTTCAATTGTTTTTTATAATTTATTTTTAATAGTTTTATAGTTATTTGCTTTTTTCTTCTGACTCCTTGCAGCTTTCAAATAGGTGTCGCTGACTATTGTCGTATTGTTATAGTTACTTTTTATTACTGATCCTTCTATTCAGGCCCTCTTTTATTCATATTCCAGTCTCTTATTCAAATCAATGCATGGTTGCTAGGGTAATTTGGACCCTAGTTACCAGATTGCTTAAGATGCAAATTGAAGAGCTGCTGAATAAAAAGCTAAATAACTCAAAAACCTTCAATAATAAAAAATGAAAACAAATTGCCTCAGAATATCACTCTCTACATCATACTAAAAGTTATCTCAAAGGTAAACAACCCCTTTAAAGGGGACTTGTCACCTTAAAGGAACAGTTCAGTGTAAAAATAGGGCATAGAGGAGGGACAAGTATTATATGATTGCTGGCTGAGACTTTTAAACAGGTTTATAACAGGTATGGATGTTTTAATAAAAAATAGAATATGGGTTTCATGTTTCATTTGCAAAGGACTTTTATTATACAGCTACAAGTTTACTTTAACATTAAACAGATCCATCTCATCAACGGACTATAGACCCAATTCAGTAATATTTTTATTAATACCACGTATTTATAAAGCGCTGTGATATTCCGCAGTAAGATCTTGTCAGGGTCAGTATGTGCATCAAAAGAACTTGAAACTTATTTCTAACAACCTGTGCTTCGGGAAAATAAATAAAGACAGGGAATTTAGTATCTGAATATGCAGCATGCATCAGTATTTGTACACAATGACCTTTGTTATACAAGGCAGTGTCACATGCACAGACTACTTTTCTGAAGCCCCCACACTATATCCACTTTCTGATTTATGCACTCAGCAATTCTACAGGAGGCAGGATACCCAGATTTATGAGAAGATATAAAACCCCAGACAACTTAGTGCTCTTGCAAGTCTGCCCCACAAGTTATGAGTTCGCAGTTTGACCCAAACCTATTGCACACAGGGGTCCATTCTCTCTCATCCAACTCTGAAGGCAGTTTTTCTGCTGCCATTCATAAAGCCATGCATTTTTCATCTGTCACATCTCTGCATTCTGACACCACAGATAGCATTCTGCCTCCCAGTACCTATGAACTTATATTTGCTTTATCAATGCCTCCCACATCGTTGTCTCCTCTTATCCATCTTCAGTGACCTCTCCTTACTATGTCTGGTTACAAAGCAGCATTCTATTAGCAAACCATTACTATAGCACACTCTTGTAACCTTCCAGGAGCTCCAACGTTTTTTATCCATAAGCCGCAATCGAATGGAAAAAGTCCCCGAGGGTGTCAAATAAGGGCTGTGATTGCCTATTTGTTAGCCTCTGTGTGGACTGGCAGCATGCAGGAGGTAGTTTTAATTCAAATAAAATTTGCCTCCAAGACTGGGATTCAAAAATAAGCAACTTCTTTGAGGCCACATCCAAGGGGCTTGTGAGCAACATGTTGCTCACAAGCCAATGGTTGGGGATCAGTGCCTTGTAGCAAGTCTTGTTAAACCTGGAATTAACCTCTACTGCCTTAAAATCCATCTATCTGCAAAATGTGTTCTATAAACCACTCCCACATTTAAGGTTTAAGGTTACTATTTAAGGGTACACAGTGCTCTGGTCCAGATTGTGCTAAATTTGCCTTGAAACACTTTGTCCTGAATCTAAATTCCATCTACCTTTTAACAACGAACAAAACAAATACCCTCTAAATTTACCACAAAGAAAACCTGTTGTGCAAAAAGAAGCGCATTTCTGTACTACTGAAAAAAGATGGAAAACATGCACCCCCATGAAAATCTTGTAATCCTATTAGAATAAAAGCCCCATGTGTCACAAAACTACACTCCTTGCAAAGGTATATCTATCACTTTTGCATATTTATCCATTCACATTATCAAAAGCCATTTAACACTTTACAAGTAATCAGTGTTTAAAGGTAAAGAGTGTTTAAAATTGATCAGATCAAGAAATGGGGCATCATTTCTGTAAAAACAAATAAACTTTTGTTCTATAAATAGAACAGAAAAATCTAGACAGCAATTAACCAACAGACACCTCCTCTGTCAGAATGAGTGGGTAAGAATGAAGTTTCCAATTTGCATAAACCTCCCACTAGCCTTTCTTTTCTTCTTGTGTCCAATAAAGATGAACCAAATATATTTTCTCTAAAATAGATGGGATTCTAAATATATAAGGAGTGGCTCCTTGAGGTAAGGGCAGAGCTAGGAATCCCACAGCAAACAGACCAGGAACAGGAAGATACATGCCTGTTAATACTGGTCCTGTAGTTAACCCTAAGCAAAGGTATAGGAAGCTATTTACCAAGTTAACAACACCAATCAGGGAAAATGAAATAACTCATCCCTATTTATTTCTCTGGATTACTCAGACATTTTTCAGTTTTGACTACATACCTTAATGGATGCAGTGTTGTCATTTATGTAACAAATAAATATCCAAATCCAAAATATCCAAGTCCATGGTTGCATGAAGTATACACAATATACAAAAGTATAACAATCATAACTTGGCTTTGGTTTCCGAAGTCACCCAAAGTTTTCCTTGCAAGGCAAATTTCGGAAAATGAAGAGCTGTATATTTTACGTATGGTATTTGGTGCGTGTAAAGTGGGAAAAGAGCCGGCCGATATCGGCAGACTTGGATATCGGTTGGCTCGTCGATCGGGCTGGACGGAGAATTTTGAGAAATAAGCCAGTTAGTGCAGAATCGTCAGATACAGGTAGAATTCTATTGTTTCTATATGTATATCTGACAATTCAGCTCTACATGTGTGTATTGAAACTAACAATCTTTCTTGGAAAGATCTTTTCAAAGAAAGATCGTAATTGTTACGTCTATGGCCACCTTAAGAACAGCACTCAATAGTAAAATCCAGGTCCCACTGCAATACATTCAGTTACATTGAGTAGGAATCAACAGCCTGTCAGAAAGCAGTTGCATCCTAAAGTGCTGGCTCTTTCTGAAAGCACATGACCATGCAAAATGACCTGAGATGGCTGTCCACATACGAATATTACAACTAAAAAAAAAAATACACTTGCTGGTTCAGGAATTAAATGTTATATTGTTGAGTGAATTACTTGCAGTGTAAACAGTGTAATTTAGAAATAAAAACGACATCATAAATATCATGACAGAATCCCTTTAACAAGAAGGAAGCATATCAGTAATACATAAAGTACCACCACTTAACCACACAATTTTTTTTTTACTTGACCTTCACATTTTTTCCAGGAACAAACAAGTGCATTATTATGATAACAATATCCTTTCAAAATTTTGAGGAGGTTAAATACTGCAATGGTGCTGAAAATAAGCGATAAATCAATAGGCCAAGCTGCACCAATCTATTCTTGGTTACAAAACATTCCAACATTACAAATTGATAAAGGGGTGGGGGGAGATTATGGTCTTTGTCACAACAAAAGAGCTTAACTCCAGTCTCAATACCTCTAGCAAGTGGTTACAAGTTTGGCTGCTCGCTTATAAAAACACCTGCTAAGGTCACACTGCTAAGAGCTACAGTAAACATAGTACATAAAGGCTCCAACCAGCAAGAGTGTGCCTGCCTGCAGACAGGAGCAGGTGAGAGTCAGCCAGCCCATTCACTTCTCCCAACAACACTCCACGAGTCAGTGCTACAGAAAGAATAGGCCCTTTCTATTATATGAAATACTTATTATTGTTTACCCTTGTAAAAGAAAATTCCTCATATTCCTTCTTATTCTTCTCTCTGCATAGATGTGCAAGGGCAATGACGCAAGTGTCTCTTTTTCCATAAGTTAAAAAAAAAGCATAAATAATGGCTATTTACAAGTTTATGGCACAAGACAGTAACTCCAAAAAAGCGGCAGTCTCCATCCATTAACTATAAGGGAAAGCAATCTGCAACAAATACCTGTATGTAAATTTAGCAACTGAGATTAACCTTGTGTATCACTGCTTTCAAAAACAAGAAATTAGAAGTCAACTCGGAGTTCCATAGCCCGTATAAAAACATTCTGCCTGTGGTCTTGAGCCCTCATGTAAAAAAGAAAGTACTCTGTAACTTTTATATACAATGGTCATTGAAAACCTGTAAAATACATCCTTGTAAAGTAGGGGTGCCCAAATTCAGGATCCAGTTCGGTGTTCAGCCTTTTTCAGCAAGATTCAGATTTGGCTGAATCCTTATGCCTGGCCGAACTGAATCAAAATCCTTAAATCATATGACTTTTCATCATACAAACAAGGAAATTAAACATTTTTTTTTCAATTTCACCCTTCCCACCCCTAAATTGCATATGCTAATTAGGGTTTCGTTCAGTATTCAACCAAATCTTTCACAAATAATTCATGGGTTCAGCAGGATCTTAAAATATTGGATTTTGTGCATCCCTATTGTAAATGGTGCTTAGTGATATCAACTCATATAAAGGATTCATTTAAATTTAAATAAATTAAGAGAGGATCATCACGTCAGCAGTGCACTTATTTTACTTCTGTGAAGCATGATAAGCATGATAACCCACTTTGCAATGTACTTTTCCTATTTTTTGTTGTTGAGTTTTTAATACAAGGCCTCACTAATTGACTAACTGCTGCTTGGTTAAAACAAGAGATCAGTTCTGATCCTCTTGCATTTTCTCTGCATGCTATGTTTCACCCCTACAGTCCAATAAATATAAAGGCAGGTTGAACAGTAATAATAACAATGTTTTAACTAGATCCCAAACCACTTTAGCCTAAATAGTATAGTAGAGGCATATGCAGGACCATTGGGAGTGGACCACATCAACATGCAGCCCACATACTACGGGATTTTCAAACCTACGCCATAGATTTATCATATTTGGCCAGGTGTCTTTCGGGAAGCATACCTCCCAACTGTCCCTTTTTCTGCAGGACAGTCCCTATTTTGACAGTCCTGTGTTTCTTACTGAAATGTCGTCACTTTCTCTTTGATCTCCTGCATTCGAGAAAAAGATACAATGTTTCTGAAACTTCATTTAAATAATCAGAGACCAGAACAGTCAGCAGCTGCATATGGATACTTTTGTAACAATTTAAGAAAATCAAAGAAACAATTGTCACTATTTAAGATAAGCAAGTCTCTTGGGAGAACTGAGACTAGCAAACTGACCATACATGGGCAGATTTTGTTGCCACCCTGCAAATGATATTATCGGCTAACCAATTGTTTTAAAGAATGATTCATCATGGTGCATTCCTTGCCCTGGTGAGATTTTTATGCCTGCCAGATACAGTATATACTGGGCAGGGCTCATACAGGTGCGGATAAGCAGCAGAGATGGTCTAAAGTGGCTGAATCCGCAGCTGAAATCTGCCAGTTTATGACCAGTTTAAGCCTAATGCCACATGGGCTGATACTTGGCCTGTAAATAAACACATATTGTTGCAAACAGTAGTGGTTTAAGGCCTCTCTTAGATGGTATGCCAAATAAGATAAAACCATACACAATATATATATATATATATATATATATATATATATATATATATATATATATATATATATATATATATATATATTGTATATCCTTTTATCCATATGTTGCCTTCTGCTTTTTCAACAATTTCACTATAATGTTACCCGGTACCACTGAAAAACACAGTCAAATACATCCACACATAAACACACATACAGGAGCAATAATACATTCCTATGAAACAAAACTCTCTAAACCTTTTGCATGAACGCACCTGGCATTTTTCCAGCATGGGGCACCCGGGATTTTAGTGCACTTTTTATGTGTAAAATAAACTTTCCTCTTATTGCAGCAATAAAACAGCTTCTATACAAGCCTTATCTCCCTGATAAGCGATGCATCATGTGCCATATGGAGGAAAGGTGCAAGGCTGTTAGTAATGTGGCAGGCTCAACCTTCATAATTCCAAGCATACCTTCTTGTCCTTCAGGTCCCTGCCAACCTAGCAGAGAAAAACAAGACAAGAACAGAGCTGACAAATACTATCCTCAGAGCTGAATGCAACCCACAGAGTTCTTTTTTGATCCCATTACATATGCCCAGGGCCAAACCACACTAATAATAACAGCCACAAGATAAGACATATAAACAGCATTCTAGGCTATCCCAGTCTATTCTTCTAGTCTAAATCCTCTTTAAAATCAGTAACAGTACCTTTAAGTTAACTTTTAGTATGTTATAGAATGTCCTGTTTTTAGCAACTTTTAGCAGGCTCTGCAATGAAATTCTCCCCCCCCCTTTTGCCGAGAGAAAGGAAAACAAATTCTGTTTAAGCCCTAACATGTCAGATAGCAATAAACTCTCCTTCTGAGATGTCTGTCATATCCTCACCTCTCGCACACCCCCATCATAGACTCAGCAGGAACACAGGCCCACTGCCAAAGCCACTGTCTCCAATGTAATTCTCTTTGCCCTGCAGCCATTGCTTTCAATAAAGAGGCTTACACACACAAAAAAACATACATTGGCAGAATCTTTGCTCTGTCTTTTCACCTATACAACAACAGCTACTCTCTCACATGGCACCTTATAAAATCACTCTATAATACCCTCACCAGTCACAGATTTGAAAAGATGTTTTTACTTTTGCCTGGTAAAGCAAAAGAAAAACCAAAATAATTATTTTTTCTATTTTTCCTATTGGCCTCCTAGGACACTAATAACTATATTTAACTACAGTCATTGGTAGGGTTGCCACCTGTGAACTGTTTGGTTTTTTTTTCGGCCTGTTTAAAACTTTTTCTTTTGCTCTTGATTTAAAACTATCTCCCTGGGTTTCAGCATTATGAAACCTGAGCAAGATTTTGGCTAATACCGCCTCTGATATCACAGCCGCACCTCCCATATGTCAAACACACTCCCCTCAGCCTATCCTCATCTGCCCACCTACTTTTTTTGGCCAAAGCTAACACCAGAATATGGATGATTCGCTTACTTTGGCTAAAGAGATAGTACAGTTATTTTGCATTATAAAAATTCAGAACTACTGCCCCTTACTATTTCCCTGTTATCGTACATTTACAGCACTAATGTCTATCGCTGAGGCAACAGTTACGTCCATTCGCCAGAGCGAATATTTGCCTGGCGTTAGAGTGCGAAGTAGCGCTAGAGTCTATCTCCTTTGCTAGCGAATTTCTAGCGAATTCCAGCTTTAGTCACTTCGCAGTTTAGCAAGTTTGCCCCCATGTATTACCACCCTGCTACAGCATGTACTGTTTTCATGAACAAAGAAGGTTTTATTTCGACAATTGGGCCTCCCTTAAAGTCACCTCAACGTACGACTCCAGTAAATACACAGATGACAATGTCAGAGGTAGGGTTGCCACCTGTCCGGTTTTGACCCGGACAGCCCGGTATTTTGAGGGGCTGCCTGGGTCTATACTTCCTGCCCTGTTTTCCAAATAAGGAAAAACGGGCGGGATTCCCTTGATTGACACGACGATTGACCAATCGCTGAGCGCCGCATCATAGCCCCGCCCAATGATGTCACAGACCCGCCCGGTCTCAGCCAGACATAAAGGTGGCAACAAGAGGATTCCCAATGTCTGAAGAATTAAATAAAAAAGGGATAATAGTAGCAAATGAGAGTGAGCAGTAAATATCAATAAGACAGGAGGAAATTAAAAGAGGGGGTGAAAGAGAGAAGAAGAGGAAGGCAAAGAAAAATAAACTGAAGCAGAGAGGAAACAAGAAAAATGTAAAAAAAAAACCCTGGGAACTACATACAGAGCAGGAAAGTGTTAATGATGGAGCATGAAGAATGTAGTGAATGCAAGGAGAGAAATGGTAGTAATGAGAAGGAGAACTAATGGAGCAGCAGCAAAGAGGAAGACATTAAACTGGCACCTTAATAAGACTGAGAGAGTCGGCAACAGAGGTGTGAAGCTATAGGCAGAGCTCAAACAGAGGTGAAGAGGAGCTAATTATACTGAGGCAAAGAGATGAAAGGAAGCTAGCGATACGCAGGCACAGAGATCACAGAAACAGCCAGTGTCTAATGAGGGGAAACGTGATAGAGTGGGAGATAAATAAGGTATAGCAACGCACACTAGAGAAGCAGGTCATAAAGGGAGCCGGAAAGGAAGGGGAAATCTAGAGCAGCAATCAAAATTAGACAATCTGGGAAGTAACATTTAGGAGATGTATGTTTATATTTGGCTTTTCTACCTTAATCTCTATGCATGCTTATACAATAAATTCTTAAATTCCAGGGGTTTCAGCAGCATATCAGGTGCAAGGGGTTAGACTGCAACACATAAAGCTGAAGCTGTGAATCTGCTGTATACTGACATGATAAATTACCCCCAAACTTGCAGATTCACACAAGTTAGAGTCGTGTGCGGAATCAATTTCTAAGACCTGCAACTTATCCAAACCCGCAATCCGCAGACCCACATATTTACCTACTTTGAACCGATACCCAACCCGAACCCGCAACTGCCTTATCCGCAACCTGACCCGCAACCTGCCGACCACCATCAAACCGGAAGTGACATCATCAAACATGGTCGATAACCGAGAGGGATAGAAGTGCGCCGTGTGATGTAAGAGAGCTGTGCCTGAAGTCAGATGGGAGGGGGAGATGAGTGGAGGGAAAGCTGCAGGGAGAGAGCTGCAGCAGGAAAAGAACTGAAAACCGACCCGCGTCCCGCAGACCCGCGACCCACATCTATACCCACACCTGAAAAGCCTACCTTTGTTCCGCAGGGTACCCTTTTTTTGCGGGTAACCCGCGGGTACCCAACCTGCTGCAGGACTCTAACACAAGTACTTTAGAGTTGAAAAGATATTTACTTATGTACATTGTGAAACCAGAGTAAAGCTGACCATAGACGTGCAGATTTTATTCTTTGTATGACACACTCTTGTCCTTGTCAGGCTGCCGACCTACAACTAACCAATCAGATTAAATAAGTAGGAAAAAGAACAGATCAGACAATAATGTTCTGGCCATTAATTGACAGACAGCAATCGTACAAAATTAATGTCTGATAATTAGTAGAGACAGTCACCCATTGATATTGTCAAATAAGCAATACATGCAGAGGAGCTTATCTGTAGCCGATATAAATCTTTTAACCTGTTCAATCGACTAAACCATCAATTCTTAAGGTACGAAAAATGGCAGGACACTCCACACATTCCGAAAATCATACAAATCTTCGTTTCGTATGACTATATCTTTGCATCTATGGCCAGCTTTATTTTCTTTGCTTTATATTGAGACTTGGTTGATCAAGTCGCCTTTGAATTACATCAAAATCTCTAGTGAGCACGAGACCTGCCAGTAGGTACAAGTTAAGAAATGAAACGTCATTTGTTGAAACAGGAAAGAAATAACCATGTTTTTTTCATCAAATGAATTAATCATTTTAAACAGCACACACTGTTAAAAACAAATGAATGAATGGAAGTATTTATGAGGGGAAATGTGGCAAGGGTTGTATGGATGTTAAATGTCAAGAGAGACTTTCCTGAAGCAAAGAGTGATTGATTAATGCTAGTCTATACAACAAAGGATTGCCTAATCTAGTATGGCAACATTGGGCACCAGCTCTGTGTAAACCCTGACATAATTCACTTGCCTTCAGAGAATAAACTGAACACTAGATATGTCTGGTAGTTTGACATATGTAGTGTTATTCACAGGTAAGCCTTAATAACCCACAATATATGATTTTACTGATACATTTAAATGACTATTACTCCGTCGAGGTAAATTAAGTCTGCAGTCATGGAGCCACAACTCCCACAATCCCCTGGGAGGAGGAGTTTGGATGATAGAAGTTATAAATGGCTGCAAGACCACAGCCTGCACATCGTTGCTCCAATAAGATCAGTTGTCTTCCTGGCCCAAATAACCGCATTGTCCTGAAAGCCTTCAATATTTATTTTATCCAGGAAGCCATCAACATTTATATATTTGCTGCAAATGGTACTGGGACCAGACATAATGAACTGGGCTACGAAGCCTAAATAAACTTTATGTATCTTGTGGTAATTTTTGCCAATACATTTCCAACAGCCTTGTGGTAATGACATAACTGATGTATATAAGCCTCAAGTCCCTTCTGCATTTTTTTAAATTTCAGAGTAGTATACAGTCTACAGTTTTCACCCCTCTTATGAAATCCCTCCCACTTGCCCCATCCGTTCCATCAATGCTACCCTGCACAAACTCACCCATGCAGTTTGTCTGCCATCCCCTGCTCTTCCCCTCCATGCTGAGATTGCCGTCCCTCTCCTTTGGGTAAACTCAGGGGGTATTTTAGGGTGATTTTAGAGCAGATGTACTGATGTAGAAACTTAACATCCCTTATCCTAGCTGAGCCCACACAGACAGCTTGCAGTCTGTTAGCTTCACCTCCCTTCTCCCTCCCCGGGTCTCCCCCTTCTTCCAAGACCGGATTCCGACTCGGAGCCACTTCCTGACCGCCTGTCTGCCTGGCGCTGCTCCTGACTCTAGCAACGGCTAATTTATTGACTGCAAATTAGGGCCGTTTTCTTCCTCTAAGTCATAAGCAGGGAGGAGGCAAGGGGAGTATATGATATAAAACAGGCAGTCTGCTTATATCACTGGGGTAAGGAATACTTCTGCATAGCCTGAGCCAAAGCTGTGCCAGTAAGGCCATAAATTTGGATTAAATCCTACTGCTGCTACATGGGAAATGCGGTGCCATGCATTATACATTAAATTATACATCACATAATGACATTTCTTCACTTTTATTAACCACTGGCTGCTGCTTAGTTATTAACAACACTTACTTTGACAGTCTAATAAACCCATTGTTCTCTTCTGAGCTAGTATGTATTCTGTCTAACAATGTGCTGGCAGGGTTGACCCATACCTCCCCAACTGATCGTTTTTAGTGGGACAGTCCCACTTTTGACAGCTCAACCCGCAGTCCCTCGTTTGTACTGGAAAGTCACGATTTTCTCTGCACTGAACAGCATGAAAACGAAACAAAGTTTCTAACTTAATTGGCTTTTGGCAGAGAGCCCAGAACAGCTGCAGATAAGATACTTTTGTAACAATTTTGAGATAAGCAAATAAGTAATTGTTACAATTTAAGATAATAGGTCTCTTGGGAGAAGTTAGACTCACAGCTTAAAGGGCAATTCACCTTCATTAGCAAAACTGTAATAACTGAAAAAAAAAACACAGAAATATGTTCAAACTTTCATAACCTGGCAAATTTTTTAAAATGAACATTAGGTGGCCACAAAAATGGGCAAAGTAAAAAAAATATTGCCGTGTTGTGGGCGGCAACTTTTTTGTCCCTCTTTTTATTTCCAACATGTTGGGAGGTATGTTAACCTGTAACATGTCAGTTGTGTTGTCTAGGAGATTTCGGTGATATGCATTTCCTTCAAATAATGCTTAGCAAACATACATTACTATCTTACTAAGTTAAAGTTCAAGGTGCCGCATGTCATTCGCAGCAGTTGGAGCTGTAACAAAGGCAGTTGCATGTCATCATCATCTTTTAATCATGATCATTTATTTATATAGTGCCGACAAGTAACTCAGTGCTTCACACACAAACACCTGTTCCAGTAAATTATCTATTAAAACCAAAGCTTTTAGCAGTATGGCAGCAGGTCACTGTTTTAGATTGCAAACTGCTTCACAATTGCCCCTCTAAGCCCCCAAGCTTTTAGCAAAAATATTGATATGTAACCTTGTCCCTATATACACAGTAAACCCTTGCGTGCTTGGCCCTCTGTACTTTTTGTATTCATTTGTATTATGCACCCTTGGGTACATCGCTGCGGAATGTTGGTGCTTAATGAATTAATGTAATAAAAATAATAAACTGCTAATACAGTACAGTTCAGCAATATCACACACACCAAGTTCACAGGAAAGGAATAAAAGTGCATGGCAACGGCCATTTACCATCACATCCAATGTCTGAAGAATAGATGTACAGAATTCTAGACATGTTTCACAAATTAACAATAAATCCCTTTATTGGAGCAAGTGGGACCGATTCCAGCAAGAGCTCCTGCTGTCTATGCCAATATGCATCTGTTCTTCTGAAAGTGCAAATCATACATTAGTGACTAAGAGTTCATCCCTTATAATAATTTCCCAATAACCCATATATTCGGAGCAGTAGTAGCTGCTTTTATAAATACTGCAAAAATTCTAAGGTGATTTGATTTCAAACACCTCATCAATAGATATCCCTATAATGTGCTGAGGATCATGCTTGTGCTTATAGTGGTACATGCAAGCAGTATTAAAATCAGGGTCTCAGTGGGACACTGTATCTCTAAACTGGTTGCACATTTATTTTTATTCTGCAAGAGGTTACACATTACTGTAAAGATAGGGCGAAATAATGGAAACTAAACCCCTCCGAGGCAAGACAGAAGCCCATGTGTGCTGCTCTGGAAAGAAAAGTGTTAAGAGAAGCAACCCACCAGTGCCAGGCAATGCCAACAGGGCACTCTAGGCAACCCGGTTGGCCACGTCACACTCTGTCCCCCCACCCATACATGGCCGTGGGCAAACAAGGAAGCGTGGGTGCGAGTGTATGCAAACGAGCCGCTGATGGGCCTGCGCGTTGACGTCAAAGAGTGGCATCCGCTTAACCTTTTTCAGTGGTGGACTAGGGGTAGGCTTCTTATGAGGTACGTGCCTAGGGCGCAAAGTTTGGGGGTCGCGAGGCACGTACCTCATAAGAAGCCTTCTGCCTACCCCTAGTTCTGGCCCTGTAACCCACCACCAAGTTCATTGTCACTTGCCTTGCCAACAATGAAAAGATAATGATAAACTGCACAACACACACAATCCATTTTGGTGCTTCTAAGGCACAGGTTGATGAAGTTAGAGAAAGATTTAGATATCTACATTTGTGTGTAGGAGAGAGACTAGAAAGGTGAAACAACACAAAGTTTAGAATAGGTAAAAGAAGATTACCAAGTACATAATGAACCCACTCCAAATCCTAATCCTAATTTGAATTTGAGTGTTAGGGGGGAATTACGGTAACATGTCTGAATCCTATTCATATGTTCTATGTATACTGTATATCACAATGAATTTGCTGCTTGTATACCATATTAAAAGCCACACATAGTTTAATAATTACCTTTATAAGATGCATGTGGTCAGCACTGTACATACAGCTACTGTATATGAGAGACAGGCTGTTCCAATACATTTGAGGTTTTACCTAAATGCATGCCCCCACAACAGAGTGATAAAAGCCTGCACATTTCATCAGTCTAGAGTACAGCAGCAATATATTAAAGGAAGAGCAGCTGGCAGGCAGCCAGAGGGAGCAACCTCTCTAGAGTGAAAAAAGCAAGTTCACCTGCCCTAAGACTGGGAGAGTGCACAGCACCTGTTCTTCCCGCAGGGCTAAGCAAAGTCAATATACACTGCAGAGATCTTCTGTCTCCAGTTTCTTTCTCTTGCCATCCTATTAACCTCATTCATGCTGGGAGATGGCAAAGCTCTCACCCTGCTTGTTGAGTAAGTAAATGATAGAGAATACTGTCCTTGTGTTCTAGTTGATGACGGAACTACAGTGTATCAATAGATATCAAGCCTAAACAAATGATAAAAATATACATACTGAAGAGCAGAATGCCCTGACAGTTTATGTGCTATGAAAAAAAAGTGAACTACAGTGGTATCAGTGTGACCCACAAAGGAAGGTCAGGGATTACCCACTTATCAGGTTACCACTATCTAACGAAATAATTAATGCAGTAAGCGCCACCTACTTGCTGTCACTTGGTCTACATGTTCCACATCCAAGCTGTTTTCCTGGCAATGGACCAATGAAGTGGCTTCTCTGCTTGTCTTGGGACTCTTCTCAAGTTCTGGCACTATGCGTACAGAGCGACAAGACCCTGGGATAGAGCCTTGGTGGGAACTATCATGGGGCGGAGGCCCAGCCTAGACAAAACAAATAAATCAGTTAGAATTATTTTTGTACCATATGCATTCTAAATAAAATAAAATACATTTGTTTTCTCTACTGTTGTGAGGACTTGAGCTGTATATGTACTCATGCTAATAGCTTAATAGTGGGAAATACTCCAAAACAGAACAACTCTAGTTCTATGGCACATGAACATATTTCAGATGGTAAACACAAGATTTTTTTTAAGTCACAATCTGATTGACTGTTGAATTTGTCATCATTTACAAATTACCAATGTTGTATTGTTAATTTCAATCACTTTAGATACATTTTCTTCTGCCACCATGTGGCATATAACATAATTACTGACAACATAAGTTCATGTGCCTAGTCTGAAAAGGAGGCTCTGGCAATCAGATAAAAAACAGAACACCAGTAACATCAATATGTCAATAGAAGGCTGATTAGTTCAGTTGACCAGTCCACAGCTACATGTAGTCCAATCAAAAGCCTGTACTAGATCCAAAAGCAAGTGGTATGGGTAATTGATTCTAAATTGATGCAATCTCAAACACTGACATCAAGGTGTATATGTCACATTAAATTTGTAAGGCATCCTGAGTGCCTTTTGACGTCAGTACAGAAGAAGGACTTGACCTAAGACAAAGCCAAATGAAGCCCATGGCAAAGCGTGTGTTTTGTTTGCACTACTGGTGAAGGAAGAGAGATGTGGATGATAAAGGCCATATGAGAGTGGCTAAATAAAGTGTCGGGAGGAGCCAATCCTGGAGGCGGTTGCACAAGTATACAATTTTATATTACCCTGAATGTGGAAGAAAAGGACGCTCGGTAGCAGTAAATCTAATTAACCCATCATTTAAATTGGACTGCAAAAGGGTATAGTAGCAGTACAGGTAAGGGATCCATTATTTGGAAACCCGTTATCCAGAAAGATCTGAATCATGGAAAGGCTATCTCCCATAGGCCCCATTTTATCCAAATAATCCAAATTTGTGAAAAATGATTTCCTTTTTCCTTCATACCAACTAAGATATAATTAATCCTTATTGGAAGCAAAAAAAAAAAGCTGATAGGTTTGCTTTTGTAAGTAATTGTTAAAGTTCCTAAACCTGACTGTTTTGCCACCTGACTGTCCCTTCTCAGTCTGTCAGTTAAGAGTTTCTAATGCTAACAGACTACTGCTGCACAAATATGGCAGCCCCCTCATAGAGGAACATGGGGGATCAGATAGGTAATAAAAAAGTATTGAGCTAATACTTTTATGGCAAAATTATAAACAGCATGCAAAGACATTGTTACAGTAGATATTATGTTATGGTGTCACTATCTCTTTAAGAAATGTTCTACTACAGTGTAAGCCTTGTACTACATCTGCCCCAAAACTGAAGAAGTAACAGAATACCTGGTTGCTTATGCATTGTTACATCCCCAGAATTAGAGATGCATACCTCCCAACTGTCCCTTTTTTGGAGGGACAGTCCCTCTTTTGACAGCTCAACCCGCAGTCCCTCATTTGTACTGAAAAGTCCCTATTTTCTGCACTGAACAGCCAGAAAAAAAAACAAAGTTTCTAACTTAATTGGCTTTTAGCAGAGAGCACAGAACAGCTAACAGGCGCAAATAAGATACTTTGTAACAATTTTGAGACACAAAAAAACAGTTTAGATAAGGAGAAATATTTTCAAACTTTCATAACCTGCCAAATTTTGTAAAATGAACATGGTAATTAAGGGTCAAAAAAATTTGCTGCGCTAAATGCGAAAAAATTCTTTGTCCCTCTTTTTACTTCCAAAATGTTGGGAGGTATGGAGATGTATAGAAGTATGAAATCAGTTTTCAATACACATTACAGCTAGACTTAATCTACCTAATCTCCACTGTCAAAGAATCTTTATTGCATGAGGGCTACAGGTCAGTCCTAGAGTGCAGTGAATTGATGACTTGTGCACACCCTTTACAATGATCTTCCCTTTACAACACAGACAGCCCGTCTGTATGTGGCAAAGTGTTTGTTAATGTCCCTGTGAAATCTGACCCAAATTGCACATTACAGCAAGCTGCTGGCAGAGAAGTCTGTTAACCTTTCTTCTGCTGAACAGCCATTTACAGAGAGAGAAAGCTGTTTCTTGTTGTACATATGTCTCTCTGGCTGTTCAGGGGGTTAATAAATAAAAGAAAACCAAGAGCAGCTGGTAACCTTTGTGCTTTAGCATTTTGATTACTATATACATGGCTATGGTACAGATAACAGGAAGCATGATCCACACAATGAATGCGTTGCATATTCATGCGGCAGTCAGTCAAGGCTTCTTCCCAAAGTCAACTAACACAGAAAGTACATCGTTCTTTAAATGGATAGAGTGCCTTATCCTAGGTGAACAGACACATAGGGGGTTATGTAATAAAAGGCACTAAGTTTGCCCTGGTGCAGTAACCCATAGCAACCAATCAGCAGGTAGCATTTACTGGTCACCTGTTTAAAAGGAGACATCTTATTGGTGTCTATGGGTTATTGCTCCTGGGCAAACATTATGCCATTTATTACATTTGGGGGATAGTTACATAGTTAGTTACATAGTTAAATTGGGTTGAAAAAAAGACAAAGTTCATCAAGTTCAACCCCCCAATTGAAAACCCAGCATCCATACACACACCCCTCCCTACTTTCACATAAATGTTATATACTCATATCTATAGAGTTTAGTATCACAATAGCCTTTGATATTATGTCTGTCCAAGAAATCATCCAAGCCATTCTTAAAGGCATTAACAGAATCAGCCATCACAACATCACCCGGCAGTGCATTCCACAACTGCGGAGGAGGGCAGAGGAGGAAAGGCTCTATTTACTTGGGATGCCAAAAGTTAGGCACCCCAAAGTGATTCCATGTACTTACCTCACACCCTGGGCCGATGCTTCTATCAGGAGAAAACTGCACCGGTCTGGGGGTTCTTCCAGTGAGCACCACAAGCAATAGGCGGCTTCGTCTTTCTTTGCGTGGGTGTGCATGCGCAGTAGCCAAAAACTTTAATGAAGAAGTCGTCTATTTCTTTCTACTGCGCATGCGTCTGCCCCGGGAAATTTGAAGAAAGAAGAAGCTGATCACTCTGTGGTGCTCACTGGAAGAAACTCCAGACCGGTGCAGTTTTCTCCTGATGTGAGAAAGCTTATATAGTCACTTGGGGGTGCCTAACTTTTGGCACTCCAAGTAAATAGGTCTTTCCTTCTCCTTTAAATAAGTATGATGTAGACAGCGATAGTCTGAGATTTTTATTTTCTGTACTTTTTTAATTATTTAGCTTTTTATTCAGCACCTCTCCAGTTTCGAATTTCAGCAGCTACCTGGTTGCTAGGTCCCAACTTACCCTAGTCACCAGACAGTGGTTCAAATGAGAGACTGGAATACAAATAGAAGAGGGCCTGAATAGAAAGATTAGTCATAGAAGGCAACAAAACCAATAAAACTGTAGCCTCATGATGCAGGTGGTTTTTTTTTGGCTGTCAGGGCAGTGACTCCCATGTGAAAACTGGAATGTAGCAGAAGAGGAAGGCGTAGAACTATAAAAAATGAAGACCAATTGAAAAGTTACTAAATTACTAAACATACTAAAATTTACTGAAAGTCAACTACCCCTTTAATATTGTGTTACTTTAATTTTATTCACAGATTATTCAGCTATTATTCATCATTGTGGTTTTGCATTATACTCAAAATATAGCAAATACAAATGAAAACCAACTGCAAATTGTCTCTAGACTCTCATACTAAAAGTCAAAATATTAATACTAGCATAGGAGTTTCTGCACTCAAATCTGGTAAAATCAGGTAAAATCTATGCCCAAATTGTTTTTTCTTCCATCTTTTTAAAAATGCTCGATCCTGTAACTGGTTTTAAATCCCAGTTAGACCATTACAACAACCAACAAATAATGCAATGCAGCCAAGTTAAAGGAATGCTGTCATGGCAAAACATGCTGTATTCAAAGCACATCCGTTAACAGTGTTTCTCACATAATCATGTGCTAAAGTTTGTAAGAACAAACAGAAAAAAAATGTGTTTGGATATTTAACAATAAAATCAGACAAGCCATTGCTCTCAGTTTCCATGTCTTCTTCAGACATCTGACTACAGCTTGGTTTCATAAGGGCAGAGACACACGGTCAGATTGTGGGACAAATCTCCCTTCTTCTGCCTTCCCACCTGCGAGAATGTAAATTGCCAGCGGGATGGCCTTCGGAGCGCTTCATTTTCCGAAGTTGCCCGAAGAAGAGGATATTTATCGCTGGGCGACTAATCTCCCTGAATCTGATGAAGTGTCTCTGCCCTTACAATGGACTGATAATTAACCTGACACCTCTCCTAAAGGATTCAGCTAGGTTTTTCTCTGCTGCCACCACTGCTCTGTTTTGGGCTCATAGGAACCACATCATACAGTATATTAGCGAGTAGAGAAAAGGCCAAACCTTCCAGGGAAAAACAGCGGTGGGTAAAACCAGGTCTGGACTTGGATTCAAGTATACAGAAGCCATAACAGCCTCCCACAGGCCAAATATAAGTACAGTGGTGTGAAAAACTATTTGCCCCCTTCCTGATTTCTTATTCTTTTGCATGTTTGTCACACAAAATGTTTCTGATCATCAAACACATTTAACTATTAGTCAAAGATAACACAAGTAAACACAAAATGCAGTTTTTAAATGAGGGTTTTTATTATTTAGGGAGAAAAGAAATCCAAACCTGTGTGAAAAAGTAATTGCCCCCTGAACCTAATAACTGGTTGGGCCATCCTTAGCAGCAATAACTGCAATCAAGCGTTTGCGATAACTTGCAACGAGTCTTTTACAGCGCTCTGGAGGAATTTTGGCCCACTCATCTTTGCAGAATTGTTGTAATTCAGCTTTATTTGAGGGTTTTCTAGCATGAACCGCCTTTTTAAGGTAATGCCACAACATCTCAATAGGATTCAGGTCAGGACTTTGACTAGGCCACTCCAAAGTCTTCATTTTGTTTTTCTTCAGCCATTCAGAGGTGGATTTGCTGGTGTGTTTTGGGTCATTGTCCTGCTGCAGCACCCAAGATCGCTTCAGCTTGAGTTGACGAACAGATGGCCGGACATTCTCCTTCAGGATTTTTTGGTAGACAGTAGAATTCATGGTTCCATCTATCACAGCAAGTCTTCCAGGTCCTGAAGCAGCAAAACAACCCCAGACCATCACACTACCACCACCATATTTTACTGTTGGTATGATGTTCTTTTTCTGAAATGCTGTGTTACTTTTACGCCAGATGTAACGGGACGCGCACCTTCCAAAAAGTTCAACTTTTGTCTCGTCGGTCCACAAGGTATTTTCCCAAAAGTCTTGGCAATCATTGAGATGTTTTTTAGCAAAATTGAGACGAGCCTTAATGTTCTTTTTGCTTAAAAGTGGTTTGCGCCTTGGAAATCTGCCATGCAGGCCGTTTTTGCCCAGTCTCTTTCTTATGGTGGAGTCGTGAACACTGACCTTAATTGAGGCAAGTGAGGCCTGCAGTTCTTTAGATGTTGTCCTGGGGTCCTTTGTGGCCTCTCGGATGAGTTGTCTCTGCGCTCTTGGGGTAATTTTGGTCGGCCGGCCACTCCTGGGAAGGTTCACCACTGTTCCATGTTTTTGCCATTTGTGGATAATGGCTCTCACTGTGGTTCGCTGGAGTCCCAAAGCTTTAGAAATGGCTTTATAACCTTTGAAATTGAACTCAGGTGTGATAAACCACAGTTAAGTTATTTTTTAACAAGGGGGGCAATCACTGTTTCACACAGGCCCATGTAGATTTGGAGTTTTTTTTCTCCCTTAATAACGTAAACCTTCATTTAAAAACTGCATTTTGTGTTCAATTATGTTATCTTTGACTAATAGTTAACGGTTTTTGATGAGCAGAAACATTTAAGTGTGACAAACATGCAAAAGAATAAGAAATCAGGAAGGGGGCAAATAGTTTTTCACACCACTGTAAACTAGGTAAAGTAAACCCTGTATAATAAAACTCCTTTTCAAATGAAACATGAGACCCAAATTAATTTTTTTATTAAAGCACCCATACCTGTGATAAAGTTTTTAAAAAATCTTTGCTGTCAATCATATATTACCTGCCCCTCGGGTGGGGAAGGCATTTACTTTTCATTCAGCACTTCCTAGATGCCACTTGAATTTCACATTCCCCTCCCTCCTCACCTTCTATATTGTTTCCTGGGCATGGGTATGAGAATCCCCATTCTGGCACATAAATAAGAATTTGGGAAGATGAAAAGCTTGACAAATTTTGTAAAATGGACATAGGAGCTTTGGCCATAAAATGGGTGAGGTTTAAAATGTTCACCTCACTACACTCAACAGAACTTTTTGTCACTATTTCCCTTTTTAAAATGTTGGGAGTTATGGGTTAAGCAAATGTTGGGAGTTATGGGTTAAGCATCTCTATAGCTGTACTGATCCAGGTCTAATAAAAGGGCAGCAGTTTGGGAGTTTTACTTTGAAAGCAGCTAGTAAGTTGCAGGTAAAACTTAGTCCCTTTGTAAAATGTATAATGAAGCAATAGAATTCTTAATGAATCAGATGAAAATTGAGCGTAGGACTGGCCAGATATGGGATGACTTTGACGTAGTTGGCCAGCTTAAATATACTGCAATATATGGACAAACAATCCCTGTGTTGTTTAAAGGGTAAGGCATTTTTCAGTAGCAGTATGCACAAAATGTCTCTGTCTTAAATATATTGATAATGGGTTGAGTGCTGAGGACTCTTGTAATTGTCTATATGTATTTTGTGGTCACAGCCTCATTGCACCCCCGCCTAATGGTTTTAAAAACTAGTGGTGAGCACAACTTTCCCTTGTTATATATATATATATATATATATATATATATATATATATATATATATATATATATACATATATATATATACAATATATTTTGTGTCAGTCTCTAAAACTCAGTAGCTGATAGCAACACAGAGCATGTGCAGTGAATCAGCAGAAAAGAAGATGGGGAGCTACTGAGGCATCTCTGGAGGGCTGTGGTTGCCTTGGACTGGTATCACATAATATACCCACATTTAAAAAAAGTTGGAGAGCAAGATAATCATGAAAAGTTCCTAGGGATGGGCTGTGATTGGCCATTTGAGGACTGGCAACTACAGGAGGTCCTGTTTAGCAGTACACATGTTTTTATCCAACCAAAACTTGTCTCCAAGCCTGGAGTTCAAAAATAAGCACCTGCTTTGGTCCCACTTGGAGCAACATCCAAGGGGTCAGAGAGCAACATGTTGCTCAAGAGCCACTGGTTGGGGATCACTGCCCTAGACAGTCCCTTAGCCTTACAAAAAGCAGGTTATCAGAAGGCTGGAGTAGGTTTCAGCAGTATACAGGTCAAAATTAGCAAAAAAAAAATCTGTAATAATGAATATGCACCAATATGCCATCTAGTGGCAAAGCAGCACATAACAGAAGAACAAGAAAAGCATTTATATAGGACAGGGAGATGTGAATTGAATAGCTCAAATAGTAACTGGGAGAAAGAACTTGCATGGTGCTGTGCTGGCTTTTTCTGCAAACACAGGCTCGTACATAATAAACTGAGATTGTGGTCCATACACCATAAACATGAATTAGTCTGAAAATAACATTTTAAGTTAAGACCATGATGCTATATAGATAATAACAATAATAATCATAAAAGCATGCAAACAAAAAATTGGTAATTCTGAGGAAAACTACTCCTGCATGATACTGGAAAAAACAGGCATTTTCATGTAGCTCTTCAATTTAAACTAAAGATGAAGATACTAATTTCTAACTGTAGTTCAGATATTACAATAAGTTTTGTCACATGATTGATTCTTTAATGGCTAAAAAATATTTAAATTAATCTTTTTTTCCCAGTGCAACAAGTTCATCTGTATGACATGGTCTGCAGATAACAGAGAAGCAGCTCTTTCACATACACAACACTCTCTCTTGGTATTGTATTTGTCAGGACATCATTCCTATTTATCAAAATGAGGAATAATTGATTTAAAGAAGCCATCTGTTTCTATACATGGCATATCAGCTCAATTAAGAAGGATCTGTCCCTCTTGATAAGAGCTTGTCTCTCTGCACCTCTGAAAGAGAGTTTTCACATCCAGAACACGTCCTCAAAGACTCACAACACATTAGAGCCAAGATGAGTGATGGTGGTATTAACTTGTTAACTAATGCCCACAGGCTCTTCAGTTTGGCAGACTGTTCATAAGACCCTTTACCCAACCACCACTTGTCACTGTAGTGCTTACACCGTGGCTGCATTATTCTCATAATCGCTTGGATGTAACCTGCATTACAAGTAGCTGTAAGACATAACATTGCTTGCATCATGAAGAAGGCAGAAAATTTAGTGGCAACTATCAGCAAGCAAAATATAACTATAATTCAGGGGAAACACTTAACTATCATGGAAAACTTGTTGTATTGCTCCGATTTTATAGTATTAGGCTTAGAACTTTAAGGGTGATGGAGATGAGATATGTCACCAGTGGTGTAACTAGATGTTACTGGGCCCCACAGCAAATTACATTTTGGGGCCCAAAACAGTTGACCTATTCTACCAAGATATATTAGTAGATTTTTATACCCCTAGGCTGTATAATATATTCTAACATCCCCACCCTCCACCGATATTCACTGTAACAAGGAAAACGCTGCAGACTGGTTTTTTACACCTTACAGATTCCAAAGACTGTGCGGACTCCATAAGGGGACGGTTCCTACCAGGACTGAGCATCGTTATGCTTTTTATATAAAATGCCATCTGCATAAGAGGGAGAGTTGAGATAGACGCTGGAAAGTCTCTTTATATGACAAGTAATAAATTTACGTTTGTGAGTACCCACCGTGAAATCCGCTAAGGAAAGTTTATAAAGCCTTTCTCTATTTTCAATATTATAGGTGGTGGCAAGACTTACAAGGGTTCACACTTAGCAGTGATATAGCTAAGCCATACTCCTGAGCACAAAAGTGGTGTTATTTGAAACAATATTACCCTATATTTTGTTTGTTGGTCCTGTGCCTATGGCGCTGGCTCTTTTTTTCTAGATACTGTGTTTCGGGCTTGAGGGGATACAAGTGCGAGCCGGACAAGGATTGTGAACACAATTGACATTCTCGGACTCAAAATTTGTTTTTGACCTACCAAGATATATTACAATTACTCATTACTAAGGGCCTTATTGGGCCCTGTTACACTCCTTGGTCCCCTCCACCCGCAGGGTCTGCTTGCTCTATAGTTACTCTCTTGTTTGTTGCCCCTGCTAATTTTTAACCTATTACTCATGGCGACCTGGTTTAATCGCAGGAAAATTAAATAGTTTTACTTGCACCAATCTTAATGTTATCCAAAAGTATGTGTGCACCTCCACCACTTTATTTGCAGTGTAAACAGTGTAACTACAGCATAAAAATCATGACAGAATCCCTTTAACAGACCCGCAGCACAGTTCCAGTGTGTCATTGGAAGAACTGATAATCTATTTTTCTTCAGATTACTGATAGATGTGAAATAATCATATTTTGCCTGGGGAATGTATTCCAGAGTCATTTCACCTCTGTTTTGAAGTTGCTGTGCGGCTGTTCTCTCATGCTTGTTACTGTCTATCACATCTCCTGAACTGAAGAATGAAGCAAGAAGACTGTGTGCTATCAATGTACTGACACAATGCCAATTGTTAAAAGTAAATTCAGCACTGGCCCTATTCACTGAACTCATGTTTGCAACATGAACTTTCTCCTTCAACAGGTTGGTATACTGCCCTGTAGCAGAGTGAAGTGCTACAGGCTGACAAGCTGGATTTGATTAGCCTCAGGTGGCTAATCAGTAGTCCTTAAAACCCAGGCCGGTCAGTCTCTCAAGAGCTCTGACTGAGAGAGACACACAGAGAGTAGGGTTGCCACCTGTCCGTTTTTGACCCAGACAGCCCGGTATTTTGAATGGCTGCCCGGGTCTATACTTCCTGCCCGGTTTTCCAAATAAGGAAAACCGGGTGGGATTCCCTCGATTGACACGGCGATTGGCCAATCGCTGATCGCTGTGTCATAGCCCCACCCACTGACACCACAGACACGCCCGCTGACGTCACTGACCCGCCCCCCGCCCGGTCTCAGCCAGACATAAAGGTGGCAACCCTAACAGAGAGGGTCTTGGATCCTGACGTTAAGGATCCTATGTGCCTGTACACATATGGTCACCCATGGGAATGTCTGTAATTCTGCTGTCTTTTTGTTGTTATTGAACTGATACTGCCTTTATTTTGTACCTGTTTGAAATAAATGCCATTTTTTCTTTAAGGGAAGTCACATGTTGAGATTCGGAGAGATTTAGTTGCCCAGCGACAAATCACCTCTTCTTCAGGCGACTAATCTCCCCCCAAACTGCCTTCCTGTCGGCTAGAATCTAAATCGCTGATGGAATGGCACTTGGAGCGCTTCATTTTCAGAAGTCGTCCGAAGTTGTTCACAAGGAAACTTTGGAAACATTGAAAATGAAGCACTCCTAGTGCCTTCCCGCTGGCGATTTATATTCTAGCCGGCGGGAAGGCAGTTCGGGAGATTAGTCACCCGAAGAAGAGGCTATTTGACGCTGGGCAACTAATCTCCCCCGAATCTCCACGTGTCTCTGCCCTAAGAGACTTTTGCTGTCCTGATGCTTACTCTGTGAGAACCTGTCATATGCCCCTAAATATAAATATCTAAATTCCTAAAAGCCAACAATTAGAGCGTGCATCAGAGACCTTGCTGGCAGCAAATGGGGTCAGAAAGACATGGTTTTGAGTTTTCCGTCAGTAAAAGGTCATTGATTGTGTCTTGCACAAGTCAATATTATCAGCTAATTTGGTAATTTTCAATCAAACTGGATAGAATTAATTTAATATATTTAAGTATGGCTCTTTCTGCAACTGCACAGATTCCAAATAGATAAACTTTAAAATTTAGTTATTCAGAGGTCAACGTCCCTCCTCTCAGGACCCCCACTGGTAGTTCTGTTGATTGCCCAAATCAGGTATTATTATATATATGGCCTTCAGTAAAAGGTTGTTTGATGAACAGTTTGATGTTGACCATGCATGGTAAACATCAGAATTAGGCTTTTTTTCTGTTAATTGCCAATTTTTAAATGCTTAAAATAAAAACAAAGAGCAAGACATATATGCCATTTACAGATTATGAGGCTTGGCAAACACAAAACATTTTAACATATATCCTGTTTATTTTGGGCAAGCTTTTCTGGAAGTTAAGGACACATACCTTGCAATGTTCATAAGCAATTGTAAAGTTTCTACAGAGGGAGGAAGCTGTGGTTTGAGAAATCTGGTAATTTATATACTTTATGGAGAAAATTAAGACCTTAAGAGCCAATAGGGAAACTGCTGTAAAAGCATAGGAGTAAAAGCAGCATTGTTTAATTTTGGCACATATTTCTACACAAGCTGGATGTCACTTGGCAGAAAGACCAGATCAGGCATCCAGGAATAGGGCAAACCAGTAGGAAGTTCCAAAGCACTAAACTTCCCTCCTTCCACTTAACCCTTCCTTAAATAATTATATGCACAATATAAACATAAATAGAAAATAAGGTTTGACAACAGATGTTGATCCTGTCTTATTAAGGCTGACCTGTCTGCAATGACTTCATACACCTTGTTGGAGATTATATAGTGCAGGAACAAGTGACAGGAGATGCAGTTTAGAATATATACTGTAGTTGCAGTGTATCCAAAGTTCATTTCAATTCTGCAAAACAAACAGTGCAGGAAATAGAAGGGGAAAGTTCCAGTGGCAAAAATCCTTCCAAATTACTAGGCAATGACACAAGGAATGCATCTGCAGGATCTTAAGTTTGATTGCTCTCTTTCAATGACTTATTTGCAGAGGTGCAAAGCCTCTGCCATGTGAGAAGATTTTCAGTTATTTTCTTCCCTAGAGCTTCCCTGTAGAATCTGCAACGAGGGGTAAGTATAACGTATGGGGCGTTTCCCCGGGGGGGCAGTTAGCCTGGGGGGAGGAGGAAGGGGGGTCTACGCGGGGTGGGGGGTACGAGTTTTTTTTCTACAGGATTCCTTCTCCTTTAAGTATTGTTCTTAAAATTGTTTCTGCCATATCCTCCTTCATAGAAGCACTTAAATATTATTTGATTATTTTCAGTGCTTTTATTTAAAGTTATTAGGAGTCTGAACATTTTTGGCGACTCCGATTCTGACTTTAGTTGCAATTGTTTGCGACTCAACCGTTCTACTTATGATAAAATGCCTTGTATGTCACTGCAAAATTTTAATGGGTTTTTGAAAATCTGTAAGGAATGTATATTGGAAAGTTTCTTAGAATAGAAAGGAATGCCTTAACGTGCACATATGATATACATATAATTGGTGGCTAATATATTGCTTGCCTTAGCAAAGACATTCTGGTCTACAGAGATACTAAATTACGGTTACAGTTATAGCAAACCCGAAAAATATCATTAAATCAGGCAATTGCACAGAACATCATAGTATAGTAAATACTGGTGTTGTAAAGTAAACAATATGGCAGCTCCCAAACAGGGAAAAGAAATGTTTTGTGCAAACTACAAAGTACACCTTTGTGTTTCCAAACTGTGCTGTGATTTAACATCAAGAACAATATAAATCTATACCAAGAAACAAGCATATTTGGAAACCTGTTTTTGTTGCTAAACCTACTACCTACACTGCTCCATAATGTTATGAATAATGAGGGGAAACCACCTATTGGGTTACAGTGTTGCACTGTGAAAGGATTCTTAGGTACCCATGCCAGTCTTCTGTCATTGCCCTGCGAATAAGGACACTGTGCGCCCAACACAGAGCCAGCCAGTTATTACTGGCATTCCGTGCAATGTCATTGAGTCCCCTGGGAGGTTCTTAACAAGGAGAAATAGGAAAGATTGATTCAAGGATGCACTGAGATCCGGCTATGAAGAACAAGCTATATCTCTGAGCTTCAAGATGATACCTCACAGAGAGGAGAAAGGGCTGAGAGGGCACCAAGGCTACAGCTCAGAGGAGACAAAGAAAAATTGAACAAAAGACTCTGGGTCAAATTCAGTACAACTGTGTGCAAGTTAAACATCTGCAGGGGCCATTCCATTGAAGCTGCAGAATTACTGTGTTCTATGGAAGGAAATCCCACCATTATACTTTTGACTGCAAGAAATCACTTAAAGGAAAACTATACACCCAAAATTAATACTTAAGTAACCGATAGTTTATATCAAATTAAGTGGCATATTAAAGAATCTTACCAAACTGTTATATATATTTAAGTAAATATTGCCCTTTACATCTCTTGCCTTGTCATCAACATTTTGTGACGGTCTGTGTGCTGCTTCAGCGATCGCCTGACCAGAAATACTACAACTCTTAGAGGAAGTGTGGAAGCAAAAGACATGTCTCTGTCTGTTAATTGGCTCGTGTGACCTAACATGTATGGTTTGTTTGTGTGCACCGTGAATCCTTGGATCCCATGGGGCGGTCCTTATTTTTTAAAATAGCAATTTTCTATTTATGATTACCCAATGGCACATACTACTAAAAAGTATATTATTATGAAAACGGTTTATTTAAATGAAGCAGGGTTTTACATATGAGCTGTTTTATTCAATATGTTTTTATAGAGACCTACATTGTTCGGGGGGTATAGTTTTCCTTTAACTTATTTACTACTACGTCAGTTAATATGTATAGCTTTATTATTTATTGCATTGTCTGCATTGCACACCGATGAGCCTCATAAAGGAAGAAACCAGGAATTTGATCAGTGTACTGCATTGACTGTGCTTTAAAACCCAGTGGTTGAGGATCAGGGAATTCCATGTTAATAAAAATTTTAGGAGCAATCCTGGGCTTCCTCCCCAGAATTCCTTCTATTTTTTAACTTCCTTGTTAGTTCCTATTTAAGCTGTTGTACTGATGGATTGTTTTTTATGTCTAGTATCTTGCCACCAACATGGATTGGTAAAAAACAATTATACCACCAGTAGGACTGTGTGCAGTGGCGGAACTACCGGGGGAGCAGGGGGTGTGAGCGGGCCAGGGCCCGCACCCCCTCGGGGCTGGCTGAGTGTCCTGCGCCAGGGCCTGCCGCCCTCTAGTTACGTTTCTGACTGTGTGTGCCAGATATAAATATACAAATATAGCCCAAATAAACACCACTGCCAGATCTACAAATATATGAGGAGAAGTCCACAGTTGGAGAGAGAGACCATGACAACAGCATTCTTTCCTACATACAAACGAGTATAGATGACGAGATCCCTAATCTTAGGGGTCTCGGATAAGGAAGAAAAAGGAGCATAGCCCCAAGAATTAGAGGTGCCCCAGCCAGCAACAAACGAAAATCTCATTATGTTTACAACGGAGCTATATGAAGGCAATATTTCTTCAATTCTATTTTGCTGGGTAACCTATCCTGAAATAGCTAAATGACCTTATTATTTCCATAGGGTTTTTCTTAGATACAGGTGTTAGTAAGAAGATTAATACTATTTAGCAGCTTGTGTTATCACCTACCATATATTGTAGGACAGTATACAGCCACAAATCAAAATGACACACAGGCACAGCCATAACAAGGTATTTTAAGTGTTTACAAAGGAAAAGGAAAAGAGATGTCCCTTTGTTTACTGCATTGTTTGAGACGCCTCACCTCCACCAGTTCACGCTAGGGAGGCATAAATAGGTTTTGTGCCTTTCACTCCCTGGCAATTAAATGCTGTGCAAGTAGGTTCAGGAGTTGCTTGTTAGGAAAAGGAGCTTTGAGAAAGCATTTACCTCCAGGGTGCAAGACACAATGGAGAAAAGAGCTGCCGTGCTGCGTTAACAGCTCTACCCACCCCCAGTCCCCCGTGCTAATGCACACCCTCCCCTCCGTGCTTGAGTACGAACGTCAAAGAGATTAAATCCGCTTGCGTACAAGTTTTGAGTCAAAACCAAGAAAGTCATGAGGGATTTGCTAAACAAACTGCATAGCCCTTACACAGAGATGGTGGGTTATTGCAGTGGCATTTGAAGGGAATGTTCTAAAAACCCAATAGATAGCTACCATACTAGAATAAAAGCTACACAAAGCATGTAGAAGCCAGCAATTTTTGTACACAGATCCGCACACCCACATTTTTTTTCATGCAGTTGGGGAAGAGCCCCTTTCTTTATTTTATAACACCACTAGTATCAACGTTTCCTGATGATTGGGAGGGTGAACCCCCCCCCCAGAAACTGTATGTAGTACATCTTAGAGTGGTCCTAAAAGGTTTCCCTGTCTTCTGCTCTGTTCTGCCTTCCCTATGCTCCCTGTGTGTGCCATACTCTGCCTTCCCTATGCTCCATGTGTGTGCCATACTCTGCCTTCCCTATGCTCCATGTGTGTGCCATACTCTGCCTGTGGGGTCCCTGCTCTGCCTGCGAAACATAAGCCTGGTATTTGTTCTGGGGTTTTGTTATATCATGTGCTCGGCGAGCTGTGTTATCCACAGGGGACAGTGGGAACTACCGGAGGAGCAGTGGGTGCCAATTTCCCATCCCCTTAAAGGAACAGTTCAGTGTGAAAATAAAAACTGGGTTATAGGCTGTGCAAAATAAAAAATGTTTCTAATATAGTTAGTTAGCCAAAAATGTAATATATAAAGGCTGGAGTGAACAGATGTCTAATAAAACAGCCAGAATCCAACTTCCTGCTTTTCAGCTCTATAACTCTGAGTTAGTCAGCGACTTGAAGGGGGGCCACATGGTACATTTCTGTTCAGTGAGTTTGCAATTGATCCTCAGCATTCAGCTCAGATTCAAAAGCAACAGATATGACCAATGTGGCCCCTCTTCAAGTCTCTGATTGGTTACTGCCTGGTAACCAGGGTAACCAGTCAGTGTAAAACAAGAGAGCTAAATAGCAGGAAGTAGTATTCTAACTGACATGTTATACATCAAATCATTTCAGCCTTTATACATTACATTTTTGGCTAACTAACTATATTAGAAACATTTTTTATTTTGCACAGCCTATCTATTTACCCAGTTTTTATTTTTACACTGAACAATTCCTTTAAAATATCCCTCTCTAAACTCAAGGAACTATTAAGGACACTGGATCAAAAACTATTAGTGTCCTGATATTTATTCTATCCTTGAAGGGGATGTAAAGGCAAAAAAATAAAATCCCATTTTTACTTTCTCTAATGAAAAATAAACCTATACTCCACTATACTCAGCGCGCAGTGTCTGTATCCGACAGTCGTGTCACGTCGGATCAACGCTGCAACACCATGCGACAATTCTATCTCTTACCTTATTTTTGTTGCATGCGACAATTCGCATGCGTTTTGTCAGAGTGCGTCGGATCGCGATAAAATCGCTCGTGGAGTCCTACCCTAACTGCTCTGCAGGGAAAGGATCATAATTTTAAGTGGTGGTGGGGGGGACTTCCCAGAACTTGAGCAGGTTTGTTTCTTTTCCTGCATACAGTCAGGTTTCTTATAAAAACTGTACAGATGATTTAATTGAAGTATATTGGGGATAGGTTTGTTCATTTAATAAAATAAAAATGGTATTTTATTTTTGCCTTTACATCCTTTAATGTTTCCAACTCCAGCTGCAGGGGCAAAGATCATGGAGTCAGATTTAAACAGATAAAATGGAATTCTATTTGGATGATTTTTTTGCTGCAGCCACTGGTTCTGGAGAGTTGGAGAAAGTTTGTATTAAACAATACAAAAACTATAAAATCCATATTAGATTACATGACAACACAGGACCCAGTGCAGTCTGTGTATTCTGATTATTAATCAGTCTTGCTGTATCTGCAAGCTACACAAGCGGCTTCAACATGATTTCGGCAGATCCAACGAATGCGGCAAAATGCAGGAGTCAAGACGGATGCGACGGAAAATAAGGTAAGAAATACAAATGTCGGATGGTGTAGCAGCATCTGATAGTCGTGTCGGATGAACTCTGCGACACCATCCGACATTGCTATAGCTTTCCTTATTTTCAGTCACATCCGACTTGAAGCCTGCATTTTGGCACACTGCGTCGGATCCGCCTGAATCGCGCTGAAGACGCGTGTAGTTGTACCCCTTATAGCAGATATTATTTCACTTGTGCTGTTTTGATCATTTATGACGTTCCTTAAGCAGCAGCCCAGACCACACTGAGCATGTACATGGTCTTGCAAAAATGTTTATCAACGTTAATTAGGCTTCTGGTGCAGTAAGTTCATGTTTAGTATACAAAATACAGCATTTCTAGCATTATTCTATTTTAGACTTTAGTTCCCCTTTAAAACACAAGAGAGGAAACCCCTTTGAACAATACCATATCAAAAGGGCCTTACATTTACCACAGCTAGACCCTGATGACTGGGATAACCTCACCCACTCCTACTTACCCTCTGTAATTAGCAGTAATGATATCCTGATACAATACCGTACAATTCACAGAACGTAGTTTACACCAGCTCGACTGCAAACCATAATTTATGTTTTAAATGTGGGGCAAACCCAGGTACATTTTTACATGTCTTCTGGATTTGCTCGCTGGTCAATAAGTTCTGAAGAAAAGTGGTTTCCTTTATTGTAGAAACACTAGACATGTCAAAAGTGCGATCTCCAGAGGCATGTTTATTGGGACTGGTGGAGAATATAGTCCAGGACAAGCACTAGCTCACTCTGCCATTCTACCCACCTTAATAAAGCAGTGGAAATCCCTAATAAATGAAGCACTCCCTCTTTACAAGCTAACATACATAAGCAGTGGTTGTCCAGACACAATTAAAAAAGATTGGGAACATAGGCTGACACACTTGACTCAATTACACCCCAGGCTACTGGCTAACAGGCAGGACCGGAACTAGGGGTAGGCAGAGTAGGCACGTGCCTGGGCGCAAAGCTGGGGGGGCACAAGGCATGTACCGTCTCTGCCTCCTAGTTCGGTTCCCATCTATCCACGTATGTGCACGAGTGTCTATTCGCGCATGTGCACACTCCCAGTTGGTGCGACCGGCCAGGTTGCCTAGGGCGCCTAGCCAGCCTGACCCGGCTCTGCTAACAGGACATTACCTACATATGCTCAAATAGGTACTGACGTATGCCCCACAGCCCAATCCCCTCCCTCCCCCTTTCTACACACTACTATGTATATAAAAATGGTTTGATCCTCTACTGCTAGCACTGGTGGTTCTGAGTTACCCTTTGGAGATGCTCTAGTTGACATTTGATTGTTCTCTTTCTTCCTTGTGTTGAAAATGAAACCATTTGTGTTGCCAGGCCCTCCCCCCGAATAATTAATTGCAGGGGGGAGCCCAATTGGTTGTAGTTATATCACTGATTAATATATATTAATATATTGTTTTTTTATGCATCTCTGTGTCTAGTCTTACATGCTTTAAGTGACAATAAACAGCATGTTGGGTTTAAGAACACAATGAAAGACAGCTGACACTTGTCATGGTATTCTGGTGGGCCAGTCCAACCCTACGTGGAAAGCAGAAAATATAACTAGTACTATTTATTTAGCTCTCCTAATTCCTAATTTGAGAGACCAAAGAGTTCTCACCCCATGTAATGTGTGGTGTTTATACAAATGGCCTGTAGATGTTACTGTGCTCAAGACTAATACTGTGCATACTTTCTATACAGCTTGTGGTGTTAAGAGTTGCTTACTGTTGTGTAATGGCAGCTTGAACCTGCTAATAAAGCACTGTTATACTCTACTCTACTCAACATAACAAATTGGCAACAAGATGTCTCTTCTACCTCTGCAACACCCTGCATCTTTTCTTCCAAACCCTGGTGAGCCTACCATACCTTTTACTGCTTGGATCCGGATTACATTATTGCTGCTGACCAAGGGGAGATTTCTGCTGCTAGAAAGCATGCTTTACTTATTCACTGCCTGGGAGCAGAGGGACAGCGTATATTCTATACATTACCATTACCTGATGAGACTTATGAAACTGCTCTTAACTTTTTCATGCCAAGAGTAAATGTGGTTGCTGAAAGATATAAATTCCGCCAACATGGACAACGTAATGGCGAATCCACAGAACAATTTGTAACAGCTTTGAGAGAGCTGATTGTTACCTGTGAGTTTGGGAATCTAACAGATGAAATGCTAAGAGACCAAATAGTGGAAACTCACCTTGCATTAGAGAGAGACTGCTACTAGAGCAGGATTTAAACCTTGCAAATGCTATTACAGTTGCTAGCCAAACAGTAGTGGCTAAAACTCTCAGTCAGGGAACTCCTGGGAATGTACAGATTGTGAATTCAACTGTGGCCTAATAATGCACAGTCCATACTCTACTCATCCTCGGCTATCAAAACATATCATAATGGACTACTCATTCTTTACTAATTGACAGATAGTAAATGATGATTCTAGGCTACTAAAGTCACATAAATTGTACTGTCTGGTTGAAACCAAGAGCTCTTAGGCTAGTAAAAGCTCAGTTGGCATAAATGGGACCTATTTCTAAATAAGAATGCCCTAGCATAGGCCACCCTCCCTAACTACTCCACCAGACCCCCAGAAAGTAGTCCCTGCTATGCCCATCTATAACAGTGCAGAAAATGCAGAATTGCGTTGCATGCAAGGTGGTTGACATGTTTGGTCTTCATATCTTTTAAGAGATCTCAGTTCTGTAAATCCCCAGGATGCTCTGACCCAGCAATGATGTCAGTGAAGGCTCTGCCAGCATGGGATGTGGCCAAACAAGAGGCTGACAACTTATTTATCTGTATATATACTTTTATTCATTAATGGGACCTGCCACACTTTTCCTAGGCTTAGAAACATTTTATATTTATTGCATGAAGTACAGTGAAACAATGCCAACACAGATGAAACATTATTATGAAGAATAACAGAACTCTTGCTGAGCTTTACCAACAGTTATATTTAATAGCAGCACCTGTCAGCACAGGAGAACAATAGTTCCCCTTTTATATGATACCTGCTGCTAATTATTGTCCTATTCCATGAAACTGTGCTCAGAATAATATTCATCACATGTATTCATGGTTGATGAGGTCTGCAACACTACACAGTTATGGCCTCCTAATATTTCAGTAGTAAAGAACCAACTTCATCAGTGCTCTGGGACCTATCAATGTTCTTCATGACTTCTGTGATGCAAGTTTTGTCAGTGATAACAGAACACGTACATTTATATGCATATGTTGTAAAAAGCATCACTGAAATATACTTTTTGTATAACTTTTTACACAGTAAAAAGCATGGATATAAAAAAAGCAGAGAACGCTATTTTGTATATTAACTATGTTGATTTTTTTTTGCCATTTTACTAGATTAGTTGTTTCTTCGTATACTTTTAAAAGAACTTGATCAAGTACGATGAACCGTACATTTTTGGCATAACTCTGGCACAATTTTGGCATTGTTAAAAACACCTCAGATTTCTAAATGGGTATTTTTATACCATATATACCTTTTTTAAATAAAATCAATACAAACTTATTATAAGCATGTCCCTTGGTTTATTCTTTCGCACCCCTCTGTGTCAATTCCAAGCTTAATACACCCTCTGGTGGCAGAGAGAGGTTTCTAGTCTCTCAAATAAACACTGCTATTTTCCTACACTATATACAAAGCTTTTTTTATTGCCCTCAATCCCTACAAACAATATGTTCAATGGGTAACAAAGCCTTCACTAGTTGTCTTGTGAATAAACCAATTCTAACCGTGCAATCACTGTTTTTTTTCTTATCAGGTCCATCATTCCAGCTGGCTCTATAAAATCAGACACACAAAGGAAGAAAGAAAGCCTGGCCAAGCCAATGGAAGCCTGATATTAGCTCCCAGGTTCACAATGAACATCTCTCTAACTCAGACATAACAAGATTCCCTGCTGTCACCATGTCTATAATTTGAACACATAAAGCTGCTGCTGTAAGAACATTATATTAAACTATACTGAGCCTTATAGGCCTTGATATTCCAACAGGTGGTTCCATTCATATCCAAACCTATTACAGACTATTATCCAGGGAGTTTATAACAATATATAAATGTAGCACACAGTAGACATCCACCAAATGGTTAAAGGCATCCTTAACCCCTTAAACATGTAGGCAAAACCTGTGAGAGTGACCCCTCACTATATATTCAGAAGTAAACAACTCTGTCAGAGATACAGCACAAGTTTAGTCAATGGAAAAACAGAGATCTGTAGACACCGCTTTAGTGGGGTTAACCAAATCAGTCCTACGCCAGCGCACTTAATCATTCTTGGATTTATAGATTAACAGATAATTTTACACAGGTATAAACCCACTTTGTATTTATGAGTAAAAAATCAAGTGTTACTGGCTGGGAACGTTAGTGCAGTAGATCTAAAGCAGTGTCTTTGTC
Source organism: Xenopus laevis (assembly GCF_017654675.1). Classification (NCBI taxonomy): domain Eukaryota; kingdom Metazoa; phylum Chordata; class Amphibia; order Anura; family Pipidae; genus Xenopus; species Xenopus laevis. Next base: position 47,239,823 of record NC_054378.1, read on the forward strand.
TATTAAATCACCAAGTTTGACTTCTTTGACTTCTTATAGTGTTACTGGATTATATGCATGAGTAAACACGCTTTACGAATTCAACAGTTTTAATTTTTTGTACTTGCTCTAAAACAGTCTCAATAGCTGGGTACCTGGTTATTAGATTTGTGATATACTGTATACACCGCCCTTTATATAACTGTTTATTACAGGGATATGGCATGAATTTCTTTAGCGGTTTAGGTGTTTTTGTTGAAACAAAAATGGCTTTGGTTTTTCGAGGCATACATGTGTAATTTATTTGGTGGCCATAAAGGAGATTATTATCCTTACTGTCCTTTTTGCAGATTGGTTTATTAACACCGGACTTCCTTTTGATAATTTTCTTTTAATGTGACTCTTCTACAGGAATATCTTAGAAAGACACTGGATCGGATCACCTATAGCTGAAAGGTTACCAGATCATTTAAAAATTAAAAGCTAAATATATGGTAACTGTTGAAGTCAGGCACTTTTCTGGTTACTTTATGAAATGCCTGCAAATACAGACAAAAAAAATCAAGTAGCAAGAGGGAATATCTAAGAAGTTGGAGCAATGAGAGGTGAGAGAGGCAATTAATAGCTGGCGCCTGTGGTGATAGAAACTGGACTGACAGACTGCAGAATTAGCAGAGACAGGATGGCTTCTTCAGGCAGCTTATGTGCAATGAGCAGAGATAACCCGTCACGTCTCTTTGTAGCCTGTGCTCATCTCTGGTTCATAAACACACAGTAAAGAATAAAGGGGAGGCAAAGCAGACGTGATATAGAGATTATATGTGGTGAATGTAACTGTTCACATTTTGATTAAAAAAAAAAATCTCATGAGTAGAGAGCAGTAGAATTTCCCTCTGGTGGATTGTGTTGAGATCTAGTTTCACACTTTGGTAAATATGCCCCTAAGGCTAGTGTCACACAGGGCATAGTATCACCGCCTGCACATTGGAAAATGCAATTGGTTGCCTTCTACCTCATGTTTACAGATGCACACACACAAACAGTGAAAATATGTTTTTTTCAGTGTGCAAACTGGCATCACTGTCTGATACCATGTCTGTCAATGCATTTGGAAACAGTGAAAAGCAGCAGCAGCCTTCGGCGGTGCCGGTCCAAGCACTACAGTGACGCATTTCAGTATTTATTATAGTAGGAAAGAATTGAACTGTAGGTGGAATAGATTAAAAAGAAATAAACTGTGCCAATAAGAAAAAAATTATGATACAAAGGATTAGGCTGCCCAGAAGAAGTACTGAGCCGAAGGAGTACTGAGCCCCAGCAACATTGTGCCCTTTCCTCCTTTAGTCTAGTCAGTGCCAAACTGCTCACCACAATCATAATCAAGCAGCCTGTTTCAATGCTGTAACTTCCAGCCGAGGGCTTCAGCAGGTGCAAGCTGCTACAATTCACAAGCTCTTTTACAATAACACTTTATTCAGATGCATATAGAGCGACCGGGGAGGGAGAGTTTTTTTTGCCCTGAAAAGGGGTGATTTTTCTTTAGGGTCTCTGTATGGCTCTGCTGAGAGGTTTACCCCTATACAGTGAAGCTGGCCATAGACGCAAAGATCTAATCGCACGAATCGAGAAGTCGTACGATTTTCAGACCGTGTGTTGAGAGTTTTCGTCCGGCGGAAATCGGTCGTTTGGTCGATCAGACAGGTTAAAAAATTTCTGTCGGCTGTGGGTAATATCTCTGCATGTATTGCTGATTTTAAGATTTTCAGAGGGAGACTGTCACCAGCTTTGGTCGGACATAACTTTCGTACGATTACTGTCAGGGGCAGAACATCGGCTCATCTGTTCTTTTGTACTTTATTTGATCGGAATGGTTAGTGGCAAGACGGGAGATGGGATCTTTGCGTCTAAGGCCAGCTTTAGGGTGCTGAGTTTTTTGTTGTACATCACTACTCATTGTGGTCAATTCTAATTAGGGGTTTAAAGGTGAACTAGAGCTTAACTAAAGAAGTAGGCTAGAAATGTTGTACATTTTGTTTTGGGCTTCTGTACCAACACAAGGCAACCACAGCATATCTCCAAACTGTCCTGTTTTGAAAGCTCAGCCCGCAGTCCTGGATTTTTATTAAAAAGTCTAGAGTTTCTCTTTAATCTCCTGCACTGCACTGACGCCAGAAAAAGATACAAAGTTTCTGAAAGTTAATTCAAATAAGAGGCTTTTTGGCAGTGAGCCCAGAACATTCAGCACCTGTACTTAGATGCATTTATAACACCTTAAGAAAACCAAAGATACAATTGTAACTATTTAAGATTAGCATATCTCTTGGGAGAGATGAGACCAACAGTTTAAGGGTAAGGGCACACGCTAAGATTCGTGGAGATTTAGTCGCCTGGTGAAAAATCGCCACGTCGTGCGACTAATCTCCCCGAAAAGCCTTCCCGCCGGCTGGAATCTAAATAGCCCGAAGTGGAAACGGGCAACTAAATCTCCCCGAATCTTGGCGTGTGTCCTTACCCTAAAGGGCAATTACAGCTTCATTAGCAAAACTGTTTTAACACATAAAACATGACCCTAAAACTCACAGAAATGTGTTCAAACTTTGTTAACCTGCCAAATTTTGTATGGTAATTAGAGGGTGTGGCCAGAAAATGGACATGTTAACATTTTCACTGTAGACTCTTTTTTTCCCTCTTTACATTTCTCAAATGTTGGGAGGTATGCCACAGTCCTTTAGCAGGGAAGATATGTGATGCCACAGTAGCTCTGCATCTTCTTTTCTGCTGATTCACTGCACATGCTCTGTGCTGCTTTCACTTACTGAGATTAGGGACCGACTCCAAATATACAGTACACATTGAATAGAAATGTCACAATATAAGGTTGATTAGTAATTAATACAGATAATTACTACATGAAATTATCAGCCTTGCAGCATCAGCTTATATTACAGTCCAACCTAATTTTCTGCTTGATGATTTGCAACGACCCCTAAGCCTAGCTGTTCAGAGCCCACTGAGTATGTGAGTTTTTGCAAGATGGTGATCACCTGTGGTAAGTCGGATGTCCTGGATCATTTCTGAGAAGCTGAAATTTTAGGCTGCTGCAAGAAGTTCAGTATCTAAAATATGGCATTTTTAGCAATATTCATTTTTAGGGTTAGTTCTCCTTTAACACAATCATTTCCACATGCGTTCATGTTTGTTTTTATTAAAAGAGCCTATACTCCTGTTTGTCTTTATTAAAACAGTCCATACTTTTCTATTGTTCCTGTACACCTGGCACCATGATCACCTGCCAGACACAAGTAAGACACAACATGCAATGGATAAAAAAGCCCCCTCATTGGAACAACTTTCCACTTGCCTTCAGTGGTTCTGAGTGTGCAGTGAATATAAACACATAGCAAAAGCATGAGCTGTGGTAATTCATGTATTCCCTTGAGGTGAAACACAAGAAAGAGTCACCACTCTGGAGCCCATGACGAAAAGCTTGTGAATAAGAGCCCTTAAACCCACTGACTGACAAGCAATTAGAGGAAATCCTACACAAAAATCATCTATTGAGAGCAAATAGAATTAGCCAGTAGGGGATTACAGGGCTCATATATTACTATGCCTGTACAATACTCTAAATCTATTTCATTGGCAGCAATGCTGGTCAGGTTAATGCCAGGGGCTGAGAGGTCAATGGGAGGTTAGAAGGTCAGTTAAGAGGATAAACAAATCCTGCCTAAGGGTAACCTTTCACATTATACTATGGACAAGTGACTGCATTTAAACAGGTATTACATTTGACAAATCATGTACATATGCGTAAAAAACTAGGTATATTTTTTTATGTAAAAAAAAAACCAGATAAATAAATAGGGAACTACCATGGAGATGTAATACGAGATTTATCATCATGGAAGTAAAGACCTTTCTAAATATAATGGACTTCAGTGCTGTTTGTGAAATGATCTTGCTATTGTTCATTTTTCCCCTATCAGTACGTAGTCTCCAGTGTCGGACTGGCCCACCGGGATACCAGGAAAAGTCCCGGTGGGCACAGGTGTCAGTGGGCCCTCATGCTGCTAAACATTTGGCATATTTCATGGCCATTCCCTATTTTTATGAGTACAAAGAGGCTAAATAGTTAGAAAAATAGAGTATAGTATGTAAAGAAAAGAGACTAGGAGAATAGAGGTTGAGTGAGGAGAGGAAGAAAAATAGTACTAAGAGTGGGCCCATGGTCTAAGATTAATTGGTGGGCCCCTGGTCAAAGGTTTTTGGGTGGGCCCCTGGTGTCCCAGTCCGACACTGGTGGTCTCTATGCAGAGTTGGAGTTGGAGTCAGATTTCGATTGTTCCACACAAATGAATGGTGTGTGCCCCTTTTGCCTAGAACAGGCGTTCCCATACTTTTAGCAATGGTGTCCCATTATGATCTCCATAAAAGCATTATTAGCATTCTGTTCCATGGAAAATATTACTTCAATATTTATTTATGGGAAAATGTATATTTAATATTTATTTCTTATGTAACCTTAATGTAATAAATATCTGAATGCAAAGCATGAATAGGAGGGTGATTTAGACAAGCTGTTTGTTGACATTGATCACCAGCTAAAGGTCTACTGGTAGATCCCGATCTACCTTTTGGGCACGCCTGGCCTAGAAGATGTAAGCTGTAAAATGCAAAGCTTGCACGTAGAAAGACGGATTGCTGAGAGGTGAATATTGAAAAATAATTATTTTCATTATATAGAATTAAATTAATTTCATTATAAAATAAAAATTATTAGAAATGGGACCTGTTTTCCAGAATGTCAGGAACCTGGGATTTTTTGAACAATGGATCTTTCTCTAATTTGGATTACCATACCATAAGTCTACTAAAAATAAGTTAAACATTAAATAAACACAACAGGGTTGTTTTGCCTATAATAAGGATTCATGTTATCTTAGTTGGGATCAAGTACTGTTTTATTATTACAGAGAAAAATGAAATCACTTTGAAAGATTTGAATTATTTGGAGACTATGGGGCAAATTTACTAAAGGGCGAAGTGGCTGTCGAAAATTTGCCAGCATGACATCATTTTATTATATTTAAATTTTTTTTAGGATATTTCTCCTTTAAACATTAATGATAATGTCTGATACTAGTAGTAAAAGCCTTCAAGTAATCCCTCCAGCAGGAAAGATTATTTTCACTGAGAACATCTCCTAGCAATACATGTTTCATGCTGCTCTGATTCCAAAACCCAGAAATAAAAGGGGTTAAAACCATTGCTCAGGTTAATGATGGATTTCTTCTTTGATGTGCTGATTAGACTGGGCCCTTAGCAGGAGGCATAAATTGAGCCTGGTCTTTGTCAGCGAGACTGTGTGTCACATTGGATTAAATTAACAATGATTAAGTGGGTTGTTTCTTAAAATGAACATGGAACACAGTAATCAAAACAGATTTAATTCTACCTTAACTAAGTATATGAAAACATCAGCACAGAACGCCTATGTCAATGGTCTTTCTGTTATAAGTTGGTTTTTCCAGGGTTAACTCAATCCAAACAAGGTGATAATAAACAAGGTGATAATAATGCAATGTACCTGATGTCTATAAAACTTCAACAAGTATGCACTAAAAGCATAAAAAGCAATATAAGAATTAGACATTTACAGATCATTATATACACTATGTATATATATACTTTTGATTTAATTTAGATGGGACTTTGGATACATCCAAAGCAATGACATCGATAAGCACCTAAATTTTAATTGCCATAAAAATCACAGTCCTATTTTTTTGCTATACAGTAGAATCCCTATTTTTCAGAGGGCCAGAAAAAATGGTATAAAACCTGGTAAAATGTAAAACGCGGGAAATGCATTCTATATTGGTGGGACCACAAAAAAGCAGATTGCACATCGATCCAGCCGGCTCCAACTTCCCACCAACTGGAGGCCCCTCCGGCTGAACTCACTTCCCCACAACAGTAGCAGGAACAAGTGTGCGTCGGGAGACCAGGAGGAGGATGAAGGCGATGCCTGTCAGTGAATAGCCAGGGAGGAGAAATCAATCATTGCAGGATCGATGGTCGCCTTTTCGCCGTTTCTGAAGCAGACAGGAAGTCGACTTTCTGTAAGCTATTTCTTAATAAGGCTTTGCTATTTAAAAGTTTCTTTTGTCTTGGTGTTTATTTTTCGTTGTGCACTAACTAATTTTTTAAACATTTTTTTTATGTTACTGGTCCTTTAACATGGTTGTTCACCTTTAAATTAACATTTAGGGACATATTTATCAAGGGAAGAAAGGCAGAAGCGCTCAAACCACCCGCCACACTTTAATTTCACAAGTTGGAAACTCTTTCTATGTAGCGGTATATTATATCATTCAATGCAAATGCGCTCACCGCTGTTTCAAATTGGCTCGGGTGCACTTGCCCCGGGCCCTCCGCTTAAAATATTCCAATGTGGTAAAACTGTGGGTCACTCACCGCTCCTGTTCGGTGGTCCGGGTGCTGCGCCCCGAACCCTCAGCATGGGGGAGACATCAAAGTAAAAAGACAACTGCTTGGCACGCACTCCACAGGACTCCAGGTAGCGGTAAAAACTTATTTCTTTATTGCACAAACATATATCCTAACGCGTTTCGTGTGTTGCCACACGTAATCATAGGCATGCCTATGATTACGTGTGGCAACACACGAAACGCGTTAGGATATATGTTTGTGCAATAAAGAAATACGTTTTTACCGCTACCTGGAGTCCTGTGGAGTGCGTGCCAAGCAGTTGTCTTTTTACATATTTATCAAGGATCGAATTTCGAAGTAAAAAAACTTTGAAATTTGACCATCGAATTTGAGTACTTCCATAGTCAAAGTATTTTTTGGGATGGAGAATTTTGCCCAGATAATCTGCAATGGACTGTGGAACACTGTATTTTGTATTTGAGCTGAACATACCTTTTGACTACTGTTTTAATGATGAAACATATAAAGTTTTTGTTATCTCTTGAGACAGAGTAAACATGGAGGCTACGGCTACTCCATGTTTGGTCCTTGTTATATAGATAACTAGATTATCAGTATAATACACTCATCCTTAGGGCCTTAGCACACGGGCAGATTCAGGAGATTTAGTCATCTGGCAACTAATTGCATCTTCTGCGGGTCCTTACCCCTGCCTTTCGCCTGCTATAATGAAAAAATGCCAGCGCCAATGCACTTGCGGCACTTCCTCGTGAACTTCGGAAATCAAAGCGCCGCGAGTGCATTGGGGCTGGTCGTTTTTTAATTGTAGCAGGGGGAAGGCAGTTCGGGGAGATTGTCGGAGGGCGTTCCCCCTTCGTCAGATCACCTGACGAAGGGGGAACGCCCTCCGAAACGTTGTTGTTTGCAATAAACTTACCAGGGGTAGGACCCCGGTTTAACTAGCTCCGTGTGCCAGACCTTTCTCTTTTTCCTTGATCCATTGGGAGTGCCGTCTCCCTCAGGTTCTGGGCACCAGCATTATCTTACGAAGGGCCTGAGTGTGCGCGTGATCTCTCAGTACTAGCTGTTTATTGAACTCACATTGAACATGAGATATACTGCTCATTTAAGTTTCTAAGGTAAGCACATGCATTCACTGACGTGTTTCAGTATTCAGTTTTAAGTACTGATTTATTTTACCAGGGGATTACAAATAAAAAAGAGTCTCAAACTCCACAGTTGTATAGCTTTGGGATGGTGCAATAATTTATATCTACTAGAAGTAAAAAGTCCTTGAAGCCAGGGCAAAGTCTCTACAGGATAAAGTTTTGTGTGGCAAGACAGAAAAATTGCCTAAACTGGCCATACATGTCCAGATTTAGTCACAGTCAAGCATGTTGCATCAGCAGAAGAGGAAAAGAAGAGTCCTTTTTACGGGTCTATGGAAGTATCATTTAGTATTCTAATTTCAGTATCCAATATTTTAACTGTTGAAGTCACCAACATCAGGGTCACCAACTCTGTAAATTGTTCTAATTTTATACATTAGTCGATACAGTTCTTATCTTTGTACCTGCTGGCAATAATCAACAGGCAGATGTATAATTGATGCAATATTTTCTACCATCTGCTGCTGAAAAATGTATCAACTAATGTAGCTAATTTTGACACTTCAGAGTCTGCACCTTGATTACTAACAATATCAGAGAGAGAAATTTAATTTAGAAACAGTCAAAAATAACAGAAAATTATGGATTTATCTGAAAACAAGTGAACTTTAAAAAGTGTTTGGAAGGTGAAAAGCTATTTAAATTAGTCAAAAATATTGTAAGTTTATTATATTAATGATGTTATATTGATTATATTATATAGATAACCATTATTGCAATCAACAGTCCGTAAATGTTTTTTGTTTTCTGCACAGCTATAAAAAAATTATGGATAGAGGTACACTTTTGTGCTTTTTATTATTAGTTCTATTTTTTTATAGTGGCCCTAAGAACTGTACCTTTATTTTTATCATTCAACAATTTTAAAGCACTTGTCATAGGTCTCGATGCAGACAACTTTACTGCCAAGTATGAAGAAAGCGTTTCAGTCCCAAGAATGCCTTTCCATTATGTTTCAGTATTTAAAGTTTCAGTATTCTGGCCTCACAGCCCTCTGAAAAGCAAAGGTTAGATATGAACTTCCTATACTCTATAATCTAGATCTAAAAGGTAGAGTTGCTGTTCTTGGGGTTAAGCCATCCTCTACTTCCCAAATGTAATGGTCAGACTCAGATTCTGTACCATATGGTTTGAATATCTTGACACAGAAAAATATCCTCCATGATCTCTTCTGTCTTGGCAGCTACTGTGAGATAGTCCACCATGAATGGCTTGAGAGACTCTATTGTGTGTTCCATTCCTTCACTATGCTGGGTAGAGGTTGTTACTCTGCCTTCCTGGTGTACCACCTTCACAAAGAGGGTCATTTCATTCAAGTACATGGAGCAAAGTTACATTTTGGATGCTGCGCTGCATCAAACCATCTGTGCATGATTCCTTAGATGCATGTGTTCAGTGTATATTGACATAGCCTGCTGTGGAAACTATGACCATAAAGACTGTTCTAACTTTATATGGCAAACAGAACTACACCATGGCTTAACTCACAAACTCTAAAAGAACATTTGTCATTGAATTTATTTAAAGATCCGAATATAAAAAGTATGAACTAAAAAAAAGTGATGAAAAAAATTCCAGTTGGATTAAAAATGGTAAAAGGATCAGCACGCCTCCCTATGTATAGCATCTCAACAACAATTACTTGCGAAGTTATATCTTATTTTGATCAAAGATGCTTGAGTCACTAAAAATAACACACACACACACAAAATGGATATAATGCCAGGTCTTTCCACAATTTGGATCTTCATACCTTAATTCTACTAGAAAATCATATACACATTAAGGGGCATGTTTACTAACATTGGAGATTAATATCTTGAGAGATTTCTGGAGATGTTGCCCATGGCAACCAATCAGCAATTAGATTTAAACAGCCACCTATAACTTAGAAAACAAAAGCAAAGATCTGATTGGTTGCTATGGGCAAATCTCTCCAGATATTTATCTCCAATGTTTGTAAACATGCCCCCAAATAAACCCAATAGGCTGGTTTTGCCTCAAATGAGGATTAATTATATCTTAGTCGGGATCAAGAACAAGCTACTGTTTTATTATTACATTACAGAGAATAAGGAAATCATTTGGGAGACGGCCTTTCTGTATAATGGGTTTCCAGATAACAGATCCCATACCTGTGTGTGTGTGTGTATATATATATATATATATATATAAATATATATATATATATATATATATATAAAATATATATTATATTATATTTATCTTCCTAAAAAAGGGATGAGCTCCCTGTGCATCTGGATGGCAGATTATAGAACAGATGCTGGGATGTCATTTTCTGTACTCAGTGGAATGTTTGTCTGATTTCCTCCTAAGAACAGAACAAACCGGCAGGCAGCGTAATGACAAGTGTGCCTGAGAGAGAGATGGCAGTAGCTGGGAAGTCTCTGGGGACAAAGACATCATTGTGAATGCCAGTCAGAGCTCTTATTGCATCAGCGCACATTCAGCAATATCCTCTAATCAGCAAGGAGCCAGCAGGTGTCAGGGGGATTCTAGAACAGGCACAACTAAGAGCAAGGGGGGAAAAATTCCCAACCCTTCACCTGTGATGAATAGTCCTGATTTACTTCTGATACATCCAGAAATGCAAAACCATGGTTGATAAAGAAGTGCACATCAGCATTGGGCAAACCTGCTCACTGTTGGCATTGTTATTCATGTATGCCTTGCACTGTCATACACTAAGCAAGCTTGCTCATGAAAACTGAGTAAATTTGCACTTGGACAGTAACCCATGGCTACTAGTACCGGATTTATATGCCTCTGCCCTAGGATTCTTCTTCCGTCCCCATCTCTGATCCAACTGTCAAGTGTGCATTAAAGATGCACATGTAAGAGGGCTAGTAGTCCATCCCAGTAGTATCTAGCTGATGACGTTACATGTTTTTTTATATAGACAACAAATGTTTGCTTTCATTGCTCTAGTAAGGCATATTGGCTGCCAATCTATGTAGCCAGATTCAGATTTCTGTACAGGATATGACCAACTGCAAGACAACATGTACCTAGAGGTTTACAAAGATGATGAGTTTCAATCTGCAATATATTTAACCCAATATTCCAGGCCTGCTCACCTGGCCAATGAGGTTTCCAAAGGTGATGAGTTTATGTCTGCAATATATTTAACCCAATATTCCAGGCCTCCCCATCTGGCCAATGAGATTGTATCTTTCCACAACCGATAGATTACGTTTTATGCACTTAAATCAGCTGCTGTCAATTTTCACTTTCTGTAGAATAAGATTTGGACTACTAAACTGTTATGAGAAGAAAAATGCATACATTGTTCAACATGAAACCTAATAGCAGCAAAACGGAAAGCATTTTTATATAATAAGACAGAGGTGCCCACATAAGGCATGTGCTTTTTTTGCACAAAATCTCTTGCCCTTACTATATTGAAATAGGTGAGCAAAGAGGATTTCCTTTTCATTCAATATGCACCCTGATATCCAAATGCAAGTACCACTGCTATGCAATGACAGACACACAAGTGTAATGGCAAGACAATAGCTTATTTTTTGCAAACCTTCTTGTATTGTGGTAATAAATAAGGTTTTTTTACCCTGTGAAATGGAAATAAGCAACACCTGCAATACTTACTACCACAACTCCTATCCATCATCATCTGTGTAACATCTCAGTGACTGCACTTGAGCAGCATCTTTTCCCCAGAGCCAATAACTAAGGTCATAGGTGAGGAACACAAAGCTATATATTACATGCTGGACTCCTTCTAACAAACATGTTATAGCAGACTTCATTAGCAAAGCCTCCCTGAATGTGCAAGAGAGAAGGTCATATTGTTTTGCATTCTTACATCAAGTAGTAAAAAAACCTACATATATGCAGTTATTTTAATAAAAAAAATGATAACCTTTATATAAACTAATAGGGCAATGTGCATAGTTTCAGATGTGTTCATTTAGTTGAGGTTAGTTTAGTTCTAAAGCTGGCCATAGATGCAAAGATCCGATTGTACGAATCATCGTAAGATCGGACTTTTCCATCTCCCGACCTGCCACTAACCATTCCGATCAAATAAAGTAGAAAAGAACAGATCAGCCGATGTTCTGCCCCTGACAGCAATCGTACAAAAGTTATGTCCGACAAAGCTGGTCTCCCTCTGAAAATCGTACGATCAGCAATACATGCAGAGATATTATCGGCAGCCAACAGAAATCTTTTAACCTGTCCGATCGTCCAAACGACCGATCTCCACCGGACGAAAAATGTTGGGACTCTCCACACACGGTCCGAAAATCATACAAATCCTCGATTCGTACGATCAGATCTTTGCGTCTATGGCCAGATTTAGTGTGGTTTCCATATTAGTCTCACTCATCTACCACTATTCTTGCCGTTACTATTCTGTAATTTAATACAAAAATTGTCAAGAATAATCATGCTTGTCCCATATACCTCCATGAGATCAAGGGACCTATTTGTCAAAATCTGTACAGGGCATATATTTACTTTACTTAACTAAGCAGCAGACTGCTAGTTTGGACTTATTGCTCCTTCACTCAGTTGTTGTTTTTAAATGCATTCCCATTCTGTGACTTTTTGATGAGTTCCACCTCATGGGATTGAAACAATTAATGTAGCCCTTTATTGTCTGTAGCTTGTACTCAGGGGGGCTAAGATGAACCACCAAATGCAGATGAGACACAACATCCAGTCTTCACCTTAATAAATTCCGAAACCTGCCCAATTGATATCTGGCAACATTTTGGGCAAATATGGGATGGGCAGCTAGGCTGCTGACCTGGTCTAAAGGTGACCATACACGGGCAGATTAAAGCAGCCAATATCGGTCCTTTACACCAATTTGGCAGCTTATCTGCCCGTGTATGGGGGCTTCCTGTGGGTCTTCCCGATCGAAATATCTGGTCACGATATCGATTGGGAAGGTTTAATTCTACAGGCGGTCGACCCGTTGGAGCCCATTGCTCCTCGTTGTAATCTAATCATTCAGCTCTAGGGCTGAAAGTTCGGATAAAGACCTGTGGGCATGTGTAAATTTGTCTTTGAAGATACAGAGACGTAAAAAAAAAAAAATCAGTACAAATGAAGTCTGATAACACAAAAGGACAATTTTGTATCCTAGGACCTAACTGACGAGACTAATGAGATCATTATGGTTTCTCCTAATTCCTTTGCTAAAGGGTTTCCCCCAAATCAATCATTTCCAGGATTAGTAATTAGACATTAGAATTATGCTGCATGCTAATTGTCTCTGGTCTCAAATACCAAGAAGGACCAATCTGCAAAATAGATAGACCCTTATAAACAAACACGCTGGATTCTTTATACAGTTAGTTTTAGGGTGATACATTGTGAAGCATACAAAGCAGGTAGGTGCATGCCTAATTAAAAATTGTCATTCTCTCTGTCACAGGAATGGGTAGTTAACTAATTTACGGTCGGCATCAGCCACCAGGAAAATGGTCGAAAAACTTAAGATATCATAAGTTTGGAGTTTCCTCCTAAAGGGGTTGTTCACTTTTCAAACACTTTTTGAGTTGAGTTGTTTTACAATTGTTCTCCAGAATTAAAGATTTTTTTTAATTGCTTTCCATTTTATATTTTTTACTGTTTTTCCAAAATATAAGTTTAAAGTTGAATGTTTCTCTCTGTGGTGTTTCAGTCTGGCTCAGTAATTCAGGTGCAGACTGTGAACTGTTACAATTTTGCAACTTTTAGTTGATACATTTTTCTGCAGCATCTCTGGAGCATTAGCAACTATTGTATCAATTGTAACTGCTGCCTTTAATAAAATCCAGGGATTCTGCTAAGCGGGGACAAAGATAAGAAATATGTCATGTAGAAAATGAAGGTTCACTGGAGAGCAATTGTGTTCAATTTTAATTGCTTTTATTCTTGGTGCATAGCACAACATGTTTCGGACCTCTTGGGTCCTTCCTCTGGTGCAGTTTCACCAGAGGAAGGACCCAAGAGGTCTGAAACATTCATATACATTCTGGAAGTGGCAAAACCAGATAGATCGCTGTCGGATTGAGCAGCTCAAACACTCAAGAAACGGTTTGTCGCTTCAAATACTTCTATTTTTGGTAATTTAAGTATATGAAATATGTCAACTAAATGTATCAATTTAGAACAGTTTAGAGGGTCAGCGATCTGTAACCAACTGAACTGAAAAAAGAATTGGAAGGTGATCAACCAGTTTAATGTGGGAATACCCTGGCAGGGGTGAGAGTGATGGCTGCAGAATAATATATCTCCATGATGATCATAGGTCTTAGCATTGAGAAGCTCATTGTGTGTTAACTCTTCTAGAAATCAGATTGATGCTGAGCAAGGTTTGTATTGGTATGATTCTAAAATGACAACACCAGCTGATGCAAGCAAACTTAATAATCAGCCACCCAAGATGGTGCACACTTATGTCTTAACTATCATACCAGATACATATTGCAGCATGAACTATTGTTTGCTATACTTTCTCCAGTTGCCATATATAACTGGGCATTCAAATCTCCTCCAACAAACAAAGGGAATCTGACACATACACATATACAGCCACTTGTCTTCTACACACACAGCTGCCATTCACACACTGATTTTCAGCCTTGGATCCTTTACCTCTCCTTGCAGGTCAACTGTAGGAAAGCTAGAAAAAACCTGGTTTACTGATCTCTTTGTCTGATCTTTCCTACCCCGCAGACTTCTGAAAGCAAGCAATTATTTTATCTTGCCACCAACCGTGAGCCTGTGACTGCCTGTCTCTCAGATCCCTCATCTCTGCAGGGCTCTGCCATAATGTTGCTCTCGTTTCACCTGTGCTGGTCCATTATTCCCTGCTGCCATGGATATCAGACTCCAGCAAAAGAAAAAGACAGCTCTACATCATCAGAAAAGCTGATATCCAATGTGGAATCTTACTATATTTCCAATACTACATATAAACAGAGCCAACTCAATCGCTTAACAGAGGAACGACTGCTCTTTGTTATTTAAAGCTGCATTCAAGGCCCAGGCAAATGGTTAATGAAGACAATACATTATCATGAATCTATAACAAATATTATGGCAGAAAACTAAGGCTAATGCCACAGATGGCAATTTTCACAAAAACACCATCCCGTGTTGTATGAGCAGGGACACAAACTGAATCTGCATGACAGTGCTCAAACTATTGCTATTGGCTTCTAAGAACAATATCTCAGTTAACACATGCAATATTGTATATACCATGTCAAAAATATACTATATATTATGTAAATGAGAACATCATCCTTGGATTTTTGTGTGCACCAGCTTTTGGTTGGACTAATTAACTAAGAGCATGCATGAATACTTACCGAATATCCAAAATATATGATCAGCTAAGTTAGTGATTAGTCCTCATTTGAAAAATTAATGCTTTAGCATAATATGAGTTCAGATATTTATTTAGTGGTATTCTCAGCACTATATATTGTTACATATTGTAAGCAACAAAGTCAGGGAGTGAATGAATCTGCACTCTGTAAATGAAGGTATTTTGTGATGATTGTGCAGGTGTATTCATTGTGTGCCTTGAATCATCTGCTTTGTGTCAGTTCACTAGGAAGCCCCTGACAACACATCTGGCAATATCACTACTAAATACACCTAGGGGTCTATCTGGTCATTGCAGCTAACTTTTCCCCGTTTAATACCTTGTTTTAAAGCATCTCATGGGATCCTGGTTGAAGTCCAAAACTCTCTTTTGATCTCTTCCTAAAGAAGCAGATTGGACAATAACTATTTAGGGGATACTTCTGCAGTTCTGCAGTGACACAGTTATGGTAATTACAGTAGTGAACAGTATTTATTTTATTTTATAAATGGCATGAGTTACTCTGTCTCCCTTCTTCCATATGAATTATGAATAAAATACAATTGTAGTGCAGAGACTGGCCCAAAAATGTCTGCTTTCGCATTTAAGGGTCGACCTCTTCTCCACAATCTTTTCAGATAGTTCACCATAAATAAAGACTTTTTCCAATTACTTTCTGTTTTCTATGTTTGACTGTGTTTCTAATATTGAAGTGTAAAGTTTCATTAAATTAAAGGGGACCCGTCACCCAAAAAAAATATTCAAAATCCTATTTTATCACATTAGTCAAGCAAAATGAACTGTAATTACAAAATAAATTATTTGAATCTTGTTTCCTTCAGTCTGGGAATTCATAATTATAGCCAGCAAGCAGGAGCCATTTTGTGGACACTGTTATTAAGACAAGCCTTGCATCATCTCAGAATCTTGTTTGTGCACCAGAATGGGGGACCTGATGTCCATCCCCATGCACTGTCTACACAATTAAATGGTGAAGAGAACTGGGGGAGTGTGAGGAGACCAGTGACATCTAGGAAGTGCTGAATGGAAAGTGAAAGTAATTAGCATAGAGAAGGGGCAGACAATATTGATTGACAGCTGAGATTTTTAAATGAGCTTACAACAGCTATGAATGCTTTAATAAAAAATAGAAATTGGATTTCATGTTTAATTTAAAAAGGACTTTTATTATATAGCTTTTTGTGTCTGGGTGACGGGTCCACTTTAATGAAGCTCTGGGAGGGGGGGCACCAACCCTATAAACTTTTCTAAATTGATACATTTAGTTGATACATTTGTTATCTTTGGCCCTGCTGAGCAGAATCAATAAGTTTCATTACATTGATACAATAGTTGCAAATAATATTCCACAGATGCTGCTGAGAAATGTATCAACTAAATGTTGGAAAATTGTAACCGTTTAGAGTCTGCACCTGATTTACCGAGCTGACAGGCTCAAACAGGAACATTCAACTTTAAACTTAGATTTGGAAACTGTCTTTTTCAGTGCAGATCAACAAAGCTGGCGAAAGGATTGCATCCACTTCTCTTTACCTGAATTTTTTATTTTGCAGGCTGAGAGCAGTGGAACTACTCCTTTCTCCAGATCCGTTGATCTGCCCTGAAAAGTACAGCTTCAGCTTCCGCTTATGTATGCCATAAGTTACTCTGGCTCCTATCTTTCGACGAATTATTAAAGGGGTTGTTCAACTTCCAAACACTTTTTTCAGTTCAATTGTTTTCAGAATGTTCCCATGAAATAATTACTAATCGCTTTTCATTTTTTACTGTTTTTTCAAAATTTTCAATTTTTAATGAGCCCATCCTAAAAACAAATGTGGCATGCCCCTCAAATGATTAATAAAAAAATATTAAAACAAAAACATTTAACAGTTACAACTTTTAAACCCAATCCCACTTCAAAATATGAAAAAACACCAGCTATTTTTTTTTCTTTTTTTATAACTTTTCGGCATACAGTATATGATGTCATTGACATAAGATTGAGGAGGATGTAGCTTTCTCTTATCAGTTCGCCAGGTATAACCTGGCAAAGGAAACTCTGGCGAAAGGGGTAACATAATGGAAAATTCACCTGATTAAAGGGCGTGAATTTGAGGAGTAATGATTGTTTGCCTGAGTGAAAATTGTCTGGTGAAAGGGCATGAAACTTACTTAGCGATGACCTCTTTTCCTAGTGTATTGTCCTCTACGCCTGTTAGTGAATTAGCGATGTCCCTATGGATGGTATTTCTGGCAAATTTTCGCTAGCGATGACCACTTTGCTCCAATGACTCTGGGTGCAGGCAGGACAGGAGGATAAAGCTAGTGTAGGGGCTGATTCTTTGCCTGCGTATTTCAGCAGACTGATTTTCAGCCCCTGTTTTACATAATAATTCCCACTTTTCATAGGCGGGTCCTTCAAATTTATGTATGGAGATTATTAGATGCAAAGGAAGCTGGACATTTATGTGATAGGCCAAAATGCACAGATCTACTGGCCCGAAAGACTACGGTACATCAGCAACAGCACATGCAAATAGTGAGTTTTTGCATGAACAGACAGATTTTCTGGCAGCAAAAAAAAGTGTCTGGGCCCGCAGCAAAAAAAAATGTCTGGGCCCGCAGCAAAAAAAAATGTCTGGGCCCAGACACTGAACAGTGGATGCCAAAAACAACCAAACTGGTCAGTCAAACTGTGTATGGCCAGCAACTGTCATTTAGCATATGTTTGGAAAAGAAGCCACAACAACTACACCTGAGATAATAGAAAGTGCAACAGCTCTCAGTTTTACAGCTCACGGTTTTGGAATTTAAATATTTATCTGATTCCTATGGTCTCACTCATCCTAGCAACCGAGAGTGCTTTGAATGACAAACTGGAAAATAAACAAGAAAATCTGAACAGAAATATACACAACTAAAAGTATTTTAACAATATAACTGTAGTTTCCACATTAAGCTGGCCATATACGTGCAGATTTTAGTCTTGTATCCGACGCTGATTGTATCTGCAACTGCAACTAACCGTTCAGATTAAATAAAGTAGTAGTAGTTTTGGCATTGACAGCAACTGTATGAAAGTTATGTCTGACAAATAGTAGCGACAGTCAGATATCGTCCGATAGGCAATACATGCATCGATATTATTGTTATCAGACAAGAAATCTTCTAACCTTTCCAAACGACTAAACGACCGATCACCATGGTATCATAAATGTCGGGACCATCCACACACGGTCCGAATATTGTACAAACCTTCGATTCGTACCATTTTATCTATGCGTCTATGGCCAGCTTAAATCTGTCTTATGCTTGCTGGGTTCTGGGATATGACAAAGAGACTCAGTTCTAAAGTCCAGAAATGGGAATGGCAGAATATAAAAGAAGGCTATTTCAGACTATCAAGGCCAGCATCATATTAAAAAGTGTTTATTAATGTGAACTGCCCATTTACGACTAACGTGCAGCTGACAACACATCTCTGCATATGAGAATATTTCCTAAACCACTTTTACAAGGGCTGGGCAATGTAAACAGGCCTACAAAGGGAGGAAACATAAGGACACTGAGTAGAAAGGGTTAAAACGGAGGCAGTGTTTAAAAGAAGATGTGCCCCAAACAGTGTGAGGACTAAAGTGTAAATTTACACGGGCATAAACAGTGCTTGAGATGCCCTGTGTACCACAAAGAGACAGAACAAAGGAAACATGATAAAACAAAGGGAACATATGGCTGGAGCTACAAAGGTCTGTAAATTAAAGATAAAGGGAGATTAGATAATAAAGAACATTTCCTCCAGGCACTGCCAGAGTGAATTAGACCTTCCCACTAGCAGAGGGAAGGGGGACTTCTGACTTCCTCCAGAAGAATATCCAGCAGATTGAGTAACCAAAGCTGGTGCAGAGTCGCACCCCTCCTCTTTCCCCAGACTTGGCACAGCACTCCTCTCTGCTCTTTGCAGAAGGCCAGATTAATTAGCAGTGCTGTGCCAAGTGATGAGTGTGCCCACCTGCTGAAGAGAAGGCTGCAATGATCTGGTCCAGCTAACCAGCTGCTGCAGGGGCAGGGCACAGGCAAATCTAGACTTTAATGAGATTACAGAGGGCAATATAATTCTGTGCTATTAAAAAGCACAGTGGCAAGGTAAGCAAAAATATAGAAATACATTTATAAATAGACATAACTCCTCTCCTAATATACAGGACTCTCACAAAGAGCAATACAGTAACCAAACTCCCAGGCTTTCATGAAAGCCAAAGAACCAAAACTGGGTCCAAGATCCAGGTGGGTCATCATCCTTTAATAAATGGTAATATTCTCAGAAATTATTTTTGTTTCTTTGGCAAATGCAAGATATCAGTCGGCCCGGCCCCTTGGCGGGCCCAATACACAAGCAGATAAGATGTCAACTGATTCTGAAGTCTGCTTTCTACTGTTAATTACTATAGTACTACAGAAAAATAGCTTGGACAATTATGCCACAGCCCACAAGTCTCCTGTCTCTCTAAAAAGCAACCTAAAGACATGGCAAAAAAACTCTATAAAAGTCTGATTCACTGTAAGGTACTCATTGCACAGAGCTGACATATGCTTTCTGATGCAAAGAAGATTAGCCAAACAACACAGGCTGGTGTAGCGGGGATCTCCCCGGCACGTTTATTTCGTCAAGTGATGTAACGTTTCGGGGGCATGCCCCTTCATCAGACATGTCTGATGAAGGGGCACGCCCCCGAAACGTTACATCACTTGACGAAATAAACGTGCAGGGGAGATCCCCGCTAAACCAGCCTGTGTTGTTTGGCTAATCTTCTTTGCAGATATTTCTGGGAGAGGCGCCGACCCCTCCAGCCAGCACCGGGCAACTATTACCAGGAGAGACCTAGGGGAAATTAGGTCATTTGTTTTGCTATATGCTTTCTGATCCCAGCTGTATGTAGTGTATTTACTTGCCCTTTGTAGTCACCTCTGGGTGCCAGCAATCATCACTATCCCCCAAGCATTTGCAACCTGAAGAAGGGATTTGAGACTTTGCCAGGAATTATTACTAGAGCACGTTATGACTATGTAAAGGTTGTTCTGAGCATGGGTATGATGTCATAAGTGTGCAAGGCACAATCAATTTGCTTGTAGCAACAACCAGAGATCTTAACATGCTGAGAAAGCTAATCAGAGAAATTGTCTGCTACATTGAGAAGCCAATTTGTCTGAAATAGAAAAATGTGTAGTCCTTTAAAGGATAACAAAAGTTTAATTCCTAAAGGCTTTTCCAATTCATAAAGCTGCTGTATGACCCCAGAGGTATAGCACTACTACAACAATTAAGATTTCTTCCCATTGATATAAATGAAACGTAACTAGGCAGATCAAATGAGTGACCTTAGCAGGTGGAGATTCGGGGGGAAATTTATTTTCGCCAGGCGACAATCGTCTCTTATTCAGGTGACTAATCTCCCCAAACTGCCTTCCGGCCGGCTAGACTCTTATTTGCCAACGGGATGGCACTCGGAGCACTTAGTTTTCTGAAGTCGGCCGAAATGTCCTCTTGAGACAGTTTGGGGAGATCAGTCAGCCGCAGAAGAGGCGATTTGTCGCCGGTGACTAATATCCCCAAATCTCCACGTGTGCCTCTGCCCTAAATGTCTGTATTTCAAACTGCAATGTTGAAGGATAAGCATGACCTATGCGTGCTGAGCCACCATAAGGATACAAATGCCAATATTTGAGAGCCAATGAGATCATTTTCTTCATGTATTTGTACAGGAACTGTTTCTTATATAGGTTTAGGGCACACTAAGGTGCTCATTTACTAACAGTGAAAATAATATTTAAACAGCTACAATTTGCAAGTATACAATTTATTGAAGTGTTTTTTAAGAAAATGTACTACTACTATAAAATACACTATAATTTCTTAATCTGTGGGTCTCCAGTGCTGTAGACCCTGCTGCACATCCATAAAGACAGCTCTCCTTCATCTACATGTGGAAGTTGTGCAGGCTTGGTCCACAAGCATTTTTATGGTGAGTATGTTCCAGCTGCATGTTAGGTCAGTGTCAGGGCCATGTTTGCTGTGCCTCACTATTTGATCAGCTGCTCCTGGATTGTTAGATAGATTGTCTCCATTTATTGAACAGTGACAATGCAACACAAAAAGCTGACAATGAGAGGTCACAGTCCAGATATACAAGAGCGTTAATGATCACATCACCAGAAAGGAAGTGTTCAGTGTGCTGCTGGTACAAGTCAGTAGAAATCTCTCTACAAGGCAATTGTTTTCTCTATTATTAAAAAAGACCAAGGCAACATTAGACAAGTAAGTATTACAGCTCAACTAAGAAACAGACTAGAAATACTAAACCTTATTTTTTTTGTCTTTTGTACTAGCCTTTTGCCACACAACCTCCAGCTCCTCTAAATGCCCCCTTAGTAGCTCATAACTTCCCTTCTGCTGATTTACAGAAAATGCTGTGGGCTGCAACAGTTATTTGAGCTTCAGGAAAAACTCACAATATAGAGTATATATATACAATAAAAAACTCATAGCATAGGTGGTGGTGGCAGCATCAGGCTGAAAGATTACATGGTCCAAAAATGTACATTTGCAAAATATGAAAACTATAAAGATCTTTAGATCTTGTAAATATTCTGAAGACCAACAGTTCAGTTCTTGTGGTAAGGCTTGAAAATTCTGTAAGCATAGCTAAAGCAGCATTCAGAATCTCTATTGGGTTTGTTATGTATAACTGTAGGTTGTCTGCATAAACTGCCATTTTTTTTCCCTAGAGACTAAATTTAAAGCCCTGCAGTTCTCCAGATTGCCTAATTTATGGCTAGGGGCTCAATGGCTATTGTGAATAAATTGAGTAAAAGCATGCACTACTGGCATGTGGGCACCATGGCAGAAGAGAACCCCGCATGATACATTGGTGTGATCCACGGGTCATAATGGGAACATGGCGTGTGAGGTATTGCATTAATTTATTTGTTGCCAGGACCCACTACCCAGTGGGCCCAGGTGACTGGTTTGCTAATAATTTCTAGCTTAGTAGTATGGGGCCTCATGATTACTGATGGTAACATTGGCTTTGGCTATAAGGCCTCTGATCTTGAGCTGTAGGACAGGGCTTTTATTTAGAAACTGGGCCCACCATATAAAATGAGTTTACAATTGGGAGTACTTTATGGTAGCCCAGGGTCAAATGTAAGTGTCAAAAACTTTTGCTTTGAGTCTAAGGCCAGTGTCACAGAATGTATTTAAGCTAATCTGCTGTCTTCTACCCCAACTTTAGATGCACAGAGCATCTGAAACAGATTTTGGCAAAAAGACACAAAGGTATGTATACTGTCTTGATAAGTCTGTATGGATCATTTTAAATAAATTCTTAAGAATTTTTATGAAGATCAAGGCATCTGTGTCAATGAATAATGTTGGTGGGTATGTGTTACACGACTTATGGGATAACCAGGAAAGACCACTTTATGAGCCTCCCACTGGGTTTTTGGGGAGAAGAAACCCTGGTTGCACTAATCCTTAGTTTTGTTCCAGTATTCACATTATCTAGTCATAAGGAACACAGCTTGCCATCGCTACTCTTGAAACAGAACTGCAACTCAAAATGCCCAGACCTGGAAGAGTTAACAGGAGAGGAATGCCAGGAAGCACTAGTATAAACAGAGCTTTAGCTTGCATTCCATGTACAGTATGTATATGCCATGAGCTTCCATAGGAAATGTAACATTCCTGTTGTTGGCACGGGCAGGCGCAGATGGGGGAGCTCATCGGGTAGGCACTAAGCCATGGGTTCTGGGGCAAACCGCTGGGCTAGCTGGCTGTGAGATTTACAAGCTGTTTAGCTCTGTGTTTTAGCCGCTGGCAGTTTCATTATTTATTTTGTCCTGTGGAGCTGGCTGCTGTGTGTAGAGCTAGCAGGTGTCTATAAACCAAATGTCTGTGCGATCAGCCTGCGGAAAAGATGCAGCAAGCTCAACAGCACCCCAGCTGGATTATACGGTGCCAGCGCTTTATAGTAACTGATGGAGTTATGGGGTGTGTGGCATCAATTTAACAGTAACACTGCCACTGCATTTTCAAGTCACATAACGGGAGAAGCTATAAAAATAAGTATAGCACAAATGCGACCCCCCACTGATGGGAGTCTCCCAAAGGGCTTTATTGTAGTGTTGCCTATTCATAGGCTTTCTGGCAGTGAACTTGCAGCAGATACTGCTAATAAGATGTGCTAAAGGGTAAGAGTTAAAGTGGTTAGAAGGAAAACGATGAATGCCTCTCATTTGCATGCTCCTAGCTGCTGCCTCTAGCTGTGAAGAAGAAGCCCTTTGCTGTGTATTGTTGCAGTGAGACAGGTGGCTGGACCTGACTGAAACAAAATCAGATATCCAGCCACGCATAATGGAGCATTTCTTATAACCCAGGGTCATGGAAAGATGAAGAGATCTATAAAACCTCCAAACGCAGCTGTAGGCTTCTTTGGAATGCAGGGGTGAGCTCTAATGTAATTAAAGAAATGGTGCAGCAAAACTGAACCCAATGACCTATGCGTTACAGAGGGGTAGTGATTCTGGCCTTTTAAGTGGAATATTGCTTTCGTAAACATCAGCATATACTGCAGAATTTAGGAAACCACTAATTACTATGTACATAGAGTGTGTGTATAAATGTATTTATACATCACTGATATATGCCCCAGCTCTATGGCAATAGAACATCCACATAGCCATATAGTCACATTTTATGTGTTTATCCTTATTTCATATGATACGTCATGGGGCTCTAATGATGACTGAAACCTCTGAACTTATGACCTTTGTAACCTCACCAGAAATCAAATGTGCTCATGCAAACACTGCTTGTACCACTAAAGGTCTATTGCTGACATCTAGTGTTGAGTATAAACATTGCATTTTGAAAAAATGAAAGACAGGCCTGACTAGTAGTAAAGGGCAACTAAACAAGTGCAAATAAGCACCCTTGTCAGTAAATCAGTCCCAGAATGCTTTTATGTAATTTTAGCAAAGTCTCCCATCAAAAAAAAGATAACTGAGGCCACACATTAAGGGTTAGTTCACACAAGGAGATTTGTCTCTTCTTCTGGGCGACCATCTCCCCGAACTGCCTTCGCGTGTCTTCTCATCCGCTATAATGCTAAAGCACACGCGACACTTTGTTTTCTGAAGTTGCCGAAGTTTCCTCGTGAGGCAACTTCGGAAAATGCATCGCCGCGTGTGCTTTAACGCAGGCGACTTTTCATTATAGCAGATGGGAAGACACGCGAAGGCAGTTTGGGGAGATTGTCGCCCAGAAGAAGAGGCGATTAGTCGCCAATCTCCACGTGTAAACTAACCCTAAAACAGTTTAATCTTTTTCGCAGACATATTTTTTATCTGATTCACAGACAACCCCAGTTTATACAAGAATATGGAGCCAGTTTCACTTTAGCACTTCTTAACTTGAAGAACTTCAAAGGAGCTGATAAAACTAATTAAGGGTCTATTGAGAAGCCCCTGATTATGAACTGCTCAAAGGCTACTGATCAGAGATGAGGTGGGGTTTGTTAGTTCAAAGGTAGACAGTGAGCTCTGAACAAACTGTCATTGCAGTGTACAGGCCTCCTGGAGGGATAAACATAAGGAGACCAAGGGGGAGTCAGGCCACTGGTTTAAGGTGATGGTGGGAATTGGTATACTTCACACGAATTATTAGAGGGCATACAGGTCAATGTGAGATCTAGGTGGGACCAGTACTATGATTTTTTATATATTGCAATCCCTATAATCGTGACACCAGATCGTGATGCATCAAAGTTTTTAAATTTATCAATTCCCTCTTGTTTTTAAAGGAGCAATTACATGTTATGTTTTAATGGGTAATTTATTTTGACATACTAGTGGAATGTGAACTGCTCAATGTACAATTAGCACCTTATGCACCCTTGCACTTTAATAATTTATAATTATCAATTGACTCCCATGGGACACAAGTATGACACTGGTTTGTACCAAAAAGATAGACACTGAGTTTTGGTTTTCACATAATGAATTTATTTACGGATTGAAGTGATCATGTATTAATCACATTTATTTCATGAATTTTCTCTTTTTTCACCTTTTTCCTACTATATATATACAATCTATTTTACAATAATTAAAATATAGACTGCGCGACCTTGTTAACTCTTCTTGGCAGTTCCTATCTTTTTGGTACAAACCAGCACGTCTATAGTTAATTAATGGACTTCCTAATAGTGGTGGCAGGTGGTTAGAAAGTGCGGAAAAACAAACAAATCACAATAGATGGTGGGAATTGCCCAAGGGTTTAGCCGGATGGCTTGGGATGAGAGGGCAGGAAAAAGGTCACAGAAGGCACTAGGAAACACGGCCGACTATGTCATCCCCCACCGTTGGCGAATGCACAAGCGCCATGGATGCATGAGTGCGCATGTGTGGAAGAGCGCAAGCAACGAAGAAGCACAAGTGCGCCTGCGCGTAAGATCGCATTATTGTATTCCAAAGGTACTGCTGCCACAGTTCTGGAACTAGGGGAAGAGGGGAAGAGGTACGTGCCTGGCATCCCTCTACCTTTGCACCCTAGGCATGTGCCTCTTCTGCCTAACCCTAGTTCCGGCCTGATTTTAGAATTGCAGCTGACCTGAAAGGATCTCCCCCCCTAAGGCAGGTTATAGGTCTGTGAAGGATAAGAGTTTGGAGTAAGGGTTTGTCACAATAAGGGAATTGGGAGTGGCTCATCTCATAAGAAGAGTAACCGATATTGGGGGGGTTTTCCACAGTTTGGGAACTCTAATTGGTATTTGTGTGTCCCTCCCGGGTGGTTGTCTCGGGCAGGCAGGGATGAGAGAGAGAGAGGTTGACATGGGTGCTTGTTGAGTCAGGGTGGTGGTGGCTGACAAGTTGCCATTGGACTAGTGCTTTACATGGGCCATCCCCCAATAGAGGAATAAGTTGTTAGTTAGGAAGTTCACTTTTAAAGAATTAAAGGGGTTGTTCACCTTTGAGTTAACTTTTAGTATGATGTAGAGCAGAGGTGTCCAAACAAGGGCCAGATTTGGTGAGGTGAAAACATGTGGGGGCCGACCATTCAGCCTGACATTCTTTGAACCATTAACATCATTTAAATCATTTAAACAAGGAATCGCATCGTCAGTACGTCTATTGACACCTTCAGCCCTAAAGAAGTATGCGAGAGCGGTGCGTCACTACTTGCCAGTATGTGTCTATTGCTAACACCTTCAGCACACAGGCAGCAGTATAGACCAAGTGGCAGATCATTTCACTAATGTGCCCAAATATTACTGCTACAGCTACGCGATTCCTGATTGCACTATGCTGGCGGGCCGCATTATTATTAATTTCATGATGGAGGCTGAGGGTCGGTGTAAATTTGAAAACAACCCACAATTGGCCCCCGAGCCTGACTTTGGACATGCCTGATATAGAGAGGGATATTCCCAGATACTTTGCAATTGGTTTTCATTTTTTATTATTTGTGTTTTTTGAGTTATTTAGCTTTTTATTCAGCAGCTCTCCAGTTTGCAATTTCAGAAATCTGGTTTCTAGGGCCCAAATTACCCTAGCAACCATGAATTGATTTGAATAAGAGACTGGGATATGAATAGAAGAGGACCTGAATGGAAAGACGAGTAATAAAAAGTAGCAATACCGATAGATTTGTAGCTCTACAGAACATTTGTTTTTCGGATGGTGTCAGTGACCCCCCATTTGAAAACTGAAAAGAATCAGAAGAAAAAGACAAATAATTCACTGTAAAAAAAAAAAAAGAATAATGAAGACCAATTGAAAAATTGCTTATTGCCATGCCATTTCAGCCCCGTGTTGCATTAGACTTAGACTAAAATGTTTGATATCCTGATCACTGTGTGCATGGGAACACAGCTAACTTATCTTAAAGTGACAATGATAGAAAAAAATTTATTACAAAATATTAATCTACATGAAAAGTTACCTATAGCTTTATGTTGATAATTTTTCACTGATATTTCTGTTTTTGTAAGTAATTGTTACTTGAAGTTCCTAAACCTGACTGTTTGCCAACCTGACTGTCCAATCTCAACTTGTCAGTTAAATAGGGTTGCCACCTTTGCTGATGGCTAAACCCGAACACTGGGGGCAAGACAGATAGGATTGGGAGTGGGGCAGTGATGTAGGAACAGGTATGATGATATCAGAGGTGGGCACAATGACGTTGGTAGTGTTAGGACACTGGGGCGAGGCTATTGCATCACTTAGATGCAACTGGCTGGATTTCTATACAGTTTTCACAATGTTTTAAAGAGTTGATGCCCACTTCAAAACCACACAGGTGGCAACCCTACATTCTGCTCGATGAGTAGGCCCAATCCTTTAATTACAGGTATGAGATCTTTTATACAGAAATCAGTTTTCCAGAAAGCTCTGAAATACAGCAATGCTGATTTAGAGATCCGGAGAGCGGATCTCTCTCCGATATGCCAACCTTGAGGGGGGCAATATCGGGCTGATCTGATTGTGGGCCCTAGGGCCCAACGATCCGATCCTAACGAATGGGAACGGGCAGTCGGATCACGGGACCGCATCAACGAACAGATGCGGCCGCAATCCGACCGGATTTTTTCCCATCCGATCGAGATATCACGATCGGGGAAGCCTGTCGGGGGGGCCCCATACACGGTCCAATAAGCTGCCGACTCGGTCTGTCGGCAGCTTTTATCGGCCCGTGTATGGGCACCTTAAGCCATGTTGAGGTGAGTATCTTAGTATTTAAATGCTTTTCGTGTATTGGCCAGATTATTGTTTGAGTTTCATAAGGCTGAAAACCGAACAGAAAGTTCAGACCCGAACAGGCCTTACAAAAACCGAACTGTTCGGGTCAAAACCGAACAGGTGGCAACCCTACAGTTTAAGTTTCTAATGCTAACGGACTCCTGCTGCACAGATATGGCAGCCCCCTGATAGGGAAAAAGGGGGTAAGAAAGGTAATGTAAAAGCATCAGGCAGATACTTTTATGGCAAAATTATAAATATTATTCAAAGATAATGTTATGATGGATATTAAAAAAGTTTATTTTCTGGTGTCAGTATCTCTTTAAGAGAGAGGGAACTGCTAAGAAAATTGAAATATTGAATAAGCTACATAAGATACACACTAAAACGGCATGCTGTGTCAATTTAAATATGTAGGAAACCCCAAAAGAAGCATGGGTGAGGTGTGCCACCTTATCTGCTATCACCTGCTATAAAATTATCTCATTGTTTTTTTGGTGTTCTTTCAAAGCTTTCTGTTCACTCACTGTGAGTTTATTACTAATAATACTGTTGGTTGGTAGCTCTCACCTCTCACAAGGAGGAAAATCTATTATGCAGAAACCCATTATACAAAACAATACAAAATACTGCAATATTCCTTTAATGTACAAAACAAACATCTTTTTTTATGATTTGTTCTTTTGTCTGTAATAATCTCGGTCAATGGCAAATTATATTTTTTTCTCTCTCTGTGAACAGATATTTTTCTCATGTGCGTGTATCCCTTCCATACAAGTTCCCAACTGCAGGGGGAAAGTATACTTATTGAAGCAATAACTTAACTGTTTTATTGGGGGGAGAGAAAATATCATGCATTTGTTTAAACATCCTATAGTGTTATTAAAATAAAAATCAATGTTCTTTCTATTTTTTACATGGCATTAGAACTACACAGCACATACAATACTTCAAGAGTTCCTCCACTCAAAAAACTGATTTTTTTTTTTATAATAAACAGAATTCTTCCCAATGTAGTTTTGCAACTAACATGAGCTCTATGATGAATGGGCAAGCTTGCTATAACTCTTAATGAAGCTGGAGCCTTAAAGTCTCTATTGCTCTGGCCACTGTCATTTATATTTCAGCACAGCTGTTGGGAGAATGCCATTCAGGCTACTATCAGATGTTTTCGCTGTGAGGTTACCCGTAAGCAGTCTCTGACAATTAGGAGGTCTGTATTTATTTTTGTGAAAGTGGCATATTGGGCTACTAAAACATTTTTGAAACCATTATCATAGCTTGACAAAAAAATCAAGCTTAGAATATAGAGCTATCTGTTAAATAGTTCTCTGTTAATTAATACATACCCATATATTAAAAAAAAACAGCACTAAACATTAGAATGCATGAATCAATGGTAATCAAAGTGTCTCAATGGACACAATGAATTTCCTATTTGCAAAAAATGTAGTGCATTGCAAATAATGACTTGTATGTGCCGATTGTGTATTACCACAAGACCTGGGCACTCTAGAGTCTCGCTATCCCACAGCAGATCTCCTTGCTGCCCACGGAATTCTTTGTCAGCAGCTGGCAGGAGCCTCACACTAGAGGCTGAGCAGCTGCTGTTCCCAGATGAGAGTCGTCTGGATATGAGACAACTCCACTTATCGCAGCTCATCTCTGGAGAGCCCAGAGATTCTCTCACTCATTCCTGAGCTTGCTGTGTTTTTTTAATTATTCTTGGTGTATAAAGGAGAACTAAAACCTAAAAACAAATATGGGTATAAATGCTATATTTTTATATAATGAACTTACTCACCAGCCTAAAGGTTCAGAATCTGTATAACAGGCCAGGGTAGATACGTTGCGCACAGGAGCTCACCATCTTGGATTTTGTTAGGGATACGGCACATGCTCAGTGTGAATTGAGCAGCTGTTGAGAAGGAAAGCCTATGGGCTATTGCAAACCTTCAAGCAGAATATTAGATTTGTCTGTCATAAAAGCTGGTGCTACAGGGCTGATGATTTGATTCTGATGCATAGTCTTCTTGTTTTTGAGCTGCCATTGAATAAAAATCTTAATTAGGTACTAATTAGCCTTGTAGTACAGTATATTGTAAATTGGTCCCTAAAGTCGGATGACAGCAGCACAGAGCATGTGTTGTAAATTAGCAGAAAAGAAGATGGAGCAGCTTCAGAGGCATGGATCTTCACTGCTAAAGGGCTGTGGTGCATTGGGCTGTTACAGAACCCCAAAACAGCAGCATTTTATAACCAATTCCTTTATTGCATTTTAGTTCTCCTTTAAAGGCTTGCAATTCCTTACTTTGCCCATGTAAAGAACGACATACAAACACCTCACTCAATTTCTGCATGGCCCACAAGCAGGTTATTCTATAAAAAGTTGTTTCTATATAAAAGAATGATGATGATGAAAATGCTGTGGTTAATTCCATTCGTTCAATGAGTACAATAAATAGTACTGGTGTTGAAATAGTTAATAAAATAAATACTGTATTTGCCATTTTTAGCTATTAGGGCAGAACAGTTTAAAATGATAAAATAAAAGGTTAACAATATTAGTACTATTATTATATTATTTTTTTTTTTGTCTTTCTCAAGCACATTGGTGACAGCTTCAAATGAATTTTCTAAGGTCTTTCTGTATCCCTTGTCCATGATTGTTTATCATACAGTAAAAATTAGGTGAGATGTTACATGTGGAACTGTATGTGATGCAAAACTTTTTTCTTTTTCCCACTGTGTGCATACACTCACACCCTGTCCTTGTTTCAGCAAGTAATGAGGGAAGAAAGCGGACTGTGGGTGGCGGGGAGGAATCCTGCTGAAATCAGAGCCTGAGAGAATCTGAGTGTCAAGGGCGATCAATCAACTGTGGGGCAGATTACAGGCTTTTCCATTGCTCCTAGGCTAGTTCATACCAAAGGCTGAACTGAGCCAGCCACAACAAAGGTCTGGCCACATGCTGTGTGTATATATGTGTATATGTGTGTGTGAGGGTGGAGAGTGTTTGGATGTTATTCCCAAAAGGTCTGCATGTTCTTCCACATCCTTACTGTCTCAGGTTTCCATTAGTGGTGCCAGACAATGCAGGACAGATAGAAGAGTGAGATGTTAAGAGTTTCCTGTCTAATAGGGTTAACCCACTGTGTTCTAGACAAATATACAACATGAGAGATAAAAAAAAATATTACTGCTTTACAAATGCAATCTTGCTTATCTAGAATGAATCACAAGAATAAGGCTCACAGAACTACTTATTGCTACCCACTCCACGATTCTGCTTTTCCTGGAGACGTAATTAGGACTGGGTACAGCCATATAGAAAACAAAGAATGGGAAGCAAAAAGGGTGGAGGAGAACTCTCTAAGGATCAACACATAAAAAAACGGTGTACTGTATCTTGTATATAAAAAAGACCTGCGTTCTATTTTCTGTATAAAAAAAACTATTGCATTTTGTATTTAAAAAACCTATGTACTGTGTCTAGTGATGAGTGAATTTTTTCGCCAGGAATGGTTTCGTGGTGACATTCCACACTTTACCATGGGTAAATTTTTAATTTTTTTTTGCAAAACTGCAGCAAAAATCTGGCGTGAACAATTTTGCAGTGATAAAAAAGTCGCCAAGAGAAAATTGTCGCAGAGTCAAAAAAATGCATTTGGAGTGAGAAAAAATGTTTGCGTGCGAAAAACAATTGTTGCATGTACAAAAAATTTGACGCCTATTGACTTCAATACATTCCGTGAAATTTTAGCCATTTTGTGAATTGTTTCACAGTTTGGAGTCTTTTCTGGAGAAGCAAAATTGGATAGATTTGGTCATCACTAATTGTGTCTTGTATTAAAAACTGTGTATTGTGTCTTATATATGTAAAAAAACGGGTTAATGTATCTTGTATTAAAAACCTGTGTATTGTGCCTTGTATAAAAGAAGCCTGTGTACTGTGTCGTATGTCCGTATGTTTGCGAAGGATCTCATTCATCCAGGTTATGGTATATCTATAGTAATAAGTCTTATCCACTGGACTCGCTGTACTTTTAGCTAGTCATCCAACTGGCTTTCTCAATTTACAATTTCCTGTACAAAAATGTTTTAAACCAAATCCAGGGTATAGATAACCACAAATATTTTGTACAGGGGTCATTCTGAATTGAGAAAGCCAGTCAGATGACTAGCAAAACGTCTTCAACGAAAAAGAAAATACAGCAAGTCCGGTTGATTAGACTTATTACTATAGATATGTGTACTCTGTCTTGTATATAAAAAACCTGTCTACTGTATCTTGAAGGGGGGAGCTTTTTGTCATGGGTTTGAACTGGAAAAGCAAGTGGAACTAACTATGTACCACTAGGCTCTCCAGAGGTGGAAGGAAATTACTTTACAGACAGTTCATGCATTACCCATGTGCTGTGTTTAAAACATAACAACTATTGGCATTTTCCACATAAAATTAAACTTTTCAGATATGTTGGACAATTGTATATTTCTCCTTTTAATATAAGACACAGTGGTAATGTATGTAAGGCTTTTAACAGCCTTGGAGACAGAGTCAAAGGATCTTGGACCCCCTCAGAAGCTGTCAGCTTATCGGTTTAGACAATCAGAGCCCCAGCAAAAATTTGTATTAACACAAAGGAATACCAAGGAAAATCTGTGAAGCAACTGGAACCTATTCCACAGACAGACAGCTGTAGCCCATATACAAACACCAAAAGTGCCAAGAAATCTTTTAAACTTTTAAGACACTAGGGAATTTCAGAACAAGTTTTTAATGCTCTGAGTTATAAACTCATTTTACAACACAGAGCTATTGATGACAGTCCACCAGAAACTGAGGAAGCTGAATAGTTAATATAAATAATAATAATGATTTTGCATACATACCTAACTATTCCATGACAGTACAAATCCTGCCCAATCATTATACTATATATATATATATACAATGTATACATATCCGGTTGATAAATTGCATGAACCCTTTTTGGGAAAGGAAAGGGTGCGTATAAATTAAGGAGGTGAAAAAAAAACCCCACCAGATGAGCTAAAGGTTCTGTCAGCATTCATGCAAGGTAACTCAAGGTCAGTGCAAGCAGGAAGACAATGATGGGACATTCTGGGCTCCCCTCAGCCAGATGTGCGCTAACAAGGAGGCTGCCCTTCCAGCTAATAAGGTCAGGCACTGGCTCCAGCAAGACGAGCAAATAAGAAGGGTCTTGGCTCGTGCGCAGCTTCATCTTGGCACTCTCTGCATTCTTAGCTTCCTAGATCCTTTCAGAGTAAAATGTGGTAAGAACAGCAGAGAGAGGGGAAGGATGCTGGAAGTGGCTGTCTCCAGACTCATCTGGCTCTTATGTTCCACATTGTTGTGGTTTTTGTTCCTTTTTCACAGAGAAAAAAAAATCAAAAAGAGCCTTGTAATTTTTTAGGAATGAAAGGGCTTGCAAAAAAATCACCCACGTCCTTGTCAGAGCGCCTTCCCCTAAATCCCCCTTTACTCAATGCAAGTCCGAACTTTCACCAGGCCAGGCCCGGACTGGTAATCTGTGTGTTCTGACAAATGTCAGAGGGGCTGCTATAAGGTGCCATAGAAAGTCAGTATTTAGTGGGCTGGTGGGGGCTGTTTGGGCCTCTGTGTGGGCTAATTGGGCCTCTATGTACCTGAAATGCCAGGGCCTATTTTAATTCTCAGTCCGGACCTTGTACATACAAACCAAGACCTTGTAAATCACACGAGGTTCATATATTTTTTGTAGTATTACTCTGTTTATCACATTCACAACGGCTAAAGTCAGAAATACACACAGAAATACAGCTATTTTGGCTGAAGATGCTCTGAACTGGCATGTATGGAGCAGGCTGACTCTCAGAGCACCATGGGAGGCAGTGCCCATACACTGAGAGATCCACTCGTTTGGCAATGTCGCCAAACGAGTGGATCTCCCTCCGATATGCCCACCTTGAGGTGGGCAATATCGGGCTGATCCGATCGTGGGCCCTAGGGCCCAATGATCGGATCCTAACGATGCCTAACGGGCGGTCGGATCGTGGGACCACATCAACGAATAGATGCGGCCGCGATCCGACAGGATTTTTTGTCCCATCCGATCGAGATCTGTCCGACTTTCGGACAGATCTCAATCGGTGAAGCCCGTTGGGGGGCTGTCGGCAGCTTTTATCGGCCTGTGTATGGCCACCTTAATACAGGTGGTGGGGGGAGTGTAAAGAAGGACAGGCAGGTTTTAATTATAGGGGATTCAATTATTAGAAAGGTGGATAGGGTAATCAGCCATAAGGACCCTGCATGCCAATTGAAAAACAGTCTGCTGCTTGCCTGGTGATAGGGTTCGGCATGTGGTGGAACAAGTGGTCAGATTATTGGGAGGGGCTGGGGAAGACCTGGCAGTGTTGGTACACATAGGTACCAATGTCAAAGTTAGAGGAGGTGGCTAAGTCCTCAAATATAATTTTAAAAAACTAGGTGTAAAGTTGAGGTTGAATACTTCCAAGGTAATTTTCTCAAATATATTACCCTAATGTTATTAATAGGTAAAAAATATAAATATATAGGAAGGCCGGTATTTTTTTCCAGAAAAGGTGTCAACCCTACCTGTGCCACAAGCAATGTTAAGAAGACAGGGGGAGCTTAATGCATGGCTACGAGATTGGTGCAGGGAGAAGGGCTTTAGGTTTAGGCTACAGGCTCTTTGCTAGGGATGAGTTGCACCTCAATGATGATGGTGCAGCTGCTCTGGGGGACAAGATGTGTGTGGGAGGAGGGCTTCTGTAAAGGATTATATGGAAGACAGGTTAGATGAGGTAGTGGGCAAATGAAAGGAAAATGGGGGAGGAGATAAGGTTGGGGGTACTGTTAAGGACAGGGTGGACCACATGTAATATGTTATTTATGGTACAGGTATGGGACCTGTTATTCAGAACCCCGGGACCCGGGGTTTTCCGGATAACGGATCTTTCCTTAATTTGGATCTTCATACCTTAAATCTACTTCAAATCATGTAAACATAAAATAAACCCAATAAGTTGGTATTGCTTCTAATAAGAATTAATGCTTTGCCTGCTAAGCTTGTATTCTATATGTGCTGGCAGACAAAGGCTTTAAATGTTAAATACGAGAAACTCCAGCAGAGGCTGCTCATTAACCCTCCTGACCACCCCATCGCAGCCCCCCCCCCAAACAGCGAGACATGTCATAAATATGTTGGGGAGGAAAATCCCCAACGCTGCCCCCCTCTCCCTGAGCAGGCAGCACTGGCAGGTACCTGGATCCCCTTGGCAGGAGCAGAGGCTTCTCCATTCCCCCTTTGATCCATCAGATCGCATGCCAGACAACCCCATAGGTCATGTCAGACAAATTTGATTGCTTTTTATGATGAGGTAAGTAAGATGCTGGACATCAGGGGGGGGGAGCAGTAGATGTGAGCTATGTGGATTTTGCCAAAGAGTTTGATAATGTGGCCCACAAACGACTGCTTTCTTATCTAAGGGCTGTTGGTATTAATGAAGTTGTTTGCACATGAATAGGAAACTGGCTACAGGATTGAGTACAGAGGGTGGTTGGTAATGGTTAATATAAGGATCTTGGGATCCCTCAGGGTTCTGTATTGGATCCAATTTTATTTAACTTGTTCATTAATGACTTAGGGGAGGGTATTGTAAGTACAGGGCAGTATCTTAACAAACTGGCAATCTGGGCAGCTAAGTGGCAAATGAGATTCAATGTTGATAAATGTAAAGTCCTGCACCTGGGATGTAAAAATAGCCACTTATTTCCATAATGGGACTGCACTAGGCAAATCCATAATGGAATAGGACCTTGGAGTCCTTGTAGATAAAAAAATAAGCAATGCCAGTCAGCCGCATCAAGGGCAAATAAGGTCTTGAGCTGTATTAAAAGGGGCATAGATTCATGGGAGGAGGGGGGGTCATTCTTCCACTGGAGCACTGGTAAGAATATGCCATACAGTTTTGGTCTCCAGTGCTTAAAAAGGGCATTATTGAATTAGAGAGGGTCCAGAGAAGAGCAACTAAGCTAGTAATCGGTATGGAAAAATCAGCTACGAGGAAAGAACAAATTGGGGTTGTTCACGCTGGAGAAGAGGCGTTTAAGGGGTGATATGATAACTATGTATAAATATATAAGGGGATAATTAGGGATGCGCCAAATCCACTATTTGGATTCGGCCGAACCCCCGAATCCTTCACAAAAGATTCGGCCGAATACCGAACTGAATTTGAATATGCAAATTAGGGGTGGGATGAGGAAAACATGATTTACTTCTTTGTTTTGTGACAAAAAGTCATGCGATTTCCTTCCCCCCCCCAATTTGCATATGCAAATTAGGATTCGGATTTGGTTCGACCGGGCAGAACGACCAGGCCAAACCCGAATCCTGCTGAAAAAGGCCGAATCCTGGATTCGGTGCATCCCTAAGGATAATATAATATATATAATCTCTCTAATGCTTTATTTACCAGTAGGTTTTTCTAGCTGACGCAAGGTCACCCATTCCGATTAAAAGAAAGGAGGTTCCGCCTAAATATTCGGAAGGGGTTTTTTACAGTGAGAGCTGTGAAGATGAGGAATTCTCTCCCTGAATCAGTTGTACAGGCTGATACATTAGATAGCTTTAAGAAGGGGTTGGATGGCTTTTTAGCAAGTGAGGGAATACAGGGTTATGGGAGATTTTTTTTTTGCCTTTCTCAATTTAGGCAGGTTAAAATAGAGTTAAAAGGTTGAACTTGATGTACATGTATCTTTTTTCAACCTAATTTACTATGTTAATATGTAATAAAATGACCCATGCAATATGCACAGAGAACTCAGAGGCAATTGACTAACGCCGGGGAATGGAGTGGATGCTGATATGTGACAGTTAGAAAAGGGAACTTCACACCTACTTTAATAATTTCTTACTGCATTTACAAAAAATCATTAGCTCCTAGCATAAAAAAGCATTAATACCTTGGTTTAGGATAAGTTAGTCAGCCCTCCAGTCACAAGTTGACAATGTGATCTACACCCAGCAGTCCACAATAGACAAAAAGAGTAATTTACTGACACCTAGGGGTCCGTTTACTAAAGTGCGGTAAATCTGACTTTAAGTTTCCGCATGTTATTGCTGAGAATATTTTTACGCCAGAATATTTGCAGCGACTAAGTTTACTAAACAGCGATACGCTCAGAAGTCATTGCGATCACTTGCGGCAACTACGTTAAGGAACCAGCTTACGTCAGTGGTAATTTTAGCGAGTTGCGAATTTAAAAAATTAAGTTTTTGCGAATATTTTTGCTATAAAATAGTCTTATTTTATGGCAGTTATCATGGCAATTTTTACTGTGACATTTATGGCCAGAAATGCATCTTCAAAACTCATAAACTTTATTGACTGATGATTATACCATCCAACAACATCACCAGAGTAAGAGCAATCAAACATGTCTGCATCATATAAACCCTTCTGCCAATAGAATCATAGGAACAAGAAATCATACCAGTCAATCTCTTTGCTTCATAGAAATGCACAGTTTAATGTCGCCAATCACAATGAAACCAAAAAAGCGTAGATGCTGAATCCTTGGACTGTGATGCCCGCTGCCAATAATACGACTCTGAGCTGAAAATGCTGCTGTTGCAACAGATAGAAGCAGAAGCCAAAACATCCTGTCTGCAATAGCTACAGATCTCCCTCCTGTCAGCAAAGAATGATGGGTAAAAAAAAACAGTATTATGGGATTTCCTGCCCCTTGAGAATTTTCTGGCGAAAAAAATACTTTTACGCCACTACATAGGTGGCGGTAAAAGTTTGCGAATATTCTGGCGTTAATTTTGTCTTTAGCACATTTTGCTGTTTAGTAAACCAGGCGTTAATGTGTACATAGCATTATTTTCAGCGAATGCGATAACTGGCGAACAATTATTCTTGCGCAAGAAAATTCGCAAATTTATATTTACCGCAGGTTAGTAAACTGGCGATAACATATTTGGCAAAAATTCTGTCTATATATTGTGAGAATATTTTTAACGCACTTTAGTAAACGGACCCCCTAGTCTGCAAATGCCGGAGCGCCAAAGGGAGCAGAAGGCCCCTGGATAGATAGAGTTAAACTTGTGTATGATTAACTTAGGGAGTAATCAGTTGTGCTAGCCTGAAATGTAAAGCTTTCTACATGAGTCTACAGTTAACAGATGAGAGCAAAGCTTTTCCATAGTTACAGAGCCTCCTTAGTTCACAACTACAACATCAGCGACTCCCCTGTCCTCCCCCTTTTCCAGTAACGGCGCCTGCAAGTTTCTTTGTTTTGATACCATAAAACAAGCCAGATGCCGACTTAATCCCTACAGATGGAGAGGATTTGCAAACACATCCAGTGAGTTCCCCGGCTGGGAGCCTACAGCTGAGCTGCTACCACATGCACAGAGCTCAACCGAAAGGGATGGGATAAAATAGTGGAGGTGTGTTTGTGTAGGGGGGAACTTTCTTCTAATTGGTTCCTTATGTATAGATTCAAAGTCGACAAGGTGTGAATGTTTGCATGGGTCCACATGTGTCCACAGACCCAGCCCATATGAATGACTACACACTGGCCATGGAGGAAGAATTCCAACACGCCTTGGAACACAACACATTGCAGTATGTAAAGGTACAGGAATCCTCTGTATACTTCTGATGACTTCTCCCTTTTTAAAACATCCGGTACATACACAAAGTTCTCTGCACATAGAAATATAACCCATTCCAGACTATAAAGGCCATGCAGAACTCTTTTTTTGCGTGACTAAGCAGATTATGTTATGCATTTCTTTCCTTTAATTGTGTACACATGGGCTTCTGTATCAGACTTCCTGTTTTCAGCATAAACCTCCAGGGCAGGGCTTGAGCATGCTCAGTTTGCTCCTCTCCCCCTCCCTTCTCCCATCCCTGCTGTAATCTGAGCTCAGAGCTGTAAGTGAGCAGGGAGAGACTCAGGCAGGAAGTGATGTCACACCAAGCTTATATGGCTGCTTCTATCCTAAACAAACAGAGACAGTGTCTAGATCTGTTAACTCAGGTATGGTAAAGCATTCTGCAGAATAAATATAGCATTCTAGCTTGCACTATTGTGGCTAATCTATTGGCAATAAACCGTCTTGGAGCTTTCCTATTACTTTAAGTGCGAAAAGGGTATGGGCTTGGTTGTTTCATTAGCAAGGTAAATAGATTACCAGTATACAAATGCCTCCCTTCGACCTCTGTTTTGACTGTTTTGTAAGCAGAAGTCCATTATAAAGGGGGTTATCTATGCAATAGTATTCAAATAATCTGCCTTGCAAGGACCAAACATGGAGTAGCTTGTATTTCCCTGATGGCCCTGTTTAGCTTAAGCAATAACAAAAACCACATGTGATTAAAGCAATAGGCAAGAAGTATGTTCAGCACAAGCCCTAATTATTGAACTTGTGTTGAACAATGGATACTGCTTCTTTAAATCACTGAAAATAATCAATAATTGTATGGATTTTTAATGGTTTCTGACAGTTCCCTAAGCCTACCCCCTGCTTTTCTGCTGATCTTTCTGACTACTTTGCTGAGCTGGCTGACTACTATTACTTTGTATTAACAGACATCTGTCCTCAGACTTCATCCTCCAAACCCCACAATTCCCTGCACACGTGATTTCAATAAGGAAAGGAACATCACAGTGCAATGCATTGTGGGTTATGTACCTTGGAGTCCTTGTAGATGATAAACTTGGCTGTAGCAACCAATGCCAGTCAGCAGCATCAAGGGCAAATAAGGTCTTGAGTTGTATTAAAAGGGGCATAGAGTCACGGGAGGAGGGGGTCATTCTTCCACTGTATAGAGCACTTGTAAGGCCCCATCTACAATATGTCATATAGTTTTGGTCTTCATTACTCAAACAGGACATTATTGTATTAGAGAGGATGCATAGAAGGCAACTAAGCTGGTAAAAGGTATGGAAAATCATAGCTATGAGAAAAGACTGGCCAAATTGGGGATGTTCACGCTGGAGAAGAGGTGCTTAAGGGGAGATATGATAACTATGTATAAATGTATAAGGGGATCATATAATTAGGGAAGCACCGAATCCAGGATTCGGTTCGGGATTCAGCCTTTTTCAACAGGGTTTCGGATTCGACTGATTCCTTCTGCCTGGCCGAACCGAATCCGAATCCTAATTTGCATATGCAAATTAAGGGCGGGAGGGAAATCTCGTGACTTTTTGTCACAAAACAAGGAAGTAAACAATGTTTTCAGCCGAATACAAAATAGTGGATTCAGTGCATCCCTACATATAATAATCTCTCTAATGCTTTATTTACCAGTAGGTCTTTCCAGCTGACACAAGGTCAACCATTCCGATTAGAAGAAATGAGGTTCCACCTAAATATTCGGAAGGGGTTTTTTACAGTGAGAGCTGTGAAGATGTGGCTTTCTCTCCCTGAATCAGTTGTACAGGCTGATACATTAGATAGCTTTAAGAAGGGGTTGGATGGCTTTTTAGCAAGTGAGGGAATACAGGGTTATGGGAGATAGCTCATAGTACAAGTTGATCCAGGGACTAGTCCGATTGCCATTTTGAAATCAGGAAGGAATTTTTCCCCCTCTGAGGCAAATTGGAGAGGCTTCAGATGGGTTTTTTTTTTTTGGCCTTCCTCTGGATCAACTGGCAGTTAGGCAGATTAAAAAAAAAACTGAAAGGTTGAACTTGATGGACGGTTGTCTTTTTTCAACCTTACTTACTATGTTCATATGTTACTATGTAGTTCCTGCATGCTGTCTGTAAGTTGTGGAGAAGTTGTTACATTTTGTAACATCAGTGTTTAGTCCCTTTAGAAGAACTGTTAATCAGCTGGATTGCAGCATAGAAAATGGCATTTATTCCTACTTTTTGAAGAAACAAGCAAATGTGATGGGTATATTAGGGTTTTCTGTGTTATGTGGGCCTCTTTATCAAATCTGGGTTTGGAAGCCAGAGTTCCTGTCTCTAGTGTTTCAGCCTGGGAGCTCAGGAGCATTCTGAACGGTTACAATCTGATACTTTTAGTGCATACAATGAATTGATACATTTCTCAGCAGTATCTGAGGAGTATTAACTACTATTGTATCAATTCTAACAG
This sequence comes from Xenopus laevis, assembly GCF_017654675.1. Lineage (NCBI taxonomy): Eukaryota > Metazoa > Chordata > Amphibia > Anura > Pipidae > Xenopus > Xenopus laevis. The sequence goes on from NC_054378.1 coordinate 47,280,721, forward strand.
CTGTCTTTAACGAAGTTCAGGGATTCTGAACAAATGTACAGGGTCGGACTGGGGGGCCCGGGGCCCACCGGGACTGCTGCTGGTGGTACAGTAATAAGGTATATTAAGGCTGTCTCATTGGGCTCCAAGGAAGCAAATACCCAGCCAGCAGGGTGATTCACCTGACAGCAAAATTTCCCCTTCTTGCATAAAAATAAAGCTTTATAGGACCACTGTTTTCATTGTAGCCATAGCAGATTCCACTGTTACAAGGATGACAGAATCCTTGAATCAAACTAGCAAAGCTTTGATATTGAAAGTAGCATCCTGCCGGGTGGATGCCACCCCACCTCACTTCCTGTATTGGATATTTAATTATTAAATCAAGAGGGAAAAAGTATACACAGCACAAGCTCTGTTTTTTAAACAAATGTTGAGATGGGAGTACTGCTCTTCAATGCACAGCTACACTGAGGGTCATAATCTAACCTAATCTGTATTATATGGGGTTCCTGTTGTACAGTGCTACGCAATATGTTGGCGCTATATAATTACATGTTAATAATAATAATAATACCATGTCCAAATTTGAATGTAAGGGTTGTAGTAACTACTTTGCAAATATTCATTTATGATCCTGGCATACCTCTTTTTTACACGCTGTTAAACAAATTAAATCCGCTGCTTCAGCTGCAGGCGGTCTAGAGGAATGCCCTGGGCAGTGGGATAAATTGGGTGTTTGGTTGTGTGCCAGTTACAGAAATGTGTCAGGTGAAGGTGGAGATAGCATTTAATGTGCAGAGCCACTCATAATTAGGTCCCAGTAGAAATCTTTGGAACACATTTTCAGCCAGAACTAAAGCATCAGCATTATGTCACTTTTCGGGGAAACCTGAAGATATTAACCAAAAAGCAGGTGTTATAAGCCTTCTACTGAGGTTTATCCACAACCTGTGTGACTTTCGGTGCCACAAAGCATAACCCATTGTACAAGTATGTAATGTTTATCATTTGGTAAATACTATATGCATGTAAAAGTCTAATACAATTCGGGGATCTCCTATTTGATTAAATGTGTTTTGCTCCAAGGCATTGCATTAAAAGTAATCTTAAAGTGGGAGTGTTCAAGATGGCATTGTGAGCAGTTGCACATTCCTGGAGATCCATTAAACCTAACATAATCCTATCCATACCTGTCTGAAAGTACCAATATTAGCTACCCACAATGGCTCATGGGCAAACACAGCCCCAAATCTTCGGAATTAGACCGATGCTTCAGCAATTTTCGTGAGTTTCGGCACATGTGCAGTTGTCGCGAACCTGAAGATTGCTCCAACTGTGCATGCGCCACTATGCCGGTCTAATTCCGAAGATTACCGAAGAGAAGAAGATGGCTGCCGTGAACTCCTCTGGACAGAATCTGCACGGAGGGGTAAGTAAAGAGTTAGGAGCATTTGCCCGGGGTAGCAGCTAGGCTGGGGGAGGGGGTGAGAGAGGGGGGTCTATGTAGGGTAGGGGCTAGCGGTTTGTGTTATTAAGGGTTTGTTTTTCCTTTAAAGGATCATAAAAAACACTTACCAGCCAATTTTCCCTTTAAGGCGTGCGCTCGTGGGCGCACACACAAATTTTGAGGCCAGCATACACAATTTTTTTTTTTTCACACACAGCTAAGAAGGAACAATGTTACCAGCAAACAGGTCAGGGTGTTGCTTAAAGAACTTTACCTGCCAAAAATAATTTAAAGACATACCCAAACTATCTTTGATGTAAACTCTGACAAAAGCATATGTCAGAAACTTTATTCAACCTAATTTTATTCTTGGAAATGCACTTCCACACCACAGATGTGAAGCTATTGCAGTGAGACATGCTGGAAGGAACAAACTCAATCCACAAATTCAATACAATGACCTAGCCACCTGCAATATTGAGAGTGTCATGGATCTTCCAACTCAGAAAAGGTCAGTAACAGGTAGCAAATCACTCTACTTTAGCAATTAATCCGGTATGTCTATCTATGATTCATGACAGAGCACAAACCTAGTCCTGTTGCTATTTGACTAGCAGCACACTGTATACGTCTTAATAGTGTTCAAAGAAGAATCATCATACACAAATACATACAAAAATGTTTCGGGCCTACCAGGCCTTTTATGAAGCTTGGACCCTTTACCAAGCAAGGGCCTGGTAGGTCCAAAACGTTGCCATTTTTGTATGATGTGGGATGAATAAAATTTTTCTTTGATCACTATCTTGACTTATACAGTGTGCTGCTCGTGATTTTCTTCAATATATGGATATGACCCTATGACAGGTGTGGGTCCACAGGTATAGTACTTGACACAACAAAAGTGTTTGTGCTTTGAGGTGAGCACAATAGCGATTGTTGCTATTTGACTGGCATTCTATTCCCAAAATATATGCCAAATGCCTTATACCTGTTCCCCACAGCTTCTCAGATCTGAGCTCCACTACTCCAATTAGCAATTAAGGTTCAACGCAAAAACGGAACAAACTTTTCCTTTGTTAGAAAGATACCCACACAGCAGTCTACTTGAAGAAAGTTGCATTTGCTCTGTGACAAGCTGTAAAATAACAGTGTAAGCAGAACTTGCTTTACAGTACATGAGACATCTAATCTTAAAACAGCTCATATTAATTGTAAGCTTCCCTGTGTGTGTCTCAGCATGTAAGACTATAAGTCTACAAGTTTACTGCTACATATTCAGTAACTCTATATAGGCCATATTGATAGGCATCAGTAAAGTGATTGGCGAATGAGCATCAGAAAGGTTTCCATTGGAATGTCTGTCCCCTGTTATATAATACAGTAAAAGAAAAAGTCACTTTTCCTCTGTATATTTCCATTTTTTCTTGTTTTTGTCAGTCAGATGATCAGTAAATAAAAGCCTAAATGTTAGTGCACAGTGGTCTTACATTTTTACAGGTACTTCCAGGGATGTGGAGAAGTAGGCAATTTCATACACACGTGGTGGACATGCCCAGTGGCAACTGCAAACTGGGAAGATATTTTCAGACTAATACATACAATATACGAGAAGCCAATACAGAAAGATATCCATCTAGCCTTGCTAGCCCTCCTCACCAAAGAGTTAAATAAATCACAGAATAAACTACTGTCACAAATCTTAGCAGTGACCAGGATCAATTTTGCAAAACTCTATTATGACCCATGAGCTACACAGAAGACTTAACACAACACAAAATGTATTCTATTTAAATGCTTTATTAAGGATCAGATGGATCACCATACTGAAATATGGCCCCCATGGAACACCTACTGCAAATCCAATGTTGATGGCTTCAGAATATAAGAAAAATGTACCGGAAGTTCTAATTTATTCTCTGTTCTCCTATACTAACGCTCTCCATCCCCCAACTTGTAATGTTAATGCTGTTACCCAAATGATCATCTTAAACTTAGATGCTATTACAACAAGATTGTGCAATGGATGATGGTACCTGTTTTCACTGAAACTGCATAAATAAAAGAGAGTTAACAGGTAAACACAAACGCTAACTAACAAAACTATCTACACTACACCAATAATTAATCGGGTTCATTCTGTGACCTTGGCACCAAAATATAATAATTTGTTAATGAGTAAAGAAAATGAATGTCTGTTTACACCTATGAATTCACTTTTGCAGTATTTGCAGAGACTTGATTGAGCAAATACACTCTTCATGACAGACCTGTAAGTCATATTGTAGCCAACAAGCTGAGATGGTCAATTACAACTATGTACAACAAAGTACATACATACACAAACAAATGACATAGGCCTGCACCCCAACACTATGGGGGTTATTTATCAAGGTCCGAGTATTTCTAAGTTAGAAATCTGAGCAACTCTGATTGCCTGAACGGACCTTATTTATGAAGAAAGAAAGCCAGAAAAAATAGGGTCGGGCAAACTTCGTAACTTTCCCCTGAAAACTCCGAATTGTTCATGGTTCATGAGTTTTTTTGAGCAGAAACCACAAACTCATTGGATATCGGTACGGACATCAGCGCAGACACTGGGACCTTCCCCATTGACTTATACAGGACCTCAAGAGCTTTTAGATGTCAGGGTTTCGGATTTGGAGTTTTTAGACCATCGGACTTTAATAAATATCGAAAACTTCGTAGTTTTTTTTCCCTCCGAAAACCATAAATTATTCGAGGTTCGTATATTCGGACCTTGATAAATAACCCCCTATATGTTGTGTAACAACAATTATTTCTTATGCTCGCTACTTCCAGTTATTCTCCCAGTTATTATGCCATTCGATGGCTATTATCAAGGAATAAACACAGAAGTATTATCTCTATATGAGGCCCTAAATATACTATTTCCATACCATAAAAAAAGTGATGGAGACTTTATAAACCACCTTTCACAAAATAATGTTTAATCCTTCTTTTGTTTCTTTGTACATCAATCAGTAACAGTGGAACGTTTATATGAGGAAACCATGATGGGTTTTTAAAGGGACAATTCTTGGTCAGTAATAAATGAAAATCCATAGTGGATTGAATTGCTCTTAGGAAAGTATTAGCTTTATAACAACTACATTTAAACAAAACTTTCCAGCAAATGAATCCGGAAATCCCAGTAAATGAATAGCAGGTGTTTGCAAGCCACTAATCTCCTCTATTCCTCCTGTGTGCCTGTTGAAATCCATCCAAGGCACAGACTGCCTACTGTAATCTGTATAGTTTCTTCCAAAAATTCTACCCAGATAGCAACGGGCAAGCCAACTCATCTGTTATCCATTAGTGCCAAAGTGCTCACATATTTAGAAGAGAGAGGTCTCAGCCCTCCCTCTGATGTGAACTATATCCTCCTATCTTTCTATAAAGCTGGCCATAGATGTTGAGATTTTTAAAAGATCAGAGCCTGATTGTGAGACCACGATCTTTTCTAAAAAGACCAATTTGCCAGGAAAACATAGGGGAGCTGCCTGCTTGGCCCTGCAAATATAGATAGATTGTACTGGGACCAACAAAGATTTTTTGACCTGGCTGATCAATTTCCTGACAGATGTCGTAAGATGTACGATCGTTCGAATCCCACTAACCGCACGATAATTTGGAAGGATCGGTTGGGCTTCCCTAAAATCGGTCGTTCGGCAAGAAGAATCGTCGCGTCTATGGGGAGCTTAAGACATGTATGAACATGTTATCTTAGTGATATGTACTTGGAAGGAAGAAGATTGTAGGGAATAATGAACCCCCCAATTGTAAAATATAAGGATACAGATATGGGTCCTGTTATGCTGAATGCTTGGGTCCTGGGGCTTGCCACGTAACAGATATTTCCATAATTTTGATTTTCATACCTTAAGTCTACTAAAAAACATGTAAACATTAAATAAACCCAATAGGCTGGTACTGCTTCCAATAAGGATTAATGCTATCTTAGTTTGGATCATCTACAAGGTAATGTTCTATTAACAGAGGGGGAAATCATTTTTTAAATTTTGGATTATTTGGATAAAATGGAGTCTATAGGAGACAGCCTTTCCATAATACGGGGCTTTCTGGATAACAGGTTTCCGGATACCATACCTATAACATACAGTAAGTCATTAAGGAGTTCCATGACCATATAAAGGCATGAGGCCAAAGGCATTGTGCTTTATACAGGTGGAGAAGCTCCAAGGTAACTTCTATTATACTTGTATTTTATACAGAAGTAATGTTATTTTTTAAAAATGCACAAGTTGCAGTGAGTCATAAAGAAAATTACATCACTGAGAACCAAATATAACTAATGACACCACAAAAAACCCATACAATTTACAGGATATTCATGGCTCTTGTGTATTATAAATAAACAATGTTAAATATCCACAAATGTCATGCCTGTGGGGGCCCACCAATATGATTTCTTCCCTTTGCCCACTGTTACATTAAAGCAGCCATAACTACAGCTTCTTGCGTTATTTGGAAACCTGAAGAGCGTTTGGGTGCTTCATGAAGAAATTACATTTGAAACAACCTTGTGGGCACCAAAAAAAGTCACTTAGGCCACTGGCACACACCAGTGATGTGCGGGTCGGGTTTTTCCCAACCCGCACCCGATCCGCACCCACCCAAGCCTGACTTCCGGCTTTCCTTAATAGCCACGCGCCCCGCCCCGCCCCGCCAATGACGTCGCAAAAGGGGTTGGGCGAGCAGGATGCAGCTATAAAGCCGGGAGCCAGCAGTTGAAGATAGCGGACAGGGAGAGCAAACGGGGCTGCGAGGTCGGCCCGAACCCGAACGACCCTGCTGGCATTTCTACATAGCTACATATCTCCTCTTATTTGCCTTTTCTTATATGTGTGCAGACAGGCCTGGCATCAGCCCATACACTGGACATTACTATACTACTAAGAGAGTCTTTGGGAAGGATGAAGAGTAAGAGACTGGTAAGTTTTTACTGGATGAGGGGCTTAAGGGGGTGGCCAGGGGCTGCACTTTGGAGTATTACAAATTTACCGGAAACTACATTGCCCGTAACTTTGTAGTACCGGCCCCGGCCCTGGCAGGTGTTTTCCTGGCTAGGCCGGTAAAATACCAGCCTGGTGGCAACTCTATGTGCACCCTAATGACTTAATGATGTACCTGTCTGTGTGCACAAAAGATTGGGCAGATGGGGGCAGACAGAGACATCACTGTGTTCCACTGGACTATGGTCTTCCTTGTTCATACAGTTTTTATACCACATGGCAAAGGAATATCAGCATTCTCACTACAGCTCAACAGTCTTGTAGGAACAAGGCCTTATTTAGAGGCAAGTGGACAAATGTCTGCAGAAATAACATACAAGGTGAGACTGCTAGAGGGAAACCATTCCATCTGATCTGGGGACGTGCCAGAAAAAGCCAGCCAAAATAGAGCTGAGACGCCACTCTGCCACTGAGGGATTTTCCTGTCTCCCCTCAGCCAGAGCAGATTTAAATAATCCCTGACATACAACAGAATTGCAACACGAGGCTAAAAAAATTACATAGGTGTTATTCTCTGCTACAAATTAAGCTATTTTGCTGGTGCTACAGATAATATAAATTAAGCTGAGAGTTAGCCTGGCCTCACATAGATGGGTGGGGGTCAAAACGCAATAACCTAAAATTCAATTTTACCCAGTACAAATTACCAAATGCCTGTCAGAGTCACAAAAAGCTGACATGGCAATTTATAGAATTTAACACTAAATTCTGTTACTGAGTATTTGTACTGTATAGCCGTAGATCATGTTAATCAAAAGGATAAACCACAAATGCAGGGGTGTTCCAATTCTAAATTGAAAAGCATACAGTTTTAATTTAGCAATCCTCAGCTCTACAGATTGCAACAAATAATGACCTTCACTTCACTTGTGTATACCAAAAATGCCTGTTTAAGTGTTGGTTTATATCACTAAAGTGAAGCATAGAGATACATACGATGGGCATCGTTGGCCATGTTGCTTCCTTTTCCAGCCTTTGTGTTATTGATGCACTGGTCAGTGACCTAGTGCTACAGGAACACAGGTCAGCTTATGGAAACCAAGGTGGATAAGTTCACCTTTAAAATAACTTTTAGCAGAAAATTTGCAATTGGCCATCATTTATTATTTTATGTGTTTTTTTCCATTATTCTGATTTTTGTTCAGTAGATCTCCAGCTTGGTATTTTAGCAACTATTTGGTTGCTTGAATATTATTTTACTCAGCAACCAGGCAGTGGTTTGAATGAAAGACTGGAACATGAATAGGTGAGGGCTGAATAGAAAGATAAGTAATAAAAAGGAACAATAACAATAAAATTGTAGCCTCGGATTGTAATAGCTTTTTGGCTGACAGGTTCAGTGACCCCATTTAAAAACTGAAACGAGGCAGAAGAGGATGACAAATATTAAATCTATACAAATAAATAATGAAGACCAATTGCAAAATTGGTAAGAATAAGGCATTCTATAACATAATAAGTTAACCTAAAGGTGAACCACCGCTTTAAGGGCCAAAGATGGGTAACACACCTATGCTACTCTTCATGTCTCTTCCTGCTATTTATCGAAAAGTGAAGTTAGAGATCGCCACAGTCCTCTAGAGTGAAATTCCGCAACTCTCCATTCATTTATATGGGATTTTGAAAGGCGTATTTATCAAAGGATGAACTTTCACCCATTGATAAATACTCTTTTAAAAATCCCATAGAAATGAGGATTGTGGTGATCTCTAATCTCACTTTTTGATAAATAAATGCAGTTTGAACAACCAAATTAAAGAAGCTGCGAGTCATACTGTTGGGAGGGAAAAAAGGGGTTGTGCTCTGTAGCTAAAGGCAACATTTTCTGAGGATTTACTTTCCCTTTATCAATGTTACAGTAAAACGTTCTCAACTGATTAATTCAGAATAAAAGGAGGAATAATAAGTACGATGCAAAATGCTGCATCTTGTACTTGCACTAGAGACCTGCACAGATCTAAGTGGATGGACCATACCCAGTCTAGAACTGATCACCCATTAGGCTATGGACACACAGACTGAAGTCCCCGTCTGTTGTCAGCCTGTGTATTTTTGCAGACTGAGAGAAAGAGATCAGTTCAGTGCCCCTGCACCATTAATTTGAAGATCAGCCTGTGTGCGCTCACACACAGCGGAGCTGAAGCAGAGGTCAGCCCAAATACATGAAAAGAGACCTCTCCGGACTGACCAAAGCATCAGCTCTGACCTCTGTGTGAATCCAAAAATAAGAACCTGCTTTGAGGCCACAGGGAGCAACATCAAAGGGCTTGGTGACCAACATGTTGCTTGCAAGCCACTGGCTGCGGGTCACTGGCCAAGACAATATGTTACATATGACTGTCTCTTAAAATAACTCCAACAAAATGTTGCATGTAGAGGCACAAAATGCTGTAAGGTGAATATTAAAAGATAACTTGATCCTTTCGAAAATTGTGCACATAGAGCAATTTGTAATTACAATTAAAAGCATTATTTGCTTGTCCCTTTCTTTCTGCACTGCTGGTTCTGACTCTTGAAACAATGTAGTAGAAACCATCTCAAATTCTCAGACTCAAATTCCCACTGTTACATTGTTTCAAGAGTCAGAACCAGACAAAAAAAATAGCTTTCAATATAATAAATGACAAGTTTGCAAATCTTTACAAAGGGCTAATTTTGAATAAAGCATCTCTCTCTTGCACTCAAAAGGGTTGCACATGGTACAAACGTGGCAGAACTAATTGATAAAGACAGAAATAAAATGGTATGGGATCTTTTATCTGGAAATTTGTTATCCAAAAAGCTCTGAATTACGGGAGGCCCAACTTTAAAATAATCAATTTTAAAGGAGACATATAGGATAAATGAAAAAACCCTAATTTTGCAGGCAATTATAAGTAATATATGGTGTTGCTTTTACAATGTGCTAAAAATTAATATTATCTTTAAAATAGCCCCTTTACTATGACTTTTTATTTATTTATTTATTTATTTTCTTTTTTTTGGTTTTTCCCTTTCCTGTACTTATTGCTGTATTCTTATTGCTTATCACTTTATTTTCATTTTTGTTACCGAAGATACAACTTATGTACCAACAAAACATATAACAGAAAATGCAACAACAAAATGTACAACCATTCACGATGTTCTGAAGCAAATGTGATTTATTGTTAAAATAAATAAACAGAGAGAATTAAAACAAAACAAAAAAAAAAAAATAGCCCCTTTATTGGAGCTACCTATAGATGTTCACTGGTCCCTGTCCCAGTTTCAAATGAGGGGTGGGTGTGTCCTAATGGTCCCTGCCAGAAGCACAGTAGGAGGGGGCCAGCCAATCACAGCCCTGCAGTCACACAAAATGTCACCTTTTTTTTAAATGTACTTTTTTCTCTGTGATAAGTACTTTGTACTTGACTTAACAAAACCGTATACATCCATATTGGGTTATATTTAATGTTTATACGTTTTTTTTGTGGACTTAAAGGAGAAGTCAACCTGTACGGGGGGAAAAACCTCCCCCTCCCCTGTGTAGGCCCTTCTCCCTTCTCCCCCCCGGCCTACCTGCCCCCTCGGACAAATACGCTTAACTTGTTACTCACCCCTCGGCGCAGGTCCTCTGCTGCGGAGTTCACGGGCACCATCTTCTCCCAAGCGCTCTTCCTGCTTTGCACAGTGTTTTTTGTCGCATGCGCAGTACCAGGCATTTACCGGTAAAAATCTTCTGCGCATGTGCCTGAAAGTCACAAAGTTTCCGTAAACTTAGTGACTTTCGGCGCATGCACAGAAGCTCCTCATCACTCATAACCCGCAATGACAGAAGTGATCAAATAAACTTGCTGTGGAGTATTTTACGGCTCAAGTCATCATCACCATCTATTGCACTTTGATAAAAGGATGCTTGAGTGTTATTAATATCATATTCTCGGAATTAGCTAACTAAGTCAAATTTTGCAAGCAACTTGAAGAGTTGGGATAAAGTAATATTTAGAATTGGAATTTAGTGAATAGAACACTAAAAACCCCTAGCAGCAGCCAGACACATAAAGGGTGACTGGGTAGAGCCAAAACAAACAACCCCAACTAGCTGTTACTGCCAGTGCTAGCCCAGATGTGTGCAGACAGAGTCTTGGAAGGCAGTGAATGAAAGCCTGACATCAGTGTGCAGAATAGCAGTGCTGATAGGTGCCAGCTGCCAGCATGAACACAATCCTTTCCTAGCCTCTTACATGTACCAAAGTGAATGCTGCAATCTGTCTCTGCTGTAATAAGCAAACAGCATATGATTCCTTCCTTCTTTGCAGTAATAATGTGATTTTAAATCATGTACAAGATCACAGATATTGCCTAGAGTAGCTACTATATCCAAGACTGGATCCCATTTGATCACTATAAAAGTGTGAATGTCAAGTTGGCTAAAAGGGGTTGTTCACTTTCCAAACACTTTTTTCAGTTCAATTGTTTTCAGATTGCTCACCAGAAATAAAGACTTTTTTCAATTACTAAATTTTTTTAATTTTTTTCAGTTTTTTCAAAAAAGTAAGTTTAAAGTCGAACGTTCCTGACGCTTATGTTTGAGTCTGGCAGCTCAGTAATTCAGGCGCAGATTCTAAACTTACAATTTTGCAACATTTAGTTGAACATTTCTCAGCAGCATCTCTGCAGTTTTAGCAACTATTGTATCAATTGTATCAAAAACAGCTGCCTGTAATGAAACCCAGAGATTCTGCTCAGCAGGAACAAAGATAAGAAATTTATCAACTAAATGTTTCAATTTAGGGAAGGGGCACATTGGTCAATTCGTGAGATTTAGTCGCTTGGCGAATAATCGACTGGTCTTTGCGGCGACCAATCTCCCCAAACGCCTTTCCTCTGTCTTGCGCAGGCTATAATGAAAAGTCACCTATGGCATGGCACACACGGCACTTCGTATTCCGAAGTTTCCTCGTGAGAGGCAACTTATCTCCTCTTCTTTGGGGCGACTAATCTCCCCAAACTGCCTCCCCTGCCTTCCCGTCGGCTTAAATGTAAATTGTCGGCAGGATGGCAGTCTGCACGATTTGTTTTCTGAAGTCGCCCGAAGTTTCCTCACGAGGAAACTAATCTCCCTGAATCTGCCTGTGTGCCCTGACCATTAGAAGGTGAAAAATTACACTTTAAATTAGAAAAAGCGTCACACATAGAAAAGAATTGGAAAAGGTTGTTATTTCTGGTGATCTATCTGAAGCCAACTAGGTGTTTGTAGGTGAACAACCCCTTTAGGACTCTGCAAAATGGACAGATGACTTTGTAGTTCAACCACATTTTGTGTTGGCTAAAAACAATAATATGGGGACTGACACACACAAAGCTACTGGCAACTAGCGATGGGCGAATTTATTCACCAGGCATGGATTTGCGGCAAATTTCCGCATTTCCCCATCTGTGAATTGTTACGCAAAGCTGCCTCACAAATTCGGTGGCGAGAAAATTTGCTGCAACAAAAAAGAAGCTTGTGCAAAAATTGTTGCACGTCTAAATAATTTTTTCGCCCATTGACTTTAATGCATTTGGACAAAAAAGTCAAACGTGTAAAATTTGTCGCGCATAAAAATTGTCGCAGGTCAAAATTATGACACCCATTGACTTTAATGCATTTGGACAAAAAAGGCGTGCATGTAAAAAATAATATGACTTCAATGCGTTTTGCAGATTTTTTTATCTGAGTTTAAAAAATTTTATGGCAAAGCGAAACGGGACAGATTCGCCCATCACTACTGGCGACAGTTCAGAGATAGTGATAAGCAAAATGTTTTGCTAGGTTACACCGCAAAAATGACGGCCGTAGACTTGTTGTCTATAGACCAATGCTTTTGCTGAATTTTTCACTATTTCGTGAATTTTCGCCAAAGCAAAATGGGTCAGATTCGCCCATCATTATTCAGGAAATCTTCTCTGCTCAGTGTGTACCCATGCCAGAGTCAGGGGGTAAACTGCCTCCATACAAATAAACAAATGTTTAGGGTTACTTGTTTTGCTAGGCAATATCAAAAATATAAACTAGCCTGGTACTGTACATGTCAGATTAAATAACAGGACCCAATAAACATAGGTGGGAGCACCTTTAGTCTAAGGTGTCCATATATGGCGGATTTAAGATGGGCATTTGGCCCCTTCAGACTTATTTGCCAGTGTATGTGGTCCACTAGTGGGCTGACCAACTGATATGCAGCCTAGCGAGTAGATCTACACTTGTATGGCCACCTTAAAACTGATTTGACAATAATCCAGAGATCTCAACATAAATTGCTGAGGTGCAGGGAGTGCATCTTAAGCGACAAGTGCATGTGGTTTATGCGCAGTGATGTTACAGAATAAACACTGCACATGTGCAGTGAACATTCAATCAGAATCAGGGGATCTACTTAAACCGCTGGAGATGGGGGGTGGTGAGTGGGACAATTGAGTGACTCCTGAAAAATCCAGGAGATCTCTTGAATAATTTCTTAACAGCTCTGAATAATCAAGATACAAAAACGCAGGAATTTTTTAAAGGGAAAATATATACAGGTATGGGAGCTGTTATCCAGAATGCTCGGGACCTTGGGTTTTCCGGATAACGGATCTTTCCATAATTTGGGTCTTCATGCCTTAGGTCTACTAGAAATTCATTTAAACATTAAATAAACCCCATAGGATGGTTTTGCTTCCAATAAGGATTAATTATATCTTAATTGGGACAAGCTACTGTTTTATTATTACAGAGAAAAAGGAAATAATTTGGAGTCTATGGGAGACAGGCATTCCGTAATTCGGAGCTTTCTGGATATCGGATTTCTGGATAAGGGATCCTATACCTGTACCCTGTAATTGGGTCTTTCTTTTCTTTATTTTTTTACAATTGTAAACAGGAAATCATCAGGGAAGCATGAGTCCATTTATTTGTTAATAGGCTCCAGGTGAATATAATCACCTGGTTAATAAGCGCTATAGGCAGGGAACAAAATGCTCAAAACTGACCCATATTCCCAACTCCCTGCAAATGTGGGTTGACTTGATTGCCAGGTGACTGTTGCTCAGGCAGATTGAGAGCTACTCTCTGTGCTATAGAAGTCAAATCCTGCATAGTAATGATTTTCATATTAATCGTAATTAATTTCATCTGTAATCAGCAGCAAAAATATGCGCTTAATGCAGACGTGTCATGTGCTTCCATCAGATGGAGGGACTACAAACTAGAGGGTGCAAAGCTTGATGTTTCACCCTGTGTCATCATCCAAGTTACACTGGGAGGGAATCACGCTTACTGATGAGACTTTCCAATTCTGTGCTCATTTCGAAAAAAATACGCCCATCCCTACTTGAATATAAATATTGCATTCCTATTGTTATATAAAAAGCAATATAAATGAACTAAGCAATGTTTAGAAGCCTTTGCTAGCAAGTGTTTGTCTGAAGTTAGAATTTACTGTTTACCATCTAAATAATTGTTTGCGTTTTGTTATGAGATTAGCCTATTTCAACTATTTTCAATCTGTTACCTGCATTAACTAACTTCCACTGTCTGACATTCATTCAGGGGACTCGTCAAGCTGTGAACGCTTGGCTGCTGCCCTTCTTCTTAGGCACATGCCAAGCTCTATTCTGAGACTGAGGTCAAAATGACAACTGAATGGGATCCGTGCCCAGCTTTGAAGGGAATAAACAATGACCAAACCAATAACAAAAAGACAGAGGAGGGACTTTATTCAGTGCCAAAAATGGAGAAAGTTATAATGGAACTGCATAGTTTTCAACTTGAGGCATTTTTTAGCATTTAAATATGGGATATTATAAATCACCAATTTGTTTGTGACCAATTTGTTTGTGACAATATAAAGGAATGAACCTAGATGCTAAATGTTTTCATACAGATCAAATAACTGGGAAATTCTAATAAGAATAAAGAACTAATGTAACCCTACTTTAATATAAATTAGAAAACACATGTATTGCTTTGTTGCCTGCAGATAATCGCCTCTCCTACAGGTGACAAAGCACCTGAGAATACTTTTTTGTACATAAGAATGAGGATTGCTGCGTGTAAGGCTGGAACTACACGGTGCGCGTCCTTCCAATCGGATGCAATGAGAGGAAGTGCAGGCATCATGTCGGATGCGACGAATCTAAAATGTTGCATCTACAAACTTATTGCATCCCATCACTTTGAGGAAAAGGAAACGCGCACTGTGTAGTTCCAGCCTTAAACACTTTAAATGCAATGATCTGATGTAATTGCAGGAAAAGGCAGAAGGCATGTGCAAGATATTAATTGGATGGCAGATTATGCAATAGTGGAACCTGGCACAGTGTGTCCACACAAAATGCAGCAGATTCCTGGCCTGTAGATAAACACAGGCCTACAATCTGCCCCTAAAAGCTTTGGCCCGGGTGCAGGTACACAGAGCAGATTTCTCTCAAGCATGCATTTTGGTGCCAACATCCGATTCATGTGCCTGCTCCCAAGCTAATACAATGTCTCTGGCTCTGCAGGTACATCAAAAAGCTTTTAGGCACATATGGGCTGGGCTGCACTAGCCAGGGCTGGATTTAGTGGCACCCCAAGGCCACATGCGCTGAAGCACTGGGAGGCTGTACATCCCCAGTGCTCCTTAGGGCTGGCCTCCCCTTGACACAAATCTAGGCCTGGCACTAGCCAGGTCCATCTGTTTAATCCAAATAATTTCCTTTTATGTTGTGTATTTGTGAACTACACGCACACCTTTTAAAGATTTCACTCTCAGTCATCACATTAGACTATACAAAAGGCAACATAGCGGCATGCTGCTGTCTGTACTGAATGAAGCCATGTCCATGTCCACAGTGCCAAATTCTAATTCCAGTGAAATTCTATAGAAGCATATATATAGAAGCAGGAAGATCTGTGACAGTAAAATCTCTCTTTTCCAACAGCTGCTCCAACTTGTAAGCTGTTCCTCCTTTTCTCTAAATAATGACGACGGACATTTCTCTTTGTATTCTATCAAAACATTCCCATCACAAGCTAGTTAGAACTTTGCATCTGGGGGGAAATCCCACACATGGCATGGATATTCAATGAGCAGCTACATGGCAGCTGGGAACTCACTGAACATCTGGTAGGCCGGATGTTACCAAGAAAGCCCGGCAGATCAAAATCTCAGTCTCACTTGACTACATGACATCACTGTTGCTTTAAGTCTTCTTTGTTTTTTTACAAATGTGGCCCCTCAGTTTATTTCCAAAGACATGAGTTCCATGGAAAAATATATTTATGCTTGCCCTTTTATACAGATTGTATTACTGTGTATTTCTTGTGCACTGCAGTTGTAATTGGGCATCTGAACTTGTGGTACAGTCACAAATTAACATCCATTCTGTTCAAAATGGACACCAGGCTAAATAATGCAATACCCCAAAATTCAAGTATGGCCAACTATACATTGCCTGTATCTCCATTGTTGTAATCCAATTGTTGGGACCTTAAAGCTGGCCCCGTCTCCCGACCTGCCACTAACTATTCAGATCAAATAAAGTAGTAAAAGAACAGATCAGCCGATGTTCTGCCCCTGACAGCAATCGTACGAAAGTCTCCCACTGAAAATCGTATGATCGCCAATACACGCAGAGATATTATCGGCAGTCAACAGAAATCTTTTAACCTGTCCGATCGTCCAAACGACCGATCTCCGCAGGAAGAAAAATGCCGGGACTCTCCACACACGGTCCGAAAATCGTATGAATCCTCGATTCGTATGATCGGATCTTTGCGTCCGAAAGCTTAGGGCCCAATATCACCTACTTTAAAATGGGCATATAGATCTGCCCATTTGGTGATAATTAGATTACCAAAACACTGATAATCCTCCTACATAATGGGTAACAAAACAGTCACTGCAAATGTTGATGAGGGTAGCTGTATAATAATATAAGTATCTACCTCACAAGGACCAAACATGGAATACCTTTAATACAATTGTTATTGAACAAGAGTGTCTTATAATGCTGTCAGCCTTTTAAGGCTAAAAAGTTAGCTGTTTCTTTATACAGTATGTAGTATCATATTGCATTTTCTAAAAGTATCCTTATTTACTAGCCTAACCTTCCCCGTAATATAAAGTTTATTCCAATGCTGATCACCAGAGAATGGAATATTAAATTATTGAAAAGTTCCGTGGCCTCGGGACAGTTTGGCACCACAGCGCTTGATTCATGGCTCATGACTACAGCTATCTCAAAGATGTTCTTACACAGTCTGACATGCAGGCAGCTGCTTTCCTGAAAAACAGACTCTGAGCACTACCCATGCTTAAATATGTGGTAAAAATGAAACAGAATCACTCACATATGAAAGGGATTAGTGTTACATTCAAAGAAATTGTTGTAGAAGTTTCCTATATGGAGACTTCCCCTTACTCACTACCTTATCAGGAGGGTAGGATCCAGTGACGGAACTAGGTGGGGGCGGGCCCTGGTGTGGGCCGTGCAGCCGGGCCCCGCCCACCCTTGTCCGTGCGGCTGCAGCCGACTCCAGTGGGCACGTGACTGCCGGGGGGCCCTGCGGGGGTGCGGGCCCTTGCACAATTGCACCCCCGGTAGTTACGCCACTGGTAGAATCTGTTATGGTAACGCAAAAATGATAAGCAAGGACTGGTTTCCTATTCCTGGAAATTCCCAGAAAAGCATTAAAATATAGTTTATATTTATGGCCATGTGGGAAAACATTTCAAACCAATGATATTGGCTTTTCATTGTACATCTACACATATTTTAACAGAAATGTATAATGGTGATTTATCATTAGAACAAACCAATGGCTGTTTTGCTGCTGCTGCAGATATGAATCCAGGGGTGGTGCCCCCAAACAAAGAGCAGCATTAACTTTTAAATTCTTGTATTGCCACTTGACAGCTCTCAGACTGCCTCACTCTTCAGCTAGATCAGTGCTAAGGTGAGAATCTCCAACTACCTGTACTATGAGTTGCATGAAACATACGTGTAGTGCAACACTTCTCTTTCAAAGGGGTATATTTATCAAAAAGTGAAGTTAGAGATCACCACAGTCCTCTAGAGTGAAATACCGTCACTCTCCTTTAATTTCTGTGGGATTTCTAAAGGGTTTATTTATCAAATGGTGAACTTTCACTTTGGCCTTTTGATAAATATGCCTTTAAAAATCCCATAGAAATTAATGGAGAGTGGTGGTATTTAACTCTAGAGGACTGTGGTGATCTCTAACTTCACTCTTTGATAAATATACACCTATGGCTCAGGTATTGCTGCCTAATGTCAACTGCGGCTCACAATGCCAGCTACAAAAGCCACTTTCCCTTCTTCAAAGTATGTGCTTGGGTGCATCCTTGGCACTGCACAATGCTGATTCAAGCAAATGTGTTAGGATTTATTTGTTAGAAGCTCCTACTTCTACATTAATGATAGGTGGTTTTTTCTCAAATATAAAACCTTCATCACCACCAACAAGTGGTCCATTTAAATATCGGTTAGACTTAGGGCCTACAGCAGCTTCATTCAAATGCTTTTCATTTAATATAACACAGATTATGTTCCATGAAAAAGCACAACCCCGTGGCACCATCAATAAGAGTGCATTTAGTATTTTGACCTCCCGATCTTACAGTAACTCCTATCCTTCAAAAGGCATTTCTCTTATCTACTGTAACTCTCACACATCTATACTTCAAGCATGGGTGTCCACAGAAAATTTTCCAGGGGGGGGGCAAGGAAGAAAACATATTACACAAATTACTTGTACCCACATTTTTTTTTCCACACAAACCTAACATCAGCTTTTCTATAAATATATAGAGTAGTAACTGTTGCACAATGTATAGCATTGCCATTCTATAAGTGACACAAACTCCTTGTTTGCCAGGACAACATTTGGTATTTTCTACTTTCTTAACAAAATTACTAGCCAGAGGTTTGTAGAATGTTATTCCCTGTAGAGTTCTATTTACAACTAGATACATACAGCGAAGCCTCCATTTTACATACCCTCCTTTTAAGTATTTCCATATGTTATACAACTTTTTGTGGTCCCACCAATATTTAATGCATAATACATTTCACTGACTTTATACCATTTTTCTGGTCCATTTTTTTTACATATGGCCTAAGGCAGCAGGTTTTGGGGGTGGCCCTCGGGTGCCTATAAATTTATTTTTAAATTAAAAAAAAAAAAGATTCCGGTGAAGGCATAGGGGGAATGTTTAGGCCCTTGCTGGGTCTGCTGCACCCTACTAAAGCATATTTGTTGGGTGCAGCTCTAGTCTCAGTCTCTATAGACAAGTGACAATAGGCTGTGGAAATAGGCTGCAATGCAAAATATGTCTATTTAAGCCTCTGCCTGGTTGCTAGGGAGGTAGAAAATTTAAAACAAGAAAACTATTCCAATTCAAACATAAAGAGCTGCAAAAGAGTAAAGTGAAAAAACATATTCCCAACAGAATACTACTGTCTGCCTCAGTGATCCCATAACTGTATCTCTCTAGCCACTGCTAAACTACACTTCCCAGCATTCAAAGCCAGAACCAGAGTTGTAGCTGATGGGCTAAGAGAGGAGATCTAAGCAGGACCTTCATTCATTGGGCATGGGAGAGTCCAGTCAGGGACCAGTCATAGAGCCTTGGCTCTATGACTGCTTATGTTTGATGTCTATTTGTTGTATTTTCATAAATGCACATGTGTGTGACTGATGTGGTTGGCTGCCAATTACTGGTATATCATGCCTTACTTGAGGATGACATCCCTCCCAGCTCAGTGCTGATTGGCTGAAAACTGCCAGGGAAGGTGACTAGACAGACACTATTTATTGGGCTGTGTGTCTCAAATGCCAGGGCCGTTTTTAAATCCCAGTCTGGACTTTAGTCTAGAGCCAAAGCTCCCAAAATTCCCCCACCATTGCCTGCTATTGTAGTTGTCTGGGAAGGTGCTTGTCATGAAATTGTCCATTGGATGTAAGAGAAACTAGTTTACTAGAGGAACTAACACATATTTCGCAGAATAAAAGTAAGAGGTACTGGGAAATCTGGTCACCCTGGCATAAATACTTGAAGGATTTATGTGGTAGATAAGCAATGAAGATTTGATAAGCTATAGGTACATGCTTTTGAATTCTCACTATTGATTTTGCCCTCTATTAATAATTTGCTTAATAACTTGCTTATAAGCACATTGTCTATGCATTCTATAAAATACAGGCTCAGAAATATGTAATACATAGAGTTCAAGTGTATATACATGTAATGATAACCACATCACCCCCTTATTATTTTTCCTTAACTCCCCTTTCTTTTTTTGTACCCCTGAAAATCGAAAATAAAGAAATTTTAAAAAAAAAAATTGTCCATTGGAGATATCAGTTTGTCTTTCCAGTTTCATTGGAAAAGGGGGGGGGGGTCATTTTTGGTGATAAGCCATCAGGGGGTACAAAGGGGTACAACTACAAGGAAGGGGACAATCAATGATGGGGCCTTGAAAATGGTTTCTGGTGGCAGCCCTGCCCCTTCCCAAACTACTAAAACTTGTGGGTGCCAAAGTACCCAAAATCTGCCTGTGTGCCATTGCTAGGGGGAGTGAGACAACATGAGAACTTGCTGTCTCACTGACTCTAAACCTGTGCTTATCTAGCTGTGCCTTAACTACAATTCCCAGCACCCCGTGGCTGACTTGTAGTTATAGAATATAGTGTGTTTGGTATTTATTGTTTACTTGTTACAGCTTTTGAAGTGTTAGACCATTTACTCTGCTGCTCTTTAGCTGTTAATGTCAACTGCCATTGGCCAACTGTCCCCTCATCACTCATCCTAGTGTCCTCAGCATTAGAGTAGATGATGGGTAAGGGAGGACCTGAAAAGAAAGACATGTAGCACAAACCAGAACAATAGTTACATGCCTAGAATTAGGGTGCCTTGTGTTATGGGTGCAGGGGCACTGATCAGAGCTTGACTGGTTATGAAAAGCCTCAGTGGGTCCATTACTCACCTGGTCTTCTAATGGGAACCAGTGTCTTCTGCCCCTATTACACCCTGCCAGTAACATACAGCTTTAAAGTAATGGCACAGAGGGGGATTTGGGATGTTTTGTCCTCATGCAATTTTCAATTCAGTGTATGGCCAACCAAATGCTCACTCAAATGCTCACTCCCGTTCATTTCTAAATTCAATTTAATTGAGCCCTGGTGAAAGCAATTGGCATAGAAATGAATGAGGGTGATTCCAAGTATTCATTTAACTATTACTTTGTGCATTGTGTCACCAGGACCCAACCTTGGTTAGCAGGGGTGTCTAGGGTCCTTGATTGCACCAATAAATTCTGTCTCTCCCAATCAGCTCCTTCATTCTATTAAAGTTGCTGCTGATTGGTGTTACTGGTTATTTATAAAGCACAACCATATTCAGAAGTGCAGTATTGAGCTATTAAGGGAAATCCAGTATATACAGATATATGGCAGAGAGGGTTCAGTTCACAATCTCTTCTCTCTCTTTCTCTCCCCATAAAGTGAAATACGAGCGATTCTTAGTGATTCTCAGCGATTCCTAGTGATTCTCAGCGATTCCCAGGAGCAGAAGGAGATAAAGAAGAAACACAAAAGTCTTTTTAAAGACTATCAACTTTCATCAGGAGCAGAAGAACAACTTGCCCAACCCATTGTGGGTTATTTGGAGGAAGGTAAGGGTCCTGCATTTTCCCATACAGGACTATACAGGGGGGCCCAGCAGTGCTGCACTTTTGAAAGAGCCGGGGCCCCCTTGAGAGCGCCCGAGCCGTGCGGCCATTTTTCAAGTCCCGATCAGCCGAAATGCGGAAGTGCCGAAAAGCCGAACAGCCAAAGGACCCGAAGTCACAAAAACAGCTAAAGCCGAACTCCCAAAGCGGCGAAAAGACCCAGAGCTACGAAAATAGCCGAAATTGAAGTCCTGAAGCGGTGAAAAGACCCAAAGTCACAAAAGGAGGCGCGGTTGAAGTCCTGAAGTCATGAGTTCAATTCTACTGAACACCAATTTGTGTTTTTTTTTAATCCCCTGGTCACCAATAAAATATTATTTTAATATTCTGTAGACCCCTGCCACCAATGTTTTTTTAGGTTTTGGGGCCCCAATTTTTTTTAACTTGTAAGGGCGGCCCTGGAGCCAATGTTTTGTTTTTTTTTTTAAATATTCTTTGGGGCCCCGATTTTTTTTTTACTTGTAAGTGGGGCCCTGGCACCAATGCTTTTTTAAAAAAAAACTTTTATGGGGGGCCCTGGCGCCAATGTTTTTTTTTTAACTTATGAGGGGGCCCTGACCATCAATAGCTTTTTTTAACTTGTGTGTGGAAGGGGGTTACTTTTTTAGCGCTGATGTCTGTGTGGTCTTTTAACTGTGATGTGGAGTAGGTGGGATCTGGGGTGAGGCTCGTGTGCAAGTGTGGGCAGGGCCCAGAAAATTTTGTTGTATGGGGCCCCGTGATTTCTAATGGCGGCCCTGTTCCCATCTGTATTATGTATTACACAGTAGATGTGGCTGAAAAAAGACACACGTCCATCAAGGTCTACATTTTTGTGTAACTGCTGATCCAGAGGAAAGTAGGGCCCTGACAGAAATAATGGGCTGATCTGTGGACCAAATAAAATGGGATGGTATTGTCTTAAAATGGGGACATGGGGAGCTGGTGGGGAGGGGCATTCTCTATACTTAAGTACGCATTTGTTTCTAATTGGAACCATATTGAAACCATAGTTTGTGAATGAAAAGGGTTCTTATTAAATAAGGTGTAAATATGCTGTTGTTTTTACCTCTTTTTACCTCTTTATTGTGTTTATTTGGGGGTCTTACATCTTTACATTAACTCTAACCTTCCCAAATCTCTATTTTATATTACAGGAACATCAAAGATGGGCATGAGTGCAAGTAGCAGGCTTTACTACCAGTGGTGCTATGAAAAGGTAAAGATGCTCACAGCTAATTTCCTCATTTTAATTTCTGACTGCTGAGAAAGGGGTTAAAGGAGGGGCTAACCCAATGCTAAACATGGCATAGCTTCTGTGTAAATACAATGAAACAGAAATTTGACACGGTTTAGCATAGTGTGTGCCCTGACCTCAATGTTTTCTTGCTTCTTACATTTTTATAGCACTCACGGTGGATCTCGTCTGACCTGGACATCTTTGAGATCAGGGATTTTGAGGATCCACTGGCAGGCCCTTATCTTGAGTGCATCAGGGACAAGATCACCAATGACATCAAGTTTGCACTCTATGATCTGTGGATGGCCAAAGACTGAGTGAAGATTACGAAATGGTGGAAATTACACCTTAAGAACGAGTTCTGGCAGGACTACAGATACATCAAGGCCCACCTGAAACACCTCTACAAAGACCTAGAGAAGATCAACAAGGCCATACTGATTAAGAACAATGAGAGATATTCAGGTGCAGTATATAATCCATCCTTTTCTTTCCCACACTTGGTCAATCATTTAATTGTGCTTAATCACCTGATTTGTGCTTAATGTGCTCCTAAATAATACAGGTGTGAGATCCGTTATCCGAAAACCCAATATCCAAGAAGCTCTGAATTACGGAAAGTCCATCTCCCATAGACTTTATTTTATTCAACTAATCCAATTTTTTAAAAATGATTTCCTTTTTCTCTGTAATAAAACAGTTTCATGTACTTGATTCAAACTAAGATATAGTTATTGGAAGAAAAAACATTCTATTGGATTTATTTAATGTTTAATGATTTTCTCGTAGACTTGAGGTATGAAGAGCCAAATTACAGAAAGATCTGTTATCCACAAAACCCCAGGTCCCAAGCATTCTGAATAACAGGTCCCATACCCATATAAAGATTTTACAGGAATATCAGTTGCTAAGGTAACAAAATACATAGTCTGAGTTATCTTGTTTGGTTTTACAGATGATCCTCGGAACAACTTACAAACGGCACATGATACCAGCACCACCAGCAGTTTCCTTGGTACCAAATACCGATGCACCTCAGTCTAGGCACCACATCCTCAGGAAACAGCAGTAAGTATGGGGCATCTCAATTCCACCAGTGATGCCCCCCTTTCATCCACTGCACTTTCACCAGTGGTTCTTTCAGCCACCGTAGTTCCACCAGTGGTTCCTCCCCTTTATCCAAAATATGGTGTTATACACAGGAACTCCTTTAAGCCACTTGGTAGACCCTGCATTCCTTTTCATTCCATCCCTCAGACTGCAAATACCAGGGTCTGCAGGCTGTCCGGGGTCCAATGGAATGGAAAGGAATGCAGCATTCATTGTGCGGCTTAAATGTGCCCATGTTTATGCTGCCATATTTCCTTGTCTTTCTCATCCTTTCACCGCAGTCCCTTACCTTACCATATTCCCCCCTCCGCTTCCCTTCATTCAATGTGGCGCATTGATCGTGGGAGCAAATCCGATTGCCTTTAAGGGGTCAGGAAGGAATTTTTCCCTCTAGTGAAGGAAATTCGCTTTTCGCTTTTTTTTGCCTTTCTTGCGATCAAAAAGTTTATCTAATTATTAATAAAGCTGTGGATTACACAGATTAACCATTAAATCATTGTGTGTATCTTTATTGTGGGCTAGGGATTTGGCAGGGATAACATATAGAGGGGGAGGGAGAGAAGTTAGAATAAGGCTCTTATAGAGCAGGAAATGGTCGCATTGGTTATGTTTCTCTTTGGTTCCTAACAATGAAACTGAAACAACATATAACTGCTGTGTCAGTCTCCATAGGATTTATAGGAACCTATGTAATACTGAGAACCAATAAACATCCTTCCCAAATCTCACCCTAACTGGCCTTTGGAGAACTCTTCCTTTTGGGCCTTTGGAAAAGGGCCGGCCGCACAGTTTAGAAGCGCCCTGATGGTCTGTGTCTGTGTTGGTTTAAGGAAGCTGTGGAAATTGAATATTTAGAGAGAAAACCAGTTACATGCAGATCTGCAACCAAATTCTGTTTTAGAATCATCATCTGTTGCTCTTTTATCTTAGTTGTCTAAAATTCCCTGGAATTAGGAAGGAATCTACTAATCTAGCCTCTTCAGTAGATAACAAAGGCAAATTATACTGGGTTGCAGCTGGATTAGGTGGGATATTTATATAGACTTGACACTGCCCAGCCTTTATCACACAGTGTACGAAGGTATAATCTATAGAGGTTTTATGAAATAGATGTTGAGAATCAGACTCCTGCAATGAACACAGGGTTGAACATAGCTAGCTGTACTGTATGGAGGAAGGTTATACAAGCTAAAAGTGCATTACACAATTCCCTCTGTAAAAAGCTGATAAAGCAACAGGGTAATACTGAGACTGTGGGTGGTTAAATGACAGCAAGACCAGCAGTTTAGACATACAGTATGAATGATGATATTATTGATAAAGGGATATTGCAGGCAATTGGTTGGCGGAAGTGATGTCATGTGCACAGTGTAGGGGGCTTGTTTAGGTCAGGTGCCTAGGGTGGCATCGGACTTAAATACAGCCCTAGGAGAGAAATTACCTGAAATTAAATGTTAGTACCTTAAAATATTCAATATCATGAAATCTTTACGTGTAGTAATGGGAACCAACAGCACTGCTTGTAGTATTTATTTCAGAACATGGAATAGTACCTTAGCTCTGATCTCTGTTTGCAAGTGATATCTATTGTTAATGTAACTACACTTTAGAACAAGTTAAGCCGAATTGTGTGTATGTCAGAGCACTGGAATGAGATACCTGTACTTGGATTCTTTCTGGCACTTCTAGATACGTACACCAAAAGGGATTCTATACACTTACATATTACAGCAGAGTTCTGGTAAGCCCAGAGGAATGCCCAAGATGACAGTTTTATGGTATTTCTCTTCACCAAAATGCACCATTTCAGGGGCCCCTAACTACTCAAAAGTGCTGCACATTATACTTCATGTTTGTAACTCAACACAATACATTTAAAAAAAGAAATATACTAATTTTTGAGATACTATCTAGGCGGTTTTTATTGTGCAGCGTAGTGGGATGTCTAAGCAGTTACTGAATGAAGCAACATTGCAGTGAGTTGGGACAGTGTATCATTTAAGTTATATAAATACTTGAAGTCATATGGTGTCTGAGCAGCACATTACATTTTCACAGACAACACAAAGACAAAGGAGGTATGATAATAAAAAAGTTTTCACCAGGTGTAATTACTTAGAGTCAGTGTCGACTGGCCCACAGGGATACCAGAACTCCCAGTGGGCCCAGGTGTCAGTGGGTCTTCATGCTGCTAAACATTTGGCATATTTCATGATCATTCTTTATTTCTATGAGAACAAAAAGACTAACTAGATGGAATAATAGATGATAGTATATTATGTAAAGAAACGAGACTAGGAGAATAGAGGTTGAGTGAGGAGAGGAAGAATAATATTACTGAAAGTGGGCCCCTGGTCTAAGGTTTTTGGGTGGGCCCCTGGTGTCCCAGTCTGACACTGATGATCGTGTGGTGGAGTAAGTGCCTTCTCCCTCAGGGTGCCGGGCTGAGCCATTAAAGATGCACATGGGCAAGATAGGCATGAAGAACAATTCCAGGTGGGGGCTGTGCCCCCCCTTGCCCCTATATGTGGACGCCCATTTCAGACTGTTAACAAAATTAAATGGCATTATTTCTAATGATCAATAAACAGCATCTTACCTTCTGACTTGGTACCATGGCCCCGCTTTGTGTTGTACTGATGCCCGCTAACGCCAGTGATCTGCATTCAATACAAGCTCCAATAAGAAGTTGTTTCCCATCATCCACCAGTAAAGTGTTGGCCATCCTTGGAGCATGTAAAAAGATGGGCAACCTAGCTACCTGAATAGCCTTTAATCCCAGCATTCTCTTTTTCTCCTGTCTACAAAAGAAGCAGGTAAATGTCTCCACTTGATACTGCCTTGACCAGGGACTGCTTGGTTGCTGCGATTTCATCTCCTGCTGAAACCACTGCCCAAGAAGGTCATGGTAGCAAAGACTGCAGGTAGAAACAAGACCAGTAGAGTCGGCCGGCTTGGCCCTAGGAGCAGGAGGGTAGACTGTTAAGAAAGGAAAGAAGGGCTCCTTGTCTCCATACCTACTGGGTGGGTTTATGCTAACTTGATACTCCAGACCTGGTCCCAGCTCTGCCCCGCATACATAACATATAGACATATGCCCAGTGTGACTGCTTATGGCTTCTGGCCTCCTGTTGCGAGACTCTCCTGAAGTACCAGGATCAGAAGAGGTGAACACCTGATGGTACCTTGCCAAGAAGCTCTGTGCAGAATTGATGAGCTCCTCGTTCTGGGATGCCCTGTAGATAGACCATATGTCTTCCAACACCCCATAGCATTTTCTGCAACTTTGTACCTCTCCTTGCTGGTTAACCCCCCTGGTATTAGGAGGGCAGGGCAGCTGGCAAAGGAAAGGAAAATGCATACTTGTTTTAGCATTGCCATTTGTTATCTTGGATTGCACCAGTTTCACGTGGTTGGTGCAGTCCTCCCCACACAGGTAGCACAGGACTGGTACACTTGGGTGAGATTCAGCCGTTCTTTGGGGCGCTGCTTTTTCTGGGGTGCCATTGGCATGAAGTGGCACCACATACAGTCGCTGTAACACGGGCACATTGGCTATGTCAAAGCTGTGCCACTGCTGCATAAGGGAGGAAAAGCAGCGACTGCAGGCACGGGCACTGCCCCCAGGTGTAATGGGCTGAGCACTGGCAGGAGGGGTGTGGAGCCAAAGGAAAGGGAAGAAGGGTGTTTCGGGCGTGTGCTCTTGTTTCTGTACGTGTATAGTGTGCCCTGCGCTGTGCCCCCCGCAAATGTAACACATTCCAGGAAGGTGTCCGTTCTCTCTCTGCTCAATCTCTGCTCCCAGTCGCCCAGCTCTGTCATTAGGGGAGCCCCGGCAGGGGGCGCAGTGTTGGGGTGCTAAGTTAGGTACCGTGGGTGCCCACTGTCTCCTGTTTCCCTGTGGGGTTTCCCCGCTCTCCTCGGCCTCACTGAGCGCATTGTCGGACAGGTCAGAGAGGTCGGAGTCGTAATTAGGGTTCCAGTCCCTGAGGTTACTGCGCGCTCCGTCCCCGCCGCACTGGTAGGGCCGCTTGAGCCAATACATGCGCTTCTCCAGGGGTGTCCGGCTGCGCTCGAACGCGTCCCACTGAGCGGCCAAGAAGCGCTGGCACACGGCACACACTCGGACGCAGCCCTCCGGACTCAGCGCTTCTGCACCGGGCGCCGGCTCCTGCTGCTGAAGGAACGGGAAAAAGGCGCAACCTTCCCGGGCAGGACACCGGACGGGCAACCTCACCTCTCGCCCCCTGGGCACCCCGCCTCCGCAAATAAAGCAATACACCACTAGATCCGTCTGCTCGCCCGACCCAGGCGCCGGAGTGTCTTCATCTTCCTCCAAAGCTGCCATAAGTCTTTGCTTGCGGGACATCGGGACGGCTCCGGGGTTACTCATGTACTCGCTGACAGTCTCATGCCACCCGGGGGCAGCGGATTCCTTTCATAGATCCAAAGCTCGGCGGAGTTTGCGCAAAGTTTCCAATGGGTAAAGGGCGAGGGGGTGAGGTGACCCGGATAGATAACGACCCGCCCCCACTTGGGCTCCTGACACTCAAGTTCCCCAGAATGTGTAAGTCCGCTGTGGGCTGCGCAGAACATGGGATCAACCCCCAAGCCCCGCCCCCTGGCAGAGCACATGGCCTGGCTCGACGTGTAACCCCTCCGGTGCCGCAGCACGCACTTTATTATTGTTTCACTGCAACTCCTGCAGGACACACACACACTCGCGATTCTGTACCTCACAGCAAACTCATTTTATTCTTGTGACTAAAACATTGCCATTATTTTTCATAAGCAGAGGTTTAAATGAGTGCCCCTCTCACTGGGATCCCCTATGCCTCCTGGGAATTGCAGCAGTTGCAGGGTCTGCTCCTTTTATAGTTATCTTACGTCACTGGTTCCATTGAGGGGTCTACTGCTTGTTTACAGTGTCGGACTGGGATGCCAGCGGCGGTTTAACCCTAACCTTAAACCGTGGGCCCACTTTCCAAACTATTATTTCTCCTCTCCTCACTCAACCTCTATTCTCCTAGTGTTTTATCTCTACATACTATACTCAATTCTTTCATTAATAATCCTCTAAAAGAAATTGATAATGACCAAAAAATAGGCCAAATGATTAGAAGCAAGAGGCCCACTGACACCTGGGCCCACCGGGAGTTTTCCTGGTATTCTGGTGGCCAGTCCGACACTGTTTACATGAACTCCCACCATACCTGAGAAATATAACAGATAAATGGAGCATTTAGCTACACTATATACTGAGCACACCCATTCCTGCAGCACAGAACACACCCTGCAGCAGGCCCGGACTGGCAATCTGTGGGTTCTGGCAAATGCCAGAGGGGCTGCCATAAAATGCCATAGAAAGTCACTATTTAGTGGGCTGGTCGGGAGCTGATTGGGCCTCTCTGTACTTGTAATGCCTGGGCCTATTTTGACTCCCAGTCCAGACCTGCCCTGCAGCTAAACAATAGCCCAGTGGGATTTCTGACTGATCTCAACTGGTGAGATCCTGTGTCTCCAGGGTTTGGGGGACAATAATAACACTCTTCTCATGGGCACACCACTCCTGGAACTTCTGTTTACACAACTGTTCTTAAACTACAGCCCCATAGCACAATGGTTTCCAAGCTGTTTTAACTCAAGCATTCCTTTGGGCATGTGTCTGCCAACAGCCTGTCACTTATATGATTACAGCAAACAATACATAATGCAGGGTTGCCCAAAAAGTAGATCGGGATCTACCAAAGACCTTTAGCTGGTGATCAGTAGATCTCAAGACATTGTCAACAAACAGCTTGTCTAAATCACCCTCCTGTTTCACGCTTTTCATTCAGATATTTATGTTAAGGTTACATAAGAAATAGCTGTTTGTTACACATATTTTCTCAAAAATCAATATAATACCGAAGTAATATTTTCCATGGAACAGAATGCTAACAATGCTTTTCTGGATGTAGATCATAATGAGACAACATCACTAAAAGTAGACCCCTCATTAGTAAAGTATGGGCACTCAAGACCCAACTGCTAGTCTTATTTGTAAATTTGCTTTGGTTTTCCAAACTTGCCTCACAAGGAAACTTCGGGTAATTTTGGAAAACGAAGTAACACAAATGCCAACCCACTGGCGATTCATACTTTTGCCGGTGAGAAGGAATTTTTTTGGGGGGGGGGTTAGTTGCCCTCAGTAACAAAGATTTATCGCTTGTCAAGTAATCCCCCCCCCCTGTGTCCCACTACTCTTAGGGTGAAGACATGCAGAGCTGCTAATAGGAGCAACTACAAAATGCCCAAAAATACCCTGCCATAGACAATATTGAGAACTGCCTCTGCTAAATCACTAGTAATGTTTTAGCAAATTTTCACTATTGCCATTTTGTAGCCATGACAAGTAGCTGTTACTAGTAGCTCTGTTTGTCTTCACCCTAAGGACAGAGACACACGCTCAGATTCGGGGAGATTTAGTCGCCTGGCGATAAATCACCTCTTCTTCAGGGCAACTTATATCCCGAAGTGCCTCCCGCCGGCTAGAATCTAAATCGCCGGATGGCACTCGGATCGCTTTCAGAATTCACAGGGCCTTGTACGACAAA